>NC_072013.1:19482049-19795382 GCF_027791375.1 Indicator indicator
AGTTGACTTTTTGGCTTATGCTATTTGTTTTAAAGGCAGGTTAGAAATTTGAATAGTTCCCATTAGTAATCTCTAACACTTACACTGTAATTTGATACACCTGTGACATGGTTTGAAAGGCATACAGTTCAACACAGTTCACTCGTTATTTTTGCTTTTTTCAAACGGTTAAATAGACAAATCGTATTTCTGAAAAAATTGCACACTGACAAAACTGGTCATTGAATTCAGAAAGTTGGGTTTTCACAGAAAGAAAGAATTTAGATAGGCTGAGGTGTGCCTTGTGATGAATGTGATTACTGTCTTTCAGTCAAAGCTTTACCCTTGAAATGTTTTCTATCTGACATTGAAAACTTAATAGATAGTATCTGTCCATTATTTTTTTTCAGAACTGGGTCAAGGAAAAAGTTATTGGAATAGACTTCGGTTTTTAGATACTTGTGAATTCATTATGGAACTGTTTTCAAAATCATTCTTCTGCAAATACTTCTTTCTACCTGTGCTTGAACTTACACATGATCCAGTGGCAAATGTGAGGTACTGTATGAAGACTATGTAGCAGTGTACAGGAAAAAAAAAGCTTTAAATAACATACTAAGAAATATTACTACAGTTTTTTTTGTTTTGCTTCTGTAGTATAACTTGAGTAAAAAGGTTTGTAATACCTTCAGGATGACCTGTATTAAAGATGTAGAGGATTATGGGAATGATGTTAGCAAACCACAGAAGCAAGTCAGTCTGAGTATTTGGGGAACTGATTGAAAACATCAGGTTTTGGGAGGGAACGGGAGCACTGAGGCAAAGGAGCCAGCAATAGATGAAGGTAATATGCAGTTTCATGAGTGTAGAGAGAGAAATGTAACTTCACAGTCTCCATTAATTTCCATCTGTTAAAATGTCACTATATGTAAAATAAAACACAAAAGCAATTCTCTCAGTGATCTGAGCTTAAGAAGTTAGCATAGGTTTTACCTTATGTAGAAGCTTCTACTTCGTTGTTAAAGTAAATTGAAAAAGAATAGAAAAATATAAAGAAATTTATGTTAGTAATTTGTTAGTGTTTTTTCTGTTTTTTTTTTAAATCACTAAACAGGGAACAAGCAATTATTTCTAATAAAAAAATAGTTCCTTTTTTTGTCTGATGTGTGTAATTCATGTTTCCATTGCTAATGTGTCTGAATATCTAATACTGCATTTAGATAAGCATTAGATTATAAGTCCTTCATTCTGCTCCTTGTTTCTGCAGTCCAGCTTGGTGAGCTAGGTACACTGAGAAGAATTTTGGTCCTTGGTATATGAGAGATATGGTTAAGTTCACTTTGTGTTGTCCAGTTTAAAAGCAGGCAAAGTTTGGCTTCACAGAGGCGCTCCAGTGACAAGTAAAAGTGTATCTTCATAGTGTCTGAGCAGAATGGTTTTAAGATTGAGGTTTCTGTTCTTATTTTCTAGCTGAATTTATGGCATTTAAAAATGTGTCTTCGTTCAATAGAGCAGCTCACAGCTGCTGAAGGCATCATAGCCTGTTACTTCTTATCTTTCCAGATTAAAAAAATAAAACCAAACCCAAAGAAATCGTTATGACTTTCAGATGCAGGACTGTAGTCCCAATCTGTGGAGAGATTTTTGATAATGTTACAGTATGTCTGGAAACAATAATTTCTGTACAGGTTAGGAGGTGATCTGCTAGAGAGCAGCCTGGTGAAGAAGGACCTGGGAGTCCTGGTGGATAACAAGTTATCCATGGATCAGCATTGTGCCCTTGTGGCCAAAAGGACCAATGGTATTCTGGGGTGCGTTAAGATGAGTGTGTCCAGCAGATCGAGGGAGGTTCTCCTCCCCCTCTACTCTGCCCTGGTGAGACCTCAGCTGGAATACTGCATCCAGTTTTGGGCTCCCCAGTTCAAGAGGAATGGGGATCTACTCGAGAAAGTCCAACGGAGAGCTACCAGGATGATTAAGCAACTGGAGCGCATGCCCTATGAGGAGAGGCTGAGAGCCCTGGGGCTTTTTAGTCTGGAGAAGACAAGACTGAAAGGGCATTTAATAAATGCTTATAAATATCTGAGGGCTGGGGTCAAGAGGGAGGTGACAGGCTCTTCTCAGTTGCACCCTGTGATAGGACAAGGAGCAATGGATATAAACTACAGCACAGGAGATTCCACCTCAGCATGAGGAGGAACTTCACTGTGAGGGTCACAGAGCACTGGAACAGGCTGTCCAGAGAGGTTGTGGAGTCTCCTTCTCTGGAGACTTTCAAGACCTATCTGTATGCATTCCTGTGTGACCTATGATAGATTCTGTGGTCCTGCTCTGGCAGAGGGGTTGGACTCAATGAACTCTTGAGGTCCCTTCCAACCTCTAACATCCTGTGATAAGAGATACAAACTTAATTATTTTATGTCACATGCTAGCAATACAAAAATCAGTGATACTCATTAAACATCTGCATTTAAAAAGTGATTAATTTTTTTTTTTTTTAGAATGAAGCTATGCTACTTGTTACCAAAAGTTAAATCTACTCTGAAGATTCCCACTGATAAACATTTACTTCAGCAGTTGGAATTATGTATAAGGAAGCTTCTTTGCCAAGAGAAAGACAAAGATGTCCTGAGTATTGTAAAAAGAGTAAGCTATTTTCTTTCCTAGCAGCATTCTGTCTTGCGGTTAGCATTAAAAGTTAAGATGATCAAAGCTATGCTTTCTGTTGATTCTCTTAAGAGCAGGAGACTAAAAAAATCTGTTACCTGTAATGTAGTTTTAGACCATTTAAAGAAGATACAATATTTATACTTAATTTATTTTCTAGTGACTAGGATTCAGGATTTTGGCCAGGCAAGCAGGCCCTTGACCATTTGTGAAAAAATGGTGACTACAGATAGCATTAAAGATTAACCTAGTAAAAATTATTAAGTCTTTGAGGTAGAGCTGTTTTGTTAATCTACATGCTTTAAAGTATAGAGATAAAGGGTTTGCAGAATTTTGAAATGTTATGAACATTTTTGTAATATGACTATTCCCCAAGAAGTACATTATTAAGGCATACCCATGCTTAATCTCAAAGAAGCAGTGAAGTAACTCAGGAAGGTATCTTCCTTGGGTGAACACCTGTGTGGAGCATCCTGGTTTACTCAGATTCCTGAGTTGTTGGTTTTTTTTTCAAGTCTTGATTCCTGTGCTCCAGCCACTCAAGCTTCTGTGCTTTCCTTGAGTGTATTTTGAGTTCCAAAGAGACAGTCTGTTAGTTCTTCATTGTGAGTCTAAGCAGGCCTCTGAGAAAACTCTCTGCCAATGTTAAACTACATTTGTGACACAAAAATACAAGCATAGGCTTCAAATGTTTTGGAAAAAAAGGCATATTTAATTTTGAGTACTACTATTCTAAGCTTTTTATATGGGCAGGTTTTTAGCATGCTGTGCCTTAGCGTAATGATACATAATATTTTGATTTTCTTTATAGACAGTGTTAGAACTGGACAGAATAGAGATCTCTGTAGATGCTGTGAGTACTTACTAACTTTAATATTCACCAAGTGCTTTTAATTCCATTTTCGTGTAGTGTTGCTTTATTGATTTTATTTTGAAGTTTCAGAAAAGATTTTACAAAAATGGTTTATTGGATCAAGAGAGACAAGAATACCTTCTTTTGGAAGTGGTATATTTTATCAATACAACCTGTCCTTTTTTTTTTAAACAGTTTTCCACTAAATTTTAGTAAGGTAATAATTTTAGAGTAAGAAACATGCATATTCTTGTGATATCCTAGTAGTTTCATTATCTGTGGTTTCATTTTACACTTCACAATAGGGTTAAGTCTTTCAAAGTAATAAATAACTTACTTTTCTTTCTTACCTAAATTTTGCTGTATCAGTTAGAGGGTCAAACTGGACTTCCTTGAAAATTACTTATGCTTGATGTCTCTGTAGTTCTAAAATCCAAGCCTTCAGCACACCTCAAGTTGTGAATGTTATGAAATATTTTTGAAGGAGCTTAGAAATTTTTCAGGTGCATATAACATAGTAAATTGAATAATGAAACACCTCAGAATACAGCTTCCATAGGCAAATAAATTAATATCATAATTTTTGTACCAAGGAAACTGAAGGAGACTGCTTTACAAGCTTTCCTGTTAGCTAGAAATAGAAAAAAGAGAGGCCATTGGTAAACGCAGCCTGGGGCAGAGTGACTTAGTGCCTGTTGTACAGAGCAAAAACTGCCAAAAATTACTTAAGATTTGGAAGAGAAGTCTGTAGAATATTTTTCCAATTAGAACTTTATCTTCAGTCATGACTCAAAGCAAAAGCTGCAGCAGGCATTTTATCATATAGCCTTCTAGATTTTCACACAGCCTAGATTAGATTACTGCAGTCCTCCATTCTGCTGCCTCCTCTCCAGCTTAAAGCGGAAGAAGCTAAGAAGCTGATAGGAATTAGGAGAGGCCAAATTTCATTACCATGGTTTCTCTGACTTGTAGTAATTGAGGTCCTCTGTAGTGAACAAGAAGAGTTTCAAGACTGTTTAAAAAGTGTCACCTTTTCCTTTTTGTGATTGCTACAGAGCCTCCATTTGTGGCCCACTTTGGTGTCAGTAAGTAGTGCAGGCAGCTGGTTTTCTCAATTCTGTGATACATGCCTCATGTACTTCCTGACACGTCCTGTTAGCTAGAGTGAAAGGTTCAAGCTTTGTTCTCAGAACCTGTGTAAGCATATTCAGAGACCTTTAGCAGTATTTAAGTAGATACAATTCATGCTTTTATAGCAAAAGCATTTAGGGCTGTGGTGTCATACAGTCTGTGTTATCATGTATTGTATGATAAAACCAATTTTACTCTGTTTCTATAGCTAGAAAAGCACCAGTATTTTATGATGTAGCCCATTTATATGGGCTTACCATCTGTATCACAAAGGTCTTGTTAAGTATTTTGAGAGAGGCATGCTTTTGAGGAACTGGAGATGTACACAATGAATAGCAACGTGTTGCAGTCCCAAATAGATGAGGAGCTATTGAACCCGGTTAAATGTATCTGACAGCTACAGACTTTAATACTGAATGTGTTAATAAGTTTCCTTAATTTTAGTAATTGACTTAGTTGAAACTATATTCCAGCAATGTTGACCTGAATTAATTACCTCTTTTTAAGACAACAAAACAAAACAAACCCCTCCCCCCCGCCCCGTGGTTAGTAATTAGAGTGAAATGAAAAATGGTAGAACAATTATCGTTCACTTGCCAATTTCATTATGAATATAGTACAGAAAATAATACCACATAGATTTCTGAAGTTGGAGTGATATCTATTCACCAAGAACCCTGCAGGAAGTATTGGCTTTTGAAGTTATTTATGTAACTGTGTTAACATTGTCTTCTCTCTATGACTGCGCTCTCAAAAGATATCCTAAAGCTTGCTAATACTGCAGAAAGGCGAACAAATTTCTTGGTTTTGTTTTGCATAAAGGCTTATCAATTGTAGATATTAATTTTGGACCTTTAAAATGTTTGAGTATGTGTGACACACTGTACCATTTGGGAAGAATGCTTTCATTGATTTGGATGTTTGAATTAAAAATATTGGCAGCTCTATTACCAAAGTGTCTGTGTAGCACAAAAATTTTACATTGTCCACTGCCAATGAGATTTAAATGCAAACTTCAATTGTAAGGGTCCTTCATCATTAAATTCTGTGATTTTTATTTAATTGATTGTCTAAATATTCACTAGGAGTTGTACTAATAGCAGGAGAGAATAGAAATTGACTGTTATTTTGGTCATTTGGAAGCAATGCCTAGTTGAAACACAATTAAATTTTTTTAGAGTAATACCTTAGAAAATTATTATTTTTCTATAGGAACAATTAGAAAAGGAGAAGCAGCAAAATGAAGGAAGGTCTACAAACATTAATGATAAAATGTTTGAAAAGAAGCGTAAGTTTGAGGTTTTGTTTATGTGTCGTTTGTGCATGCATTACTATTCTACAAAGGCAGAAGTGAAAGGAGCAGAAAACATGGTTTTATACACTAAACAATAGAGTGTTAGAAAGGAGCAAGAAAACTTTTTTCTATATATTTTTAAAGATATTTATGTAAAATAGCCTCATTTTATTAGAGGGCATTTGGCTTTATTAATAAAATACATGATGATTTTAGTTCTCTAATATTTTTCATTTTGGGATGTAATGTGTAAGTCCTTTCCTGTGGTATTTCTGAAGTGTTAGTAGCACTGGATTAGATATTACTGTTTGCCCCAGGACTGCGTTTTATTTCATCCTCTTTATTTATTTAAAGTTAAGCTTTAAGAGAGAAGTATTTGTTTATTTATTTGTTGGGGTTTTTTTTAGGTAGAGACAGTAAAACATCATCAATGTTGACAAAAAGTATCACTGTGTCTGTTCCAGGAAGCTCTTCTGGTATATCAGCAGGTAAGAACTCTTTAAAAAACTTTGGGAATGCTTTGATCTCACATCAGCAGGTTAAAACTCAACAAAGCTTCCATTGGTACTTTTTGGGCCAAGTTTCACCTACTTCACCTCTAGGGGAAGATTCCACTCTTAAAACTGAATGTGTTTTCTATGATTTTTATTGTTATTCTTCAGTACAGAAATCAATGACATTAGGTTTATTTTTTATTACTGAAGTATTTAAATCGGTTCCTTCAGTTAGCACGGGATGAGAGAAAATTATGTTTAAAAGTGTTCTGAATTACTGCAGAAATACAATATCTATGTTAAAATTTTCTGCTGCTTACAATTTCAGGCAAAGAAGACAAAAAGTCCAAGTTGGTTCGAAGCCAGTCTTTCAGTACTCAAGCACTGCATCCAAAATACAGCAACACAGACAAGTGTCCTAAGTATCTTTGTCTTCATTGTTTACCACATAGGCATCTGTTTACCTAATAGACAACTGTTCTGAAATTATATGCACATGAATCTGTAAATGTAGTGATAAACTCACTGAGTTGTGACCTAAAAGATCAGCTTTCTGTTTAACTGATTAAGGTATATAATTCAGAGCTGAGAGAAAAAAATACCATTTTAAAACATGCTGAGGCCTATAAGTTATTAAATCACATCTAAGTTAATATAGGTCACCTTTTGTCATATCTAAAAAAGATTTTTCATTATGAACTGCTAGATCTAAATTCATATATTTCTTAAAGAAATTCCAGCATAACTATCTCATTTAATTTTTTCAGATGAACTTAGAAATTTACTTCTAACACTATTAAACAGCATGATGGTGCAATTGGTACACAATTTTTGTTTTGTTTTGTTTTGTTTTTTAAGTAAAATCTCTAATACAGGATATACATCCTCAATATCAGGAATGGGAAAGAGTTGTATGTTATCCTTTAGCGGTAAGTAGGTTATCATATTATATTTTACATTTTTTTGGGGGGTGCTGAATGTGTGGGGGCCTATTAGGCATACTGCAAGATACCATTTCTCTTAAGAACACAGAATAATAGATATAAAATACGATTGAGCACTTAGGTGCTAGTCCAGTTTTATTTCAGATTCATTTTTTTATTTTGTTACACTTTTGTTTAAAGTTACATTTAGTAGTGAAAGTAAAATTAGCTTAGCATTTCTTGATTGGCATTTTGGATGTCATAAAAAGATTGATATTGTAATTTGCCTCTCTACTCATTTTGCTCATTTTGCTGAAGTAGGGAAATAAATTGCTATCTGGAAATGCCCCTCTCTCCATTTGCTGTTGAAGAGTTTGGATAATTAAAAATTAGGAAAAGATGAATTGCTTCCTAGAAAAACCTGTCTTTTTCTGTTCACTATCAATGAACATTGGATGATTAGCTTGCATGAAGTAGCTAATTTTTAAGCAGCTAAAGCCTGGCCAATCAAATCTCACTGTTTTCATTTCTTAAATGTATTATTCCTGTTTTCCAAAATGTGTCTTCTGTTTATTTTTATTTAGCATTTTCATAAAAATACTTGAAGAAACATTAAATTGAAACCATTTCCTTACAGAAAGCTAAAGTTTTGGATTATTGCCACAGGAAATACACCACTATTGCCACAGGAAAGAATGGCTCATTCTGTTTACGCTCTGTGTATATTTCTCAGACAAATTTTTTTGTCTAAACTGTAACTTTTTATTTCAGATGATTCATTCCGGACTCATTCCACTGGTGGTAGTGGGAATGGTACCTTACCTTCCAATGCTGCTTCTCGCAGCTTATTTAACTCAGCTCATCAAAAGAATAATGGAACCAAAGAGAGTCAGTCCAGAAGGACGAGCATGTAAGTGATTGACAAGTTTAAATCAAGCTTATGGGTAACATTTACAAAGGGCACAGAAGCCATGTAAATTTAAGCCTATATTTATGATCCTTCTACACCCAGGTTTTGAAATACGAAAATAGCAGGGTAAAAATGTAATGTGTGCAATTATAAGTGTTTTTAAGATTAAGCTCCCTTTTAATTACTCTTTGATGTTGTTTCTCCTGCACATGTTTGCATTCAGCTGGTACATTATGGGGAGGGTGGAGAGGGAGTAAGTGAGGGTTAGCTCATTTGATACATAGTAACTACAACTAGTGATTTAACTGCCTCTAGTAGAAACAATGTATGTATTGTTATATGATTTAGGTTTTCCTTTTCCTTCTTTTAATGTGCTTATGTATGTTTATGTATTATTGTGTAACAATTTCATGATGAATTTTGAGAGTTATGGTGAACTAGGACTGCTACTTGTTATTGTGGCTGCCTTCTTTGGCTTACCTTAACCATTTAGGCAAAATTAAATGCTAGGCATCTCCCTCAGACTGGATTCCTTCAAGTATCAGTCTAAACTGTTAAATGTTTTGCAAGAACAAAATCCAAGATGAATTTATTTCCTCCTGTGAGAAAAGTGTAAGAAAAATCTTAGAAAACTGCTGTGATGTGTACTTAGTCAAATCTCTGTAGTAGCCAGTTCTCTGCAGATTCCTTTTACACTATAACTTGTTCTAATTTTCTATCATGACACTACCTGTAATTTTCGGTGCTCAAACTAAGTTTTTTCTTTGCTATCAAGGGAGATTGTTTGGGAAAGTAGACTTAAGTATAGCAGAAACTACTAGAAACTGAAAAGTATAGGGAAATTCAAACTGGGCCTTGGAAATCTGAATAGGTATTACAGACCAAGGATGAAAGGAGAGTCTGAGAATGTGAAGCTTTGACTTGCTGGTCAAAGATAATGAACTTAAGATTTGAAACTTGCACCAGACAGGAAAGAAGAAATACCTTACATTGGTTTGCCAAGTATGAAGAGGAAGCAATAGCAACAGTGATCTCTTGAGAGGTCTTTTCAGATGAATTAAGTATCCATATGAGCTCGTATTTTCCACATCACTATTTTTAGGTTCCTTTTAAAAAGTGAACCAAGCCCACTTTACTCACAGATATAAGTTAATACAATTCCTAAAATGTAAAATAAAATGCTCAAAAGTTTAAGGAATTAAGTTCTCTGAACATACATTCTGTTACTTGTATGCATTAAAATATGATACAGTCTCTTGCTGTATGATCACATAGGAGTTTTTCTACTGGAATTTTACCTCCTTCACTCTACAAGATAAATTTGCTCTGGAATTAAATCAAGCTTGCTTAATGCTCTGTTGTTTCTAAAACTACATTGTCTTTGTAGAAAAGGTTGGAAGATAAGTAGTGAATGAAGGTGGACTGTTTGTGTGGTCAGTGATTTCACAGCAGAAGTACCTTGAGGTGCCAAGTCAAATTACACTCTGCTCCCTGGTTTTTTTTGGGGAGTCTAATGCTTTTTCCTAAATATTACCCAAAAATACTTCAGATGTTTTATAGGTGATCATTTGGTGATCACTTACTTCAAAGTGCATGATTTCAAGCCCAGCAGTTAGATTAATAGACATACTGATCTTTTCAGCTATCTATAAAGAAAATAGGACATGTATCTTGAGTACATAACATACAGTGCTACATACTTTGAAAAATTAAGTGTGCTCAAATCTCCATGTGCTTCCACCCCAATCACTGTATACCTCCATTCCCTGTCTTTGAAATCAGCAAATTTGTTGAAATGTAAGTTTTTTTTAGCAACCATTATATAAATTCTACTTATCAGTCTTACAAGGATTTGGGGAAAATATATTCATTAATACTCACAAAGCAGTTAGATTAGTTGGACATACTTTTTTACATCACATAAAAATTTTCCACGTTTCAAAGGTTTTTCTGACTGTCATTTCAAATAAGGCTGATATCATTTGTTTGAATACAAAGGAGCAGAAAAAGACTCACATGGAGCAGTTTGTATCTTTGTCTTCAGGCAGGAAAGCAGAATGTAGGAGACTCAACTTACAGTCACAACGTACCATTCCCAAGTGAATAGCTTAGCAGCAGACTACTTGAAAGTAGGTATCTGATCAAACACAATGAATATTCTCACTGGTTCACAAAGTCCCTGAACTGTATAGTGTCAGAAGCCAAGAGGATATACTAAGGGAAGAAAAACATTTTTGGAGAATGAAGAGCAGGCTTAAAGGATGACCTACATTTAGTTTTGAATGTGAGTTTTAATCTTCCATGTTCTTGTGGGAAAATGCCTCTCTCAAGCTGGTATAATGTCTGCTGCATTGTAGATTCAATTTCTCTTTTGTAATCTGGCCCCAAACTTAATTGTTTTCAAAATAGAGCAGCTCCTTAAGGAGATATTAAGAGATACAGATACAGGTGGTAAATGCATTCATCTACATAACCTTGTTAACTGCAGATGTTTAGGTGTACCTCTTTTATCTTTCTTTTGTTCAGGAAGTCAGTCCTGGTGCTAAATAGACACATACTAAAATGAAAAAAAAAAATCAGTTTCAAGGAAACATTTTTTTCTAGATTGAATTTAAAAAATTATATCAAATATATATAAGCAGTTTATGCAAATAACTCGTATTGAGAAAATAATTTGAAAATTGTACAATGAGTGGTGCAATTGAATAGATGCTCATGAATGAGTCTCACCAAGGCAGAACATTTGTGAGAAATGAAAGTTGAGTATATATAGTATATATTTAGGCCATATCATCATGTAAATTAACATATGTGCTAGTTAGACATTACTCTGACATCTTCATTCTGGCAAGGTCTAACTTTTAGATCATTGGCTCTGGAACATGAGTAAGGTGACTTCTACTATGTAATTATGTGTGCTTTTGAAGAATGGAAAATTGAGCAGTAATATGTTGTTTAGTGATTAAAATACCAGCAGATATAATTAATGATTGTTCAAAGTGAGGCATATTTTGACAAAAAATTATTTAATTACTTAAGTGTACTATTTTCTGTAAATATAGTCTACTGATTATTGGCAAATGTTCACTTTTGACAATGTAGCGTGGTTTGCAGGGATGAAGGATTTCTGATTTCATACAATCCTGTTGTTCCAGGAATTTTTCAAACCCCAAAGTTACTTTGTTGGAAATCTGAGGATTTCACTCATGAGTTCAAACATTTTCTCTGTCCTGTTTCAGAAATACGCATGCCAATTAAAACATTCCTTCATTTTGATGATAATGTAGAAGCAAGAAAATTAAAAAAAAACAACTCAGTAAATACTGATCCAGTGCTCACAAACAGGTGACAAGATAATGATAGTTAACTTCAGTATCATTTTCAGGATTTTGGGTAATAGGCAGTAGAAATTGCAAGAATTATGCTGAAGATGCACTCCTATAACTTAAAGAGATGAATACCTGCTTTAAGCACCTATAGGAATAGGAAAGAATCAGAAAGAGCACTGGTTGAATGTTTTATCCCACAAGAGACCTTAAGTCAATTTACAGAGCAAATGTACTTTTCTGATTTTCTGTGGAAGAATTAACCATGACTGCTTGTACTACCTTCGCCATCTCATTGAGAGGAGTCTCTATATGACCTGTATGTGTCAGTATGCCCTTATTGTGAAGAATGCCCTCAGAATGTGTCCATTTGGCGTTTTCAGTGGGTGCAGTAAAGCAGTTAGTAATTTTTAAAGTACAGCAGCTAAGAATTCCATGCATATGTTGCACACAACAATGTATTGTGTTTTGTTATTTAATAGTATAGCAATGCCCTATTATGTGTTTCTTCTTTTGTATGAAGAAAAAACAGAAAATCAAACTCTTAGACCTTCTGGGAGAAAAAAGAAGGGAACCAGAGACTGGTGGAAGCAACATTCTGGTGTGAAAAGGTGGGAGCAGCAGATGGCACTCTCTAATGCCTGGAGTGAATAAAATGCATCTTACAATGTTAAAACTTTTAAACTTTTTAATACAATCCCAAGATGTAAAATAACGTTCCAATAAGTAATGTAATGGTTGCAGAATTCTAATGTTGTAGTGAAATGTTATGAAATACAACTTCAGCTCTGTGTTTTTAACTGCTGCAGCTAAAGAGAGGATTTTGTTTCCTTCAATTACGCCTTTGTAGTATAAATTCTTGGATTTAGAATGCACATGTCCATTACTTGATTGGCTTATTTACAATTTTCAGCAATTCTTAGCACCCATGTTTTATGCAGGAATAGAAGGAATTGTTACGAATAATGAAAAAGAAATGCCACATTTTAAAGAACCTTCAAACCTGATTTAAGACCAAAGTCCAGAACCATTGATTAGTCTGTATAAAATATAACCTTCAATAGCATTGTGCTGTGAATTTGGAAGTAATGTTTTTATGAGTATTAAGTTCATAAAAATCCTGTGTAAGTTTCAAAGCAATCTAAAAGCAATGTGTCCAGATGATATAAAAAAACCCTTTTATTTCACAAGTTTTGTTGTATAAATACTTGTTTTAATTTTTAGTATTTCAGATTGTATTTTCACTTGAATAATTTATAATGATGAATCTAGTTTTTAATCAGCTGCTATTGCAAGCTATCATGCTTCAGTGATGTCATCTACATTTGTTTGTATTAATGCAAATGTTTCTATCAAAGTTTGTCTGTGGAAAACATGCAATTCTATTAAAAAAATATTTATGCCAACACTTGAGATAGAGCCTATGAAGCTATTGTCAGCTTCGCTATTTCAAAATGGGAGCAGCATAAATATATTGATACAAGAAATATGTGGTTTTTAGACTTTACTGGTGTATGATAAAGATGATCTGATCTGTGAATGCGTATGCGTGTGTGGTTACTTTTTATAATGTAAAAATGCAAATGATGGTATACTCAAAATAAAGCCTAGGACAATGCTATACATGCATATTCTTGAAAAAAAACTCAGGGCATCTTTTATAATTGAAATAAAAGCATTTACCTATAGAAGGTGTTTATTTTACATAATAACAATGCTAGATGTATTCTGCTGTGTGTGAAATATAAAATGCATCTTTGTATTTAGCAGTGTTTAACTGTCTGAATTCTTAAGTTGCACTGCAGTTGGATTTAGGTGTGTTCTCTGTCTTTAATCACAGATATTGTTCAGGTTCTGCAGCCTGCTGTAAGATACTGTAAACCAGGGATTTCTTTAAAATCATTTTCAAGCATTACGATGTTTAGCATGCAATATTGATACAGATTCATGGATGACCTATGCTGGCTCCTCCCAAGTGCTGCTTTTGTCTCATTCATGAATCAGATACTACCAGTTCCCCAAGGAACAAGTAACTCAAAATGACAGCTATGCTGCTGACCAATGGGCTCACCCTGTTCTCAGTCTGACTTCTGCCAGAGACCAAACTCATCACAGCAATACCTAGCTTGCAGAAGACACTCAAAACTGTGTTTGACTCTCAGATGCCTTTACTAGAACAATGCAGAACAACCAGTAAGCTAAGAAACTTGAATCCAAGCTATTTTCCCCTTAGTAAGCATGTAATGAGTTCTGGGTACAGTCTGTCATTTTTTTTTTTATTGGCTACATTTGTCTGTCATTTTTAACTGGTTAATTTAGTTAATGCTGATAACACATGCTCCACTCAGTAACACTGCTATGTATTAAACTCCTGCTACGTAATCTTTAAACATTCTATTTAGATAGTTCTTTGGTCTACACATCTTCCTTGTACAAACTTCTGGTGCCTCGTGCATACGTTCATCAGGCCTTCACACTACAGATCTCCATCCCAGCAGTCT
This sequence comes from Indicator indicator, assembly GCF_027791375.1. Classification (NCBI taxonomy): domain Eukaryota; kingdom Metazoa; phylum Chordata; class Aves; order Piciformes; family Indicatoridae; genus Indicator; species Indicator indicator. The sequence continues at coordinate 19,496,128 of NC_072013.1, forward strand.
TTTGTGGGCTACTTGCTTCTGGGTTACTTCTGTTGGACAGCAGCAATAGCTTTGAACCCATCATAGCAATTGTTTTTACCTGCAGTTCAGAATAACAGCTAGAGGTCAATTGTACAGTGATAATTGTGTGGTTCTCTATAACAACATTCATCCTGTTAATCACTTAGGGGTAAGAAGGAGTTTAGATTCATGCAGTGTGAAGCAGTCTAGTCAGATACCAGTCTGCCTGCTAAATCCTTTGGTGAGTGGCTCATACAAGTGTCTGGGTGCTGTAGGCAACTGAAGAAATTCTTTAGAGATGTTTACCAGCTTTATCCTGTAATGTATGTTTTGTATATTGTCTTGTAGAAGCATCTGTCTATATGCATTTGCTGATAGAAGAGTTAAAAGATTCTATGATTTTGAAAAGTCTGCTGCCCCCTTTTGGGCAGCTATTTTGAGAAGACCATGAGCAATCAGAATAGCACGTAGATCTGTAATTTACATTTAGCTAGAAGTAGCTTTTTGTGTCGTTTCATACTTTATATTTAGGACTCTGATGCTAATTAAAATTTGCTATATGTTAAGGGTCTTGCTGTTCTCCTGAAGATTCTGCACTCCTTCAATAGAGTGAATTGAATGCTGGAAATATTTTTCTGAAATATTTTGGCAACACCTTTTCGATTTTAGGATCAACTCTAAATAGAATTATTCCACTTTTATGAAGGTATGTTTTTGCCTATCAAAGTCTGTCTTAGTTCAGGCATGGAATCATGTTACATAGTTCATCCTTTTGGTTTTATGAATAGCCTAGCTTGATGTTACAAAGTAGTACAAAATCAGATATTGCCAGTTCTGAATTTTTAAGAATTATTTTGTTTTCAATAGAAAGAACATTTTAAAAGCAGCACATCATGTACCCTTAGAAAATGAGGGTATTTGAGATTTTGAATAAACACTTGCAAGAGGTCACATTCCAGACAATGCAGACTTCATTGCAGACTCAATTTAATTTCTACACTAGCAAAGATCTCTAGCCAGAGGCTGTAAATTCTCTTTTAGAGCTTGATCCTACTTCTGTTTTTGTAAGTGGCAAAATTCTGCTAATGTTGAGGTCACTAGGCTCATTCCAACAGTAGAAAATGTTGAGGATTATCAAGTACAGCATTTTGGAATGCATTTCCTGAATATTTTGGCATATGAATCTATGATTTTCATTCAGACTTGTCACTAAAATCTTGGGTTTTGAAAGTTCACTTCTGTGGGTTTATTTTTTTAATTTGCATGGTAGATTTTACAAGACACAGGATAGATAGTGTTACCTTTGTTCACATTTCTGTTGGATCAACCACCCTGCCAATGAACAGTAATGTTTTAAAAGTTTCTTCAAAAATCATAAAAAGGAATGGTCGGTCCACTTTGATGATGGGAGGCACTGTGAATGCAGTTATTTCTGATCCACTAGCTGCTGTAGCTTCAGTTCCTTCTTCATCCACTTCAATTACTGCTTTTTGGACAACCTGAAATGTAATGCAGAAATAAAGTAGTGGCAGACATAAATACTAACACAAAGAAATGTTTTTCGAAGTGCAAGGCATTAAGTAGAAGTGGACTTCTGTTAAGGGTGAAAAATGAGTAGGTCTGTGCATTCTGGCTCAGTGTTAAACCAGTATACCCATAAGCTGTCTGCAGAGCTGTTAGTACAGCCACCATGACAATAGTGCTTAAGAGTGAGGATGTTAGTTCAGGTGTCGTTGTGCTTTTCCATATTTCTGAGCATAGGCCTCACTTAGTTATTTTGTTCTTTCAGCTGGTAGCATGAAGCAACCATTACATTTGTGTAGTACTCATCTTTGATATTTAACGGTAAAAGAGAGTTTCTCAAAAGTGGGAGATGTTTTTGTCAGTCACAAACACTGACTGGCTGGATACACCATTTGCAGCTGAGGGCTTAGGCAAATGCACCAGTCTTGGGCTTTTGCCTGTGTATTTCTAATTTGCACATTTGGCAGCACAAGCTAAGTATGTACAGCGATGAGGTAAAATCCTGGAATGGTCTGAGGACCTTTCCTTCCCACTGAAATTGCAGCCTGACATGATCTGATTCCTTTCCCTTTTTGTTCTTTGAGCCTGTATATACTTCTTAATACTTCCCCTCTATTTGGTCTGTATTGGTGAACTGCCTAGTCAGCTAGTGTATTCCCAGCTCCCAAACTCCTAGGAATGATTTACATGAAGACAGTTGAAGGGCTTCAGCAGTGTTGAGCTCTCTGCTAACTATCCTTAAATAATGAGGCTGGCTATCATGATTCACAGGCACAGGATGCTCCTCTGGCACTTCATAGTTGATGAACATATTGCTTCTATTATCAGTTAGCTGCTACTATTCAAATATGATTTTTTTTTCATGATAACAGAATAGTTAACTGCTGAGAATCATCATGGAATACTTGTATGATCAAAGGGAAGGGAGAAAAGTGCTGTAGATTGACATTGCACTTCCCAACTGAAAATCACTGCAATCTTGTCCATTAGATGTTTATTCTTAGGATGTTACAATTTCCTAAAAAAGGTGTTTTGTTAAGTCAGACTTGTAACAGCAGCACCAGTAGCTTAGAAGGTTCTTTTTGATAGGGTACAAATCCATGAGGGGAGGGTGCAAGCAAGACAGAGCCAGGCTCATTTCAGTCATGCCCAGTGACAGGACCAGAGTTGAATTGGCACCAGCTGAAGCATAGGAGGTTCCCTCAGAGCATCAGGAAACACTTCTGCACTGTGAGGGTGACAGCACTGCCACAGATTGCCCAGAGAAGCTGTGGATTCTCCCCTGCTTAGACATGCTGAAAACCTGTTGGGACTCAGCAACTGACTTGAGGTGATCATGCTTGAGCAGGATGGTTACAGAATCAGAATGGTAGAGGTTGGAAAGTGCCTCTGGAGATCATCTAGTCCAACCCTACTGCTATGCATGTATGCCTAGATCAGGTTGCACAGGAATGTATCTAGATAGGTTTTGGAAGTCTCCAGAGGAGACTCCACAACCTCTCTGAGCAGCCTGTTCCATTGTGTTGGACCAGATGACCTCCAAAGATGTGCATATACTTGGAAAATTAGTCCCTTTCCTATTAGTGTTAGAAGTGCATATGACATAGTATCTTGGCTGGACTATTTACATACTATTGTAATTCAAATAGCAAATAATTTTAGAAGGCTTACCTGTGAAACTGCTACATATCCTTGATCTGTGAGATGGCTAAGATCTGCTGTATGTGTAAAAAGATTTTTCATTCCAAGAGCATGAAGCAGTTTCTTCATTTTGTATCTTTGCTGTAGTTTGAACTTTGGAAATGAAATGTCCACTTTTCTGCATGGGGAAAAGAATTCAATGCAAAATTCTCAGCTGTATAGATCACTTGACTGCTGAAATGCACTCTAGTCAGGAATGAAGCTTTACACAGAAAAATAAGGGGCAAAACCTAAATAACCTCTGCTGGAATGTAGGTTGGCAGAATATCATCTCTGATCTGTTGACTGCCAAAGATTCTAGAAATCACTTCCTTCTCTGTATAAAATTCTTCTGCCAGTACTTACACTGTGTAGATATCAGGGTGACACACTAATTTATTGACCAGTGAAAATTTATCTGATTTTATCCATTACTTCACATTTCCACTGGCAGTAAAGGTTTAGTAAATACGCTGTGTATTTACATTTATTCTTCACTGTGTATGGCAGTGCACAATTTAAAATTTAAGGAGAGAGAAGGCCTAAGGAAGAATTTGGAAAGACTAGATTGACTACACCTGCAGAGGGGCAGACATTTCTAACTGAGCTGGCCAACTTGTCACCTCAGAGTAGAAGCTTTCCCCTGCCATTCAAAGGTATTTAGGGTGGGCTGTTGTTAGGCCAGTAAAGGATCCCTACTCTGTGGAGATACCAATGCCACAGAATTGACAGCATGTGAAAAGGGTAGCAAAGCCAGCTAATCTTTGTTGTGCTTTCTTGCTGTGTGTCAACAGACAAAGAAGACATTAAGGCCAAAGTGTCAAACAATACCTGGTTTTCATGTTTCCAAGCCAGGATTCCACAAGCTCCATAGTCAAATGGTCTTCAAGCGATATGTAATCTCCCTCCTTTTCTGGGATGACAACTAGCATGTGGGCTTTCCCTTTGTAGGGTAGCTTTATCACAGTGCATCTTAAATTCTCATCAAAAGTTGAATTAACTTTATCTGACTTGAACATCATGGGTACCTGCACGCTTCTGTATTTGTTTATGTGGAAAGTCTCCACTTCTGTGAATTTGGGATTAAAAGGATAAACCCACTTGCCTGAAGAAAGAAAAAAAAAATCATTATGTGCTTTCAAGGTTGTTCAGAAAATGTTCAGAAGCCCTTGAAAAAAAAGTATATTTTCTATGTCTAGCTGATGTGGATGTCAGTTGTGTCTGGGATAAGTGGATGGCAATTGCAGTACATTTAGTTTATGTGCTTTACATTTTTGGCATCAGGAAAGGGAAGTAAGTCACAAAATAAACTCCTCTATTTGTAAGGAAAGAATGGAAATATTTTTCTAAGGTTGATTAGTTGCCAGTGAAGTTCAGAAATGATACCCTTGATGTTAATTGAATGCCATATGAGTATTACTAACATGACACCTTCTCCAGGATCCTCTACCAGCTGTTCAACATCCTGTTTTTAAATTAGTTATACAATCTTTTAGTTCGAGATTCATCAGAGCAGACTTCTAAGGTGCACTGGAATATAACCTCTTCTGGACTAATGATTCTGTTCTCTACCATTGCTTTCAAACATAGCCACAGCCATTAATCTATTTTCTCCAATTTTCTACCAGGAAAAGTAATCTTGGCATTGGACTTTTGTGAGAATAAATTTAGTCCATAGAGAGGCCATATGGCTGAGGGGTTATTTTCTGTTCTCATGTGTGCATTTATTTTAGTGGGGTTTCCATGGATGGCATGTGCTGAATGCTTTGGACTGGAGTAGTGACTGTGGCTGTGGGTACTCCACACAACATTCCTCTTGTGCCCCTTGTCACACTAACTCTTTGCTTTTTACCTGACTGGGTGTCTCTGGCTTCTGTATGGCTGTTTCAGAGAAAAGGGTGGGCTATGGCTCCCTGTCATTGGCAGGACCTTCTTTTGGAGTCCCTTATCTATCTTGTAAACCAGTAGTCAGAAAGACACTAACAGAAAAAGGAGTGTAAGGTATTTGTCAGTACTGGACTTCTCCACAGAACAATCTCTGTCCACCACAGCTATTTTTTCCCCGCTCACCCTGTAAGGTAATATAGTGGCATACTTCAGTTACTCCAGGGAAAAAGATTTGTGACTGAAATAGAGAGAATTCTTTAGTTTTCACGATTTTGTGCAAAATCAGTAAATGATTTTATGCCCAGTACCCAGTATTCAAAAGACTGTGACAATTAAGGCTTTTTCATTTTAATTGGTGAATGAAAATTAAACATCCTTTTAATAATGAAAAGGGATCATTTGAAGATGGATTGACATAGGTTGATGCAGAGTTTTTTGTTCTCTTTGAGGCTCTGTTGTATGGAAGGAAGTACAGAATAATTGTGGTTCCCTATCATGAAAAATAATATCCTATTAAATAAAATTAATAGAAGAAATTACATCTAGATAGGGACATGGGGAAAACAGGGCATCTGGAATTCATTTGAACTTCCCCTAATGTAACTGAAGACAGAGTGCTGACTCTTCTAATAAATAATAATTTTGCAAAATAAAACAAGCAATTACCTTTAAAGACAATGTAGTCCACAAGCAGCAGTTTATTATGGCGGTCAAGCTCTTCAAAAAGCTCTGGGATTTTTCCTTTAGTCCTTTTGTTAATGTTTTGATTTATGACAGACTTTGCCTGTGCAGAGTTTTGAAAGTCCACCTTCAGAAATTCCATATCAAAGTACTGTTTTGATAAATTGAGGAAAGACTCCTTGATTCTGAAGTCTTTTTGGATGAAAGAAAGAGTACCTTCCACAAGGAGAAGTTCTTCATTCATCGTAATGTTATCTTTCAGTTGTTTAAACAAAGCTGGTAAGTGATGGTGATCTGCTCTGTCCTTCAAGGCATGGAGGTTTAGGCTTTTTACTATTTGTCTGTGTGTTTCCCCTTTAGCTGCCAGCATATATGTGGTCATGAGAGCTGATACAGAAAGGGGAGAGAAGATTACATTGTTATCATGTGTCATAGCAATTTTTCTGTAAAGGTTAAACCCAAAATTTGCAGTCTTTTCAGTGAAGTTGTAAAGAGTGAAGTCTTCAAGACCTTGGTCTTCAAAAGGTTTAGAGATGTTTTTATGATGATGCCATTCTTCAGAAATACTAACATTTTTATTTATTTGTAAGAAATTATTATCTTTGTCCTTCCTTGGAATTTTAGGTTTGATGCTAGCCTTGATCGTTTCCACACATATTTCACTTAAGAGAAGTAGGTAAATTCCTGTTTTCATGTTGAGATCCAGAAACAAGCTCTTCTTTTCCTAGTAGAAAAATGGAGAAAGAAAAAAATAAAAAAGGGCATAACAACGATTTATTAGTTTGTTCTTCTATTCACAATACACAAGGTCATAGATATAGAGAGGCAATCTTTCTGGGTCTTCAGTGTATATACTCTAAACCTGAGATCTGTTTCCTATCTGAAAGATCAGATTTAGGTCAATGAAAGAAGTTTCCAACGTCATTAAGTGAATCCAGAAGAAATACTATGGTCTTCTGGTATTGGTGGATCACATCAGAAGTATTTCACTGATTTTCCCTTGCTAATTTGTAATTCTGTTGCAAAATGAAATGGTAGAGCAAGTGCAGGCTTGTTGGGCCTGTGCCTCAACTTTCACTCCTGTGAAATAGATGTCATCGTTAAGCACAAGAGTTCTAGGCAGGCATGTGGTGAAAATCCCACGCTTGCCTTTCATGATTTCATTTCACTTATCATCCTTCCGCTATAGGTTGTTTAGTACCACCACTCAGATCATTCTCCTAACTATATGCCATAGGATTTCCTGTTCTGTTAGGGTTCACTGTCAAACAAATGCAGAAGCAGATTTGTCACTGCTGACTCCTGCCTGAAAATACCATGTTCCAGTATCAAAGTTAATACTCAAAGGGCCTCTCATCTGTCCAACAAAGTACTAGGAGAACTGGACACATATAAGACACAGAGCGTTGTGATCAATGGTCCCTAGTGGTGTTCCCCAGGGGTCAGTACTGGGTCCAGTCTTGTTCGACATAATCATCAACCACCCAGAAGAAGGAACAAAGTGTACTCTCAGCAGGTTCGCTGGATACAAAACTGGGAGGAGTGTCTGACACGTCAGAAGGCTGTGCTGCGATTCAGCAATACCTGGACAGGCTGGCAAGCTGGGCAGAAGTGAGCCTCATGAAGTTCAACAAGGGCAAGCGTAGTGTCCTGCAGCTGGGGAGGAATAACTGCATGCATCAGTAGGGGTTAACCTGCTGGAAAGCAGCTCTCTGGAGAAGGATCTGAGAATGCTGGTGGACAAGAAGTTCACCATAAGCCAGCAATGTGCCCTTGTGGCCAAGAAGGCCAAGGGTATTCTGGAGGATAATAAGAAGACTGTGGCCAGCAGTTTGAGAGAGGTTCTCCTCCCCCTCTGCTCTGGTGAGGCTGCACCTGGAGTATTGTGTCCAGTTCTGTGTCCCATGTTCAAGACAGACAGGAAACTACTGGATAGAATCCAATGGAGGGCCACGAGGATTAAGGGACTGGAGCATCTCTTACAAGGAAAGGCTGAGAAACCTGGGGCTCTTTAGACTGGAAAAGAGAAGACTGAGAGGGGATCTTAGAAATGCATATCAATATCTAAGGGATGGAGGTCATGAGGATGGGACTGGTCTCTTCTCAGCTGTGCCTAGTGATAGGACAAGGAGCAACAGGTACAAACAAGAACACAGGAGGTTTCACTTGGACTTAAACTTCTTTACTGTGAGGGTGACAGAGTACTGAAACAGGCTGCCCAGAAATGTTGTGGAGTCTCATCTGGAGACTTTCAAAACCCATCTGGACATGTTCCTGTGCAGTCTGATGTAGGTGAACCTGCACTAGCGGGAGTATTAGACTAGATGATCTTCAGAGATCCCTTCCAACCCCTACCATTCTGTGCTTCTAAGGCCTCAGGCAAACTTTAGCATCAGGCATTGCCTGTGTAAATTTGCACATGCAAATGCACTTTTCAAGCGTAAAATGCAAATATGCTCATTATTCATCTTCCCATCAAATGTCTTTCACATACAGCAGTGTTGGGATTGCATCCATTGCTTATTATGGAAAAAATGTTAATGGCCACAATCTTTGGTTTCACATTTTCCCATTGTAAATTAAATAGGATGTTCAAAACCAGCAAGGCTGCACGGAAGCCTTTTGTATAGCAGTGGCATATGAATGAATAAATGAGATGACAATATGGATTATATGGCCCACTGTTAAAGTAGTAAGTGATTCAACAAACACATGGAACTATTAACTACTCCTTTTAAGTTAACGATCTGTAACAGCAAATTAATAAATTGTGTCATTTGTGATTTGACATATGGGAGAGCTGGTTTTATTTGATTGCTGTTTCTTCACAGTTCTGCTGAATTTCACAGTTGCCTGATTCAGGCTGTGGGAGTTAGTCCTGAAAAGGTATGTTTATGTGAGTACTGAGACATTTGGGTGCCAAGTCACAGGATGCTTTTGGCAGTCAGGTGGTGTGCTATTTTCTTTTGATATAATAGGTCACGTTCTGTACTTGGTGCAACACAGATGGGCTGTAAGGACTTAATCTGGAGACAGTGCAACCCCTGAATGTTATGCCTTCTCTCAAGTGCATGGCAGCCAGGGATCAGGCTAAAATATGCAGCGTACTGTGTTTGTGAATATTTTTTCTTTCTCACTAACTCTTGCTTTATTTTTAATGAGATTTCCAGTGTTTGGATTCCATAGTACTGGAACAGGGAAGGGGATGACTTGATTTCAGCTGCTGCCTTTCTGGTCAAATGGTGCATATGACTTCGGCAGGGCTGCGGTACTTACTCTCCCCTGATAGACTGCAAGCTGTTCTGTTAAGAGCTATTACAGTAAATGCTAGCCAGTTCTTTTCCTTATATAGTGACCCACTTTTGTGGGAAATAACACAGGCATCAAGGTACTGTTCTTGCCACAATGCCGTGCCTTCCCTGGCAGCAAAGACGGAGGTTGTTTCCCCTGGGAGTGTCATCCCTACTTCAAAGAGGTATCCTTGGACATTGCAGAGTCAGCTCTAGCAGAGGCAGGGATTTGAAAATTTTGCTTTTGATCATATTCAGTCACAGAGAAAGGGTTTTCTGCAACAGCAGCAGTCCTCTAAAACATCAAACCTAACTGCTTGTTAGACGTTGCATAACACCAGGTTCCCCCCGTATTTTCTGGGACTACTGCAGTTCCTTTGCAACATCTGACAGTGCTGCATTTAGCAGCAGTATCTCTGTCTGAGAGGTTTGGGACAGTATGTGGCTAAGGTGGGCCACCACATTTCCCACAGGAAACATGAAGCAACTGAATGGGGAAAGTGGTGAGCTGCCTTCCAGAGGGCTCTGCCTTTCTAATACAGATAGGTTCAGATTGAAAGGAAGGGGCAAATGCAGAAGCCCTTGTTTACAGGCATGTTCCAGACCATACAATACTCAAGGAAAGAGTCCTGCATCCTTAGACACACACAAATGCTACTGATTTGGGTGTTATGAACATCATAGGAATAAGAACCTCACAACTGCACTAACCATTCACTGCAAATTTCAGATTGCAAAAACGTGAAGTTAATGTTACAGCAGCTTTATCATTCACCTTTAGGAACAGTTAAAAATAAAATGTGGACTAGGAAAAATAGTCCTGGAAACAATAAATATTTTTGCACATTATAAACTTTTATTTTTAGACCCAAATTAAGCTTATTGCTAATTTTAAAGAATTCATTTTATGTGTAGACAGTTTACTGCTAAACATATAAGTGTTAATCATGTGTTTCTAGTAGTCTCAGATAACAAAGCAAGAAGTTTCTTGCTCAAGTGCAATTTTCTTCCAAAGGCATTAGAGAGAGAAAAATTAAGTATAGTGGAATGTAGACTAAAATCTAAAATAATTTAAAACAAATATCTAGAAACTAGCAGATAAATGTGTATAATTATGTGTGTATATATATATATATATTTTATAATATGGTAATCCTTTACAGTCTAAATGCTTATATAAATCTGGTCTTACCTGTTGGGTAGCTCCTCTTAACTTTTCTTAGCCAACTATGTTTAAAATTGAGATGAAGATCTGCCCCATATAGAAGTTTTTCAGCAAATATTTGCTCTTCCAAAGAGTGATAATCTGGGTTTGTCTGTTATAAATTAACTGCTTTATAAACACCCCATGTTGTGTTTCCTATAAATGGCATAATGAAGGAGGGTCTATTCCAGTAAATATGTTATATCTTTAATGAGAAACAAGAGAACAGTAAATTCTTTGCATCCAGCCCTTCAGCACCTAGCAGGATTTCACCCCAGCACACATGCAGCTGCCCAGGTGATTTATTGTAGAGACAGGTTCTAAGCAGTGGGGAAAGCAGTACCCTATCCTGCTTAAAATACTGTCTTCCATAAAAGAATAGGTCACTATTCACTAAGACACCTCACAAAGGAGGGAGGAAGAAGATACAGGACATTTGTAGGGGTGTGGCAGCTCCCTTGCTATGCAAGTTCTTTGAGATGAGAGACCAGGGCTCAACTCCCTGTTTCAAGAGTGTGCCAGGTATTCAATAACACCAGTATGTCAAAATTAACCGACTGAGAAGCACTGTATGATATGTCTCCTACAAAAGACAGAAGAGGGGAAGCTGATATTCCTGCAAAAGCTGCACAGAGCTATGGAAAGTAAAAATAAACTTTTTGAATTTTCCCTTGGTCTTGCTTGGACAAATTTGACAGTCTGGTTTTGGGTCATGAGCATTACTCATTGTGCAGGGCACATTCTTTAAGACAGATAATTTACCCATCAATTTCTATAGTGTGATCATGATCTAAACTCTTCACAATTTTGATCATTGGCCTAATTCTAAATAAATGTAAACCTGGAACTCCCAACTTCCCCTTCATGCTTCTAAATTACTTTTTAAAATATTCCCAAATGAAACAGGACATTCTGATTTGATTGTAAAAGAAAAAGAATTTGGTCTAAAAACTTGAGACAAGAAGACTAGTTTCTATTTTTCAACCAAATTGGAAAGAAAATAATAATTAAAATAAAAACCAAATATATATGTACATATGGTACATATGTACATATGGTATGGCCATTGCAAGGACACATTACTGGAGTGCATTTGTGGGTTTTATTCTCTTAAGAGGTTTAACAGAAAGGTCATGAAGTATTGCAGGCTCTAGGTACTTATATTCTTCCTTGGTTTAAATTATTTTAAAATATTCTTCCTTTTAGAAACAATCCTGGTCATAACAGGCTCCAAGCATGGGCATTATACTAAAGAACACAGACAGATTAAGGTTACTGAGTGAAGGCCCTGCCCTAATGTCGTGTTGTCTATTCCCTAAACATGAAAGCTCCACTGTGAACACCCCAGTGACTCCAGAACTTCAGTTCTCTGTCTAGATGACTGGACATTTTTTTTCCTGCCTCCTAGTCTAGATTTATTTGTAGTAAATCAGTTATGTTTGAAATTCAAATTCCTTCTCATTACATTACTGCAGTGTGCCTTTGAATCTATTCATCTTGTGGAGGCTGTGGAAGTGTATTTGTGGCCCAATAAGACAATACAAGGAAAACCTGATTCACTCAAAATCTTACCTAGCTTTTGTGCTCAGCAAAATCAGTAATATTCTTTGCAATGACAATAGCAACCAAGCCCCTTCTTAGCCTGCACACCAGAATTCTGCCACACACAGTCACTGCTGGAAGCCCTGCCTGAGTTAAGATCCAATGATACTGATATGTGATATTCAAAAGCTGAAGTTTTGTTTTGTGGTTTTTTCTTTTTATTATTATTATTTTGGTGGTGGTGTTGTAGATGGTAGGATTTGAAGAAATCCTAAAGCTTTTTAATCTCCCAGTTAAATCTTTTCTGGAACACAAAACCCCACACTGGTCGTATTTGCTCTGGAAGAAAAGGGAGGCTGCTATGAGATGTATTGGCTCTGTACAGAGATCTGAGGGAATTGTCTTCCTCTCTAGTTACTCACGAAACTCTTGCTAGTTTTTCATGCTGGGTTACACCTTGCTGAGAGTGCCCTCCACATGCTACTGGGAGTAACATATTCCTTCCACCAACTACTATTAATATTGTCAGTTACTCCATGGATTCAACAGAGCTTTCTGAGCAGTAAAACACCACACAGTGTATGGATAACATTCTGCCAAACTATACATATTTGCAGAGTGATTCTGGGAGAGGATTGCTGATGTGTTACACTGGCAAAATTGATCTTTCCCACAGTTTAATACAAAACCATCCCTGAGACCAGAAAAAGCAAGGGCAAGTACTGCTGCCCAATTGCGTCTCTGCTAGGAGCTTGTGCCAGCGCAGTGCTGAGTCTGAGCAATTAGGTAACTGATATGTCAGCAGCTGAGCTAAAGAATGTCTTTTCTTTAACAGAGAAGTGGTTTTGGATGCATATACAACTCTGTAAAACTTGGCAGTGATTATTTAGTCCAGGTTCTCAGCAGTCTGTTTGTTGAAGGCCCCATGACTTCTAGTACCTGGGTAGAGAAACTGCAGAGGCAGGCTCAGCTGCTGGTTCCAAATATTCAGAAGATTTCTGTTAAAACCCCCTTTCTATCTTTGGCAGTTCTTGTGGGACTGGAAACAGCTCTGCATCAGTGGCTGCTTTTTGTCTTGCTTTCTCCAGTCTGGTTTAGGAAACCTTTGGTGACTCTGGAGCAATCAGTCATCCTACTATTTGGATCATTTTGGACTTGGGTTCTCTAACTGTGGTTCCTTCCAGTTACAAGCTCCTTGGTACAGCAACAATGCTTGCCTGGGTAAGGCCTCTGTTTCACATGCCATGCCCCATTTTAGCAATGTATGTAAGTCAAGCACAGCTGAGCTTCAGTTATGGGCTATGAGACACAATGGGCATGATTGTAGCACCAAGAGATCAGGTTCTGAGAAGAAAATTGGTGATTTAGTTAAGTGTATGTGTTTCAGGTTCCCAGGAAGAGGTTTGGAACTGAGTTTCTTGCCTTGCTCAAAAAAAGATAGCAACCAAATAGACACATTTCACTCAAGGTCCTGTGGATTTCTGTCCCCAGCTAGTGGCTACCCATTTGGTTTCTCAAGGGCAGACGTAAGATATTTATGCTTGTCTTGATGAGGCTAGTTGAGATCAGTCAGAAATACTGTCCAGGCTGGAGTCTGAAGAGAAAAATTAAGATCAAAAGTGTTAATTTAGGGAAACGTTTTGGGTGATTGCAATCCAACCTCTTCCACGTTTTGTAGACTAAACAAAATACCATTGTAGCAGGGGCAGTGCAGGACATAATGCAGAGATGATTTTCCAGGATTTATATTTATTCTGAAGTCTCACTATGAAATTACTCATAACACATAAACTAACATGTCTTAACAGTTGTAACACAGCTCTTTATACAATTTCTTCAGCACAGTTTGTCAGTGAGATGATTCATCAAGGTGGCTGCTGCTTCCCCCACACTGAGTGCACATTGTAATTGAAATCATATGGGTGCAAATGCTCTGATGGCTCCACACCTACATTGTTTGTAAGCCTGACTCTTTTTCTCAGGGAACTAGGCCTATGCAATTGTTCATGTGGGAGGATTCCTGTAGTGAAAACATCTTCGAAATGTATGTATTCCTGCATCTCACCTGGAGTGGGATGAATCCATTACCGTACAAGATGGACAAGGACGGTAATGCTGTAGTATTTTCTAACATAGGTCTGAAGTATCTCCTTTATGTTTTCAACTTCACAGTCAAGTGCTGTCTAATTCTTCTTGAAAACACAAGTAAAATTGTGATGAAATGCTGTAATTGTGTGACCAGAGAAATATTACAGATTTTCAGTTAACAGGTAAAATAATAACCCATGAGGAAGTAGCATGATTCCTGCTTTATTGCAGGGAATGGAGTAAACAACCTTTTGAAGTCACCCCCAGCTTTGTTTCCTGTGATTCTCTGACTCACAGCAAAAGAACATTTTCATTCCCAATAATTTATCTGGTGCGGGTGTTTGCTTAGTCTCTGTGGAACCAGCAGGTGTCATCAGAGCCTTTATTTTTCTGATGGGAAGAAGGATAATTTTGTGCATTTGGATTTGGACATCTGGCCTTCTCTGTGCCCTACTAAGTTTGTATTTTGAGGCAGGACTTCAGCAGGCAGAAGAAACAAACTTAAAAATGTGACAGTGGAAAATCATAGAATCATAGAATCAAGAAGGCTGGAAGAGACCTCAAAGATCATCGAGTCCAACCTGTCACCCTAAACCTCATGACTATCTAAACCATGGCACCAAGTGCCACGTCCAATCCCCTCTTGAACACCTCCAGGGATGGGGACTCCACCACCTCCCTGGGCAGCACATTCCAATGGCCAACCACTCTCTCTGTGAAGAACTTTCTCCTCACCTCCAACCTAAACCTCCCCTGGCGCAGCTTGAGACTGTGTCCTCTTGTTCTGGTGCTGGTTGCCTGGGAGAAGAGACCAAACCCCTCCTGGCTACAACCTCCCTTCAGGTAGTTGTAGACAGCAATGAGGTCTGCCCTGAGCCTCCTCTTCTCCAGGCTAAACAGTCCCAGCTCCCTCAGCCTCTCCTCACAGGGCTTGTGCTCAAGGCCTCTCACCAGCCTCGTTGCCCTTCTCTGGACATGCTCCAGCAATTCAACATCTTTCCTAAACTGAGGGGCCCAGAACTGGACACAGTACTCAAGGTGCGTCCTAACCAGTGCTGTGTACAGGGGTACAATGTTCCTGTTGTACTGGAAGGGCATGTCAAAGTCTCTCCAGCAGACAGAAATTAGAAAGTGTCTAAGAGATTGGCATGTCTAGGGGCAAACACAATGTATTACACCTCTTATAAATGGTGGAAAATATTTACATCGATGTCTTCTGAATATCGGAATTTGGAGTACAATCTATTTTCCCACTATTCCATATCCAAATTCCACGTTTGCATACACTGCACATGTATCTCCTTACTACTGCAATAATCAAGATCCTGTGACTTGCAGTCTTTGTCTGGTCTGAAGCAGCTACCCGATATAATGAGGAAATCTCTGCACTTTGGCCTCTGTAGAAGACAAGCACTTGTGAAATGTGCTGAGGTTTACTAAGTACCAAATGAGTGCATGTTAGTGTTACCCACACTGCTCAAATTGCCTGGCAAAGATCTCTGCATTGTGGGGTGGGGGGAAGTGTGTGTGTGTGTGTGAGAGAGAGAGAGCTGTGGGTTTGTGGTATTTAATTTTTTTTTCCTTTTAAACATGAATGTCAATACAGAATACACAATACACATCCAGCTACAGTTCTGGTACAGGTCTGGTACTAGTTCTCATGGCTTGAGGGGGAGCTTCCTGTAGGATACATGTGGTGAATACTCAAAAAGCAGCTCTGCTTCCTAGAGAATTTATCTACCTGGTTGTGTTTTCACAAAGTATTTAGGCAGGGATTAGTTTGTATATAGAACTTAGTGCCTTTCTTTAAACTGCTTCAGCACTGTATTGCTCTACTTGGCCTTCAGTGAGACAAGTCTGTATCTGTATGCTTCTATTCATTTCTGCATGCTGCTCATGGGACCAGCCCCTTCTTAAGACTTTTAAAGATGATATCTGAGTTGACCGGAAAACAATAAAACTAATGTGGAGGAGCAAGGGCAGATAAATTAATCTTTGAGAGAACATGAATATTTTCTTCAAATATCGTATCATCAAATGTCATATGGCAACAGCATAGTTCTCGTCAGTTTGAATTAAAAAGATAATAAATTACACACTGCTGCATACAAGAGACATCTATAATGATCAGTCCACAGATGCTGGATACTTGTGTCTATCACTCAGTTGTATATTATATTAATTTTCAAGAAACAGACATATTATACTAAAAATGCATCATCAGTTGAAAATTTGTAACTAATATTTCCATTGTTTCTTTACCATAAGGAAAAATATTTAGACAGTGAAATAGTTAAGTGAACAGCAACCCTGACTCTGAGCGGTATGAGGATTCACATATGGTTTTCTTTATTTTTCATCTTGCATCTTCACCTGAATTTATTTCAGCTATTAAATTGACTCTCACAAACATTCCTGACAGGACAGCAACTGCAGTGCAACAGGGCACTTGTTATAGAAACCACTTAACTGAGGAATCAGCCAGATGTGGCTGGTGAAAAGATGTCAGCTGAGGACAAGGGATTCATACAAGCAGGAGAGAAGACAGCTCGGGGTTTCTAAGGATATTTAGAGCCCTTAGGCATAGCATGGCCCCCTTATACTGCGCAGGAGTGGCCGAAAGAGGCGGGGTGGGGTTGTGCGGGCGTTCTGCAGCATCCTCGTACGGCGCTGACAGGTACGGCTGTGGACCGCGGCGGGGGCGGGGGGAGAAGCGCTGAGCCCTGTAGAGTGGGGGGCGGCTGGTGACCGGGACTGGCTGCTGGAAGGCAGCTGGGAGGCTGCACTGGAGGTGACTTGTGCCGGCGGAGGAGGAAAGGAGGCGGTTTCTGCAGCCGCGGAGAGGTGGCAGCCCAGCGCACCAAGCCAAACTTGATGCAGGCTCTTAACTACTGTAACTTGATTGGACTTCTTCCATCGCGTTAGATTAAGGGAAGTGATGGAACGCAATAAAGCAGTTACAAAACAAAGTCTTGCATTGGGAAGTGTGTTGGTTTTTTTCTCTTTAGTCCTATTTCTCCTTTTGGCCTTACAGTGCAGTTTAATAGGTTGAGGGAGAACCTGCAGAACTGAAGATGTGACTCCTTCCTGTGTGTGTTCTTGCTTAATAGGCTGAAGCCTATGGAGAAAGTGAATAATGCTATAGAGAAGGAAGATGTTTTTTGTCTGTAGCATGTGTGGAATGACTGATTTTATTATGTGATATCTCTAGATAAATCAGTTTTGCAAAACTTTTTTACTGGTAAGTTGCTGGGTATGTTCAACTTTAGACACTACCAAAAGAATTCAAGGATTTAATCTTCCAAGTAAAATTTCGTAAGGTTTCAACTAAACACTGTAGTTATTACTTTAATCTGTTGGACTGCATAATTGTATTTTAATTCAGAGTTCTAAGGGAGAAAGTATGACAGTACTCCAGTGCATGGAGAATCATTTTACTATTTGGTTACCTTAGGGCATATTTAAACTAGTTCAGGAGAAGTTTTTTGAATGAATCAGCCAGGGTTGTAAGGGACCACAAGGATCATTTAGTTAGTCTTGTCTGGCTTTCCAAAGTCACATCCTGTTGTAATAAAACTGTTAGAATTGCTTTCTGATTTTTCTTTTTTAATTTTAAAAAAATTAAAAATAGATGACTGAAAGTAACTGCTGTTGAACATAGCATATAATGAAATGGAATTTAATTATTTTTCAGGTATTTGAGGTGAAAATACAAACCTAAATCCTGGCTTTTATAGAACATGAAAGACATCAACATAGGAAAAGAGTGTATTATACTAAGTCCTGGGTATGGAATTGTGAGGGAGATAACCAACTCAGTGTAGCATGAAGAGCAGGAAGGGTCATGATTTCTGCATGCTAAATATAAGGTCTGGTTAATTTTTCATTGTTTGTTTTGTAGTATATAGTTATTAAAATATATGCAGCAGACTTTTTGCTGTGCCAGATACAGAGACCTGCTGGAGAGAATCCAATGGAGAGCCAGGAGGATGATAGGGGACTTGAGCATCTCTGCTATGAAGAGAGACTGAGATCTCTGGGGCTGTTTAGTCTCGAGAAGAGAAGACTGAGAGGGGATTTGATCAATGTCTATAAATATCTGAGAGGCGAGTGTCAAGTGGAAGGGGCCAAGCTCTTTTCAGTGGTGTGCACTAATAAGTAACAAACTGGAACATTGAAGATTTCACCTCAACGTGAGGAGAAACTTTACAGTGAGGGTCACAGAGCACTGGAACAGGCTGCCCAGGGAGGTTGTGGAGTCTCCTTCCCTGGAGACTTTCAAAACCCACCTGGCTGCATTCCTGTGCTGACTGCCCTAAGTGATGCTGCTTTGGCAGGGGTGTTGGACTTGATGATTTCTTGAGGTCCCTTCCAACCTCTAATGTACTTTGATACTGTGATACAGCTTCACTGCATTGAAGGTCAATAGTGAATGCTCCCTTCTGCATGGAAGAGTTCATTCCAGGGGTACTGTAACTATCTTAGTAACCAGTCTGAGCATTTATTAAGCATTTTCACTTGTAAATGTGACTTTTTAACATTGAAAGAAATACTCTGTAGCGTTCAGATCTTGATCTGAATCTAGAAAATGGTTGAAGCTTTTGTACTTAAGAGAATCATGACAACCAAGTTAGAACAGTGAAGAGCTCAGCACAAACCACGTATCATTCAATGCTGACAACTGAATAAAATCTTAATCCTTGAAAAAGCATGGCATGATTATTTTTTTCTAAAGCAGATGTCTAGCTTGCTGTAGTAGCAAGACTTTTACTTTTTCTCTCAGATGAAATAAATCTGTATTGAATATGCTTTCTTGTGTACCTATTTATTTAACTTAGTGAGATGCTGTCATAATTCTAGCTTAATTTGAGAGCTGGGTCTTGAAGCATCCACTGACATAGAGCTTTCGTGTCACTGTTCCTGAGCTGATTTCTAGAGGCTGTGCTCACTGAAAAGTGTGTGTGCCAAGTGCTGCAGGGCAAAATAATGCTCGGATAAATGGGAAGCCCCCACGCTGGTGCAAGATTTGCTCTGAAACTAACAACCTGTACCAGCTGAAACAATCAAAAATTCTAGATACTCTGATTGCTAACACTGAAATGTTTTCTTGTATGTCCTATGAAGAAAATGAAGACTACCAGGGTCTGATTTTTTTTTTTTTTTTTGCAATGACAGGTACTTGCAAATGTGTTGCTGCATATTCTGTATATATTGCCTATGAAATCTCTGGTGTGAGTGGGTTGGAAATAGGGGAACTCACCATATTTGTGTGGAGGGATTGTGAAGTCGTTTAATTGTATTATACTGGACACAGAGGTACTATGTCCTTCAGATAAGGCTCACTTTGCTTCTCTTGGAGGGTAAAGGATTTTGCCAGGTGTTTTTTGTGGGCTGACAGCGCTGCACTGCTGGTTTTTGAGATTGGAGTGATCTGCTTTGGAGCAGGCAGTGCAGTTTGTACTTGCAGGCCCTGCAGCTCCTGTGTCCCTGTAGGCTCCATTAAGACTCAGCATTATGACTGTTGGTGAGGGTGTTTGTAGGAAGGTAGGGTGTTTGATTCCATTAGAGCAGGCACCAATGCAGAGCTCTCTGGAGTTGCAACGCAGCTTCTTAACAGCGTTTATGATGTTGGTATCATGGGCTTGCCAGCCACTATTGACCATCCAGCAGCAAATCTGCTCTATCACATTAGTGGTGATGACAGTGATGCCATTGGTGGGCAGCTGTGTTCCCTGGCCAGTGGCAGCGGAGTTAAGCAGTGCTGTTTTGGATTTAGTATGAGAATAATGTTGATAACACACTGATCCCATACAGGGTGGGACAGACAGCCACAGCACCAAGCTCCCAGGAGAGAGGGACACAGAGTAGCCCTCTTCACAATAGATCTGGGGGTATCAAAGTGGTACTTGGGAGCATCTAAAGGGTTCTGGGGTCATATAGGGGTGCCTGGGGGATCTCTTCGGTCTCTGTCGGGTCCCCACAGTGTCTGGGTTCTTGTATGGAGTGGTGCCCTGGTGCCACGGACTCTCGTGCTCACTGCTGCCGCCTTGTGGGCATGGTGAGGTACTGCTTGCTGCCACCTGCTGCGAAAGGGTCTGAGGGACCTCTACGAGGGGTTTGGAGGCAACTGAACGCCATCTGAGCGCACCTAAAGGGGTTTTGAGGGTGACAGAGCGGGTCTGGGAGTACGAAAAAGGGCTTTTGGGGACATCGAAGGCGGTCTAGGGGGCATCTAAAGTGCTGGTGGGTGAGTCTAAAGTGGGTCTGGGGACATCTAAAGGAGATCTCTGAGCATCTAGAGGGGTTATGGGGGTCCATAAAAGGGTCTGGAACTGTATTAGGCAGTTCCAGCGTCATCTAAAGTGGGTCTGGGGGCCCTTGAAAAGGTTTGGGGACATCTAAAATGCACCTGGAGAACATGAAATGGGGTTTTAGGGGCATCAAAAGGGTGTTGTGGGCACCTAAATTGGTCTGGGGTCCTCTGAAGGTTCCCTTGGGGACTCTTGGGGGTCCTGAAGGAGATAAGCGGGGTGGGGGGGTGGGAGGTGGGTTCAGTGAGATTTTGGGGTCTCTGTGGAGTCCCTATTCTGTCTGGGGTCTTCTATGGGATTGGGAGTGACTCAGTGCTCTGTTTTGGTGGCTACAGGGCAGCAGGTATCCACAGACTGGGGCTGTGTTTTATGTTCCACAGGGGATGGGAATGTGATGGGTTAAAAGCTTTCTGTAAAATGACTTTGGGGTTTTTCATATGTTTTGTTTTGATTATCTCACTCTTTCCTGTCTTGTTTTTATTTTATTTTTTTATTATTTATTGAGTAAAAACTGATTTGTCTACATCACTCCATTGACTTTGCTAATAAGGATAAAAGTTAGCTGCGTAAACATTTCTGTCTCTTTCCACTTCTTTCTCTTGCAGCTTGCATGGCTTACTCCCTTATCTCTACAGCTGATGTATACTGTATCTGTGAGGTACCAAAAAGGGAAGGTGGGGGGGAGAGGGAAGGTTGTGAGCACCCTGTTGGAGAGGTGTCCAGAGAGGTATGGGAACAATTGAAGGGGATCCTTGTGTTGTTTCTGAATTGTAAACATATATAAATACATTTTATACATATTAATTGCATTTTATATTTCTAAATTTTGCTTGCTTTTTGTAAGTATAGCTTCATGCTGCTTTTCAGCTAAGCTCGTCTGGTGATTTATTTTGGGGGTAATTCTCCAAATTTATTGGGGGGTAGTCTCAACCCACCACACCATGCCGTGCCATGCACTTGGAGTATATTTTGAGGGTATGCGGACAATAAATCCCTCTAGCATATATTGCTAAAGCTTTTGTTAAAATTTTGGATGTTATACAAATATTAAGTCTTGCTAGACCTTTACCTGTGGGCAAACTTGTTGCGTTAAACAGTTATCTCTTGTTTTGAAGCCAGTGATTTCAACACACTGGGTAGTCTGATATTCTTGCAGCTGCATGATTTAGCAGGCGAATAGCTTCTTTGTGTAAAAACACTTAGCAAAACCAGGGATGCAAGGTAATGGTTAGAACTAGATTAAGCTGTAATACAAACATGTCATTCAAGCACTCAGATTGCTTGGTGAGCAATCACAAGCACAACCGGATTCTCGTACTGGTCGCCAATAACCCACACAACCTGGTTTGCACCTGGTCCTTAAAAATGCTCCCTGTTGTCAGTGCACCAACAGCAACAAAACTGTGTTTCAACTTCAGTCCTGGTTAGAGTCTGGGCTCTACCTGGACCCAGTGATTTTGACACCTGTGACTGAACATGCAGAGATTTTGCCACAGGAACATCTATGTAGCTGTCAAAGAAGGACAGTCACAGTCATTTGCAGCTGGGAAGATTTGGTTTTTAATAGTTTTTCCATGTAACCATTAAGAAAACAACCCACTACAGTTTTTAGCTGTGATTTCACCTAAGCTGCTGTCCCTTGTCATTGGGTAGACACTAATCTGTAGCCGGCTGGCTCTGTTACTGAAGATAAGACAGAATAAACAATGATGAAATCTTATTTCTTGTGGCTATCAAAAATGAAAAAAAACCCCAACCAAACCAAAACCCAACAACCAGGTGCTTTTGGTCAAGTTGCTACATATCTAGTGACTGAATAACAGAGTTTCAGTATATCAGATAAGATAAAGAGGCAAAGGAAAAGGAGTCATACTGGTGCCTGTTGTACTGCCTTCCTTGGTTCAAGATTAATGAAGTGGTTTAAAATACTGTTCATGGGACTGTCTCCTCTGACCACCTCAGCAGAGTGGAGGACAGCCTTTTAGCCCCAGAGTGGTTACCTAGAAGGTCCCTGGTCTGCAGGTCACAGTCCTCTCCCCTGGGATGTTCACTTTCACCGAGAGAGAGTGGTCAGGGTCTCCTCCCTGTGGCCACCCAGATCTTGCCCCTGTGTGACATGGCCTGCCCTATGTCAGCATTCCCCCTATGGCCTGCAGCCTAGCTGTGGAGAAGAGCCAAAAGTTAAGTAGTCTAACACGTGGCAGGGCAGGCAAAGCTTCTTGGAGGATGGGGACCTGGATGACATCCAGGGCTGTCTCCTTGTTTTGAATCCCACTTCCTTCTCTTTCACCAGCTTTTGCCTTTTGTCATATATTGGTCCACAAGTGCTCAGCAGCTGTCAGAGCTTACTGCAAAGGGGTGGGGTTTTTTGGGGTGTTTTCTTCTCAAAATGTCAGTTCTTTTTGTGCTGCCATCACCTAGGCACAAGGAGAAGAGACATCTGGGATGCTGGTATCAGTCTTTGAAGCTGATCTTGTGCTAAAACACTGCCTTTTGGGTAAACTCATGATGTATGCTCCTGCTCCAAATACCAGAAAGCTGGCATCCAGCTGAGCTTTACCATTGCCTTTCTGGATCCACTATGTGGCCACATGTGACTCCCTTGCATATTTCATGGGCTCCTGCCCCCCCTTCCCTTCTCAGTAACCTCCAGGATCATCCTCTCATGGCTGGGGCACTGTGCTCACCATGTTCTCCACTTCCCCATGAATGCTGGCATCCTCCAGTTTACTTGATTTGCTGCTGAAATGCATTTTGGTGCTGAAGCCTCAAAGTGCCCTGTGGCTGTTCAATTGCTGCCTTGGTCTTTTGCCAAAGAGACAGGTTGGACAGATCTGTGGTACATCATTGCATGTGGTATGTCAGCCCTTCACGTGTTGCCTGGCAGACAGAAGAGAAGCTGTAGGCAGTCATGGAGTGGCAGGTACTGGTGCCTCAGCCTCAAAAGCTGCTATTAGTTATGCTTGTCCACATCTGTGGCTTGCAACAGCCCCCACCTTGAGTCCATCAGGGGAGCACTGTGTTTTCTGACAGCATTCTCTCTCCTTGAAACACTGGGGCTGTGCTCATGCTCCTCCTCCACATCCATTCGTTGCAGAGATTACCTTGCACTATATGGAATGTTTTCATATTGCAGATGGGAAGCAAGAAAGCTCTTTGGCTCTCCCCTAGTGTGCAGGGAACTCATTTGCTGACTTGCACCCAGATAACCGAGTAGGTGTCTTGTATTCCCACTAATTTTTAAATGTCTGTTGTGATGAAAAAACTCCAGGCCTTTTATGCAAAGATGAGAATTTAGTAGTAGTCTGTTTAAAATCTTAACAATCCTACCCAAGACTGTTAGTCTGGTTGCAGTACTAAGACTTACAGTTCAGATTATATATAGTTAAAATTAATACACACAAACTCTGTTGTAGTACCCTCAAGTTGATGACCTCAGCCATAAGGAAAGGGGATAACAGGATGGCTGCATCCTATGCCCTTGCCAGGAGGAGTATGAGGGTGGTGGATGCATTCGGTGTGCTCTGGAGCCTGCTGGGGGTCGTATTTGCTTGAATGCTCTACCGCTTGCTCTTCTTTCATTGGTTCACAGCTCCACATTACACATGTTTACTACTTGTGCTGTGTTTTACATGCACTGGGTACTCAATCTCTTGTTATCCCCCAAAACTGTTTTTATGCAGCTCCCAAGGCTGCAGTCCTTTGATGATCAGAAACTGAGCACAAGTGAGCTGTTTACAGCCCTGAGGCCTGCAGTATCATCCCGTGCCTATACTTTGAAGTCCCCTGCTATCATGCCATGCCTCTGCTCCTTTCAATTTTTGTTTCCTGGCCATAGACACTTCACCCTATGCAGAACTACTTGTTCTTCATATCTCCTAGTTACAGAAATACCTATATACGTAACAATATGTAAATGTTCTACCATATAATTTATAAGGGTAAGGAAAAAAATAAACAAATTTGGTAATAGCACATGAATGCTGGATAATTCATGTGACAAAGAATCTAACACAAAACCCCAGGCAGGCCTGTGCTGTTAGTTTAACACAAACCAGGTAGCTGTGTTACAAGCAACAATACTGCTGTATTTGCAAAACTGGAGGTTATGCTGACCTATGTCTTTCTTCATGTTGAGCAAGAGCTCTCAGATTACAACCTACCTGAAGTGGGAGTTTCTCCCTTGACTCCACCTTGTAGTGACTGAAGGACATGGGGTAGGTAGTGAGGGGAGTTTTGGTTCCCTTCCTTCAGGGACAACCTTGGGTGATGGTGAGAAGAGCAAAACGTGCTCTAAACACCTCTTTCCAGAAACTCTGTGTGAGCCAGGAAGGCTGTTATAGTCTTAAGATGTGATATACTTGGAGGCTATCAAGCTACAGCTGATGGCATGGCTCTGATGCGATCAATCAAACAGGACTTTCTGCCTGGCCAGGGGACAAAGAGATCACCCAAACCTGGGATCACTACAAGCACAGCTGTGAGTCCTGTTCCCACGCTCATTATCTGTGTCAGTGGCTAATGAACCTGGCAGTTAATTGGTCCTGAGGTGTGCCTCTGGATGGTTTATATCTATTCACTGCCCATCACACTAAATGGGAATAACTCAGTGGCCTGAAACCCTGCCTTTATGCCCAGCCTTCACTGTGCCATGAGTACCCTTGAAATGGTCTGTTTGAGGCAAGGAGCCTCATCTCCTCCTGCCCTCCTTTTCATGGGAAGGAGGAGAGCAGAACCTGCTGGTGGAGCAGGCACTACAGCCAAGCTGCCAGCATCCACCTCCCACATGAACAAACGGCACCAGCGGGTGGGAGGGATGAAATGTTAGTCTGCAGGAGGGAGAGTGGGATGCTGTGAAAAAGATCTGGTGTGCAGAGGAAACATGAAGAGCCAGCCTAATAGGGAAAATCTGTTTGGTGTTGCTTGCAGCGACAAGAACAGAATCAGGAGAGTAGGACTTGCTGGATGGGGGAGAGAAATGAGAACTAATGGCACAGCACAGCAATGAGTTAGGAAGGGAACAAGCTGTCTGCTGCTCTTTTGTGCTAAGTGTGGTGCCTGCCTCTTCTTCAACACTGTCTTTGGCAAGTCCTGCAGTGGAAAATCACAGTGTGATGTCAATGCTTCAGGAGCTATTGCCTGATGAAGCAAGTCTGGCAGACAGCTCCCACATGCTGATCTTGACACTGGCAGGACATACCCTGTGGGAATGGCAGTCACCTCTCAACCACTGGTACACAGGTACTGCATCAGTCCCTGTCTCTGCAAGCTCTCCAACAAATTTTGCAAACACAGAGAGATCACACAGAAGGTGCAGTGAGAGAGGAAGCACAACCTGTGGAGTGTCAGTTCTGTGTGGCAGCATCTCTGCCATTGCATCTCCCTCCTAAGGGCCCTGAGGACCCATTTTTCTGGAATATGGGAGGAAAATAGAATTCTCTCATCCTTCTTCACCAGTGACCTGCATGAGGGGATTGAATGCACCTATGGCTGATGATAAGAAACTCAGGGGTGGCCAACACGCTGGAAGGCTCTGCTGCTGTCCAGTGAGATCTGGACAGATTGAAGTGCTGGCCGAAGGTGAACATCATGAAGTTCAATAAGGAGAAGTTCAGGGCCTTGCATCTGGGAAGGAATAACTCCAGGCACCAGTACACACTAGGGGTTGTCCTGCTGGAAAGCAGCTCCGTAGAGAAAGACCTTGGAGTCCTAGCAGATAGCAAGTATCCATGGGACAGCAATGTGCCCTTGTGGCCAAGAGAGCCAATGGCATCCTGGGGTACATTAAGAGAAGTGTATCCAGCAGGACTAAGGAGCTTCTCCTACCCCTCTGCTCTGGTGAGACCACACCTGGAGTACTGTGTCCAGTTTTGGGCTCCCCAATTCAAGAGAGACAGGGATCTGCTAGCGAGAGTCCAATGGATTGCTATGACGATGGTTAAAGGACTTGAACTTGTCTCCTGTGAGGAAAGACTGAGAGAACTGGGGCACTGTTTGGAGAAGAGAAGGCTGAGAAGGGATCTTATAAATGTCTATAAATATCTGAGAGGTGGGTGTCAAGATGAAGGTGATAGTCTCTTTCTAGTGGTGTCCTGTGATAGGACAAGGAACAACAGGTACAAGGTAGAACACAGGACCTTCGACCTCAACATGAGGCGGCACTTCTTTACTGTGAGGGTGTAGAACACTGGAACAGGCTGCCCAGAGAGGTTGTGGAGTCTCCTTCTCTGGAGACTTTCAAAACGTGCCTGGGTGTGTTCCTGTGTGGCCTGACCTAGTTGATCCTGCTTTGGCAGGGGTTTTGGACTTGATGACCTCTATAGGTCCCTTCCAACCCCTAATATTCTGTGATTCTGTAATTCTGTGATTCTTCTGAAGGGGACATGTGTCTCTGAGTGCACCAATATAACTGAGGATAGGCAAGAAAGGAGTCTCCTTCCCAAAATATGGATTAGCACCCTGAAAAAGTCTGATTTACCTCATGTGAGTTATTCTCTTGAGCCTCAAAATCTCTCCTAGAACCACACAGGGACAAACCTTTCTTCTAGCATGCTTTCATTCGCTCCCAGACTGAGTTAGCCTGGTTATTGTTGGTGTGGGGGGAATTTCAGCTCACACTGACACACTGTATTACTACATATATGTCTCCATCCATTCCAAAATGGTTTACAAAGGAGTGAGCAGTTTTAAGTCCTACAGCTGCCACAAGTTAACTGTGCAATTGGGACCTCTGTTTCTTCCACAATTCTTGATGTAAACTGAGGATCACTCTACTAAAATTAATTATGACAGTGTTTCAGTTGGTGCAAATTTATGTGACTCTAGTGAATTCAACACATAGCTAAAGATCTTACCTCTTCGAGCTTTCTCATCCCTGAAGGTTCTACTCTTCTTTGCTGAATGCTTGTTCTTTAATAGCAGCTAAGAGTAGGAGTGATAATGACTAAGACTGACCCTTTGATGATGCACCATGCAGTTCTATTTCAGGAAGAGAAGACACTGGGTCTAGTGTGAGGTGTCCCTGTCCATGGCAGGGGGTTAGAACTGGATGATCTTTGAGGTCTCTTCCAACCCTGACAATTCTGTGAAACCTACAGATTCAGATAGGGTGTCTTATGAATTACTGCTGTGTGAATATTGGGCCACAGAGCTACCCAAACAGATGGAGGTAAGTGTGGGAAGAAGCCAGGAGGAAAGCACAGTGCACATTTGTCTTTTTCCCTGAGAGTCCTGCCATCAATGCTTGTGAGCTGTTCATACACTTGTCTATACAGAGACTGTGTCTGGTTAGTCAAAAAAGCACTGTCAAGAATCATGTACACAAGTTAACATGAGATTTTTACTAGGAACATCAAGTAAAAAAAGGAGTTTTCCTCTTGGCTGTGAACAGCGAAACAGTGCTTTGCACCAGGCTGATAAAATCACACTTGCTCTTAATTTCACAGAGGGAGCACAAGATCTCAGTAAGATTGTTTTAACTTCTCAAGCCATTTGATTGCTCCTAACATGATTCTGATGCTGTGACACAATATCATCTCCTTCCAAAAAGTACAACTGAAGGGAAGAAAGTGGCAGTTATGCTGTTGCCAAGGCAGGTCTGTTGAAAGTGGTTACCAGCCATCCTTCAAGGTGTTCTATATCCTACCAGGGTGTCTGCCCCCTCCCTGGGTCAGGTGATCGGCTTCTTGGGTGCTCCCTTTCTACTTTTTTTGGCTATGAAACAACAACACTTGAAATATCCACAATTTTCTAGACCCTCATTATATGTTTTCCAGAGATCTCAGCTGACAGTGCTCTCGTGTAATAGCCATCCAAATACCTCACCTGCCTTCCAGCTACATCCTCCTTCTGACCCCTGATGGATACATGAGTGAAAAGTCAGCTACACTCAGGCTAAGTCTGTCAAATGGTGGAAAGTGTTCAGGTTCATCCTCCTGCTCTGTTTTGCAGAAAAAGGAAGAATTGCTGCTAGATTAATCCTACATATGATAAAAGGTCTCTGGTGAATAAACAGATTTCTTTCTCTCTTAAAGACAGCTTTTCACATTCTCAGTGCTGTCTCCATTAGAAGCTTCAGTTTCCTGTGACCCTGCATTGTGTTGATCCAACTCTTGCTGTCTCTTGTTTACTTAACTTCTGCTTTGTTTGCAAGAGCGTTAATAATTTTATCTGCTGTTCTGGCTGACAACCACATATTAAGCAGTTTTCCATTGCAATACAAGTCTCTCTGTCTCTGAATGCTGGCAAGTCTTAGGTGTTTTCTTGGCTTTTAGTCAAGTAAAAAAGGCGTTCTTTACTAGCTGAATTTAAAACATTTTCTCGGCTTCCTCTTAATAAGTGTGACAGTCAATACCAGGAGTTTTTGATAATGGCATAGAATTAAAACTCTTGCTAGAAAAGAACCATATACTGAGCTGGTACAAATGGAAATAATTCACATTATGCAGTTTCTCATCTTCTTTAATCAGTAATAGCAAGCAGAATTCATATGTCACTTCAGCTAATGATAGTTGGGTTAACTATTTTTCCTATGAAGAGCGTGCTGTTTGTGTCTCTATCAAAAATCAACATGAGGAAGGGATGATTGAATTCAATGGTTGGAGGAAGAGACATAGGCATTATTTCAGCAGCAGTTGCTGCTGCTGCCTCGGTACCTCTCTCATCAACATCTAGAGAAGCCTTATGAACAACCTAGGAAAAAGAAAAAGAGAGTCATTCTGGGCAAACGGCAACCACCTGAGAGATGAAATAGAGCCCTTTTAAAGCAGCCCTGCTTTGGAGAATCCACTGAGAAGTGAGTAGAGATAAGAGAGATGTAAACCGTATTGTAGTCATGGCTGTTTTAAATGAGGGCCAGGACAGAGCTACAGAAATCTCCTAAAAATCTCTGTCCCAAGTATTGGATGGAGGCTTCACTTTGGATGATTTTGTCTGCAACTCTGAAACTGAGTCTCCAGGTTGGGAGAACATGCTGTGGTGGAGGGGAGTGGCTCCCCTTGAGGAGCTGGGATTTGATGTTCCTCATCACAGTCTTGGAAAAAAACCCAGACATGCAGCAAACTAATCTGATCTCTGCTGTCAGCCAGGGCCAAACTCCTTGTACAAACTTGCAGGCTGAAGCCAAGCTGAGGTCAGCTGCAAGCCAGATGGAAGGCTGGAGCTCTATGTAGCTGATATTTCTGGATGCTATGACAGAGGGATTTTTCTTCATGCTCATGAAAAAAAGGAGAGGGTCAGCAAACGTGGACTTACTTTAGAAACCTTCAGGTCTGGAGTGCCGGTGATGCCAGAGAGATCTGCCTGGTCGGTGAACACATCCACAATTCCCATCTTGCTAAGGGTGTTTGTTATTTCATAGCTCCCAGAAATAGAAAATTTGGGGAAGTAGAGCCTCACCATCCTGTTAGGTAGAAATGAAACACGGAATGTAGTGAGAAAGATTTTTCATGGAGGTAAATGATGGTGGGAAAGCAGTGTAATTCCAGAGTGTCAAACCCCAAGGGGTTGGACCCTGAGTGTACAATGAGCACTAATTCAATTGCTGATTCTTCTCATGGTAATATAGTCACTGCCCTTCATCACTGTCATCATCACAATAAAAATAGCATTTATCTATTTTTTTGATGTGGCAAATCTGAGAACACTCTGCAAAGGAGGACAGTAATGAGGAAGCCTATTTGCAACCAGAGCAGATGAGGTGTGGAGGTGACATCACCTGTCACTCAAGCAGGTGAAGACCTTCACCTGCAGTGGGGCAAGTGCCTGCTTGGGACAAGTGTGGCAAATGCCAGCACTTTAAAGCAAAGCAGTGGTTTTGGCATAACTGTGGCTATTGGCATGGCTTCAGGGAAGGTCCGTGTCCCAAAGATGCCTGCATCATTGGACACCCTATCTGCTAACTGACTTCCTTCCACAGGCTGGCCGTGATTGAGTTTGCCTCTGACTGTGAGCTATCTGTAGGCAGGTCCTGCTTGCCAGGCTTTCTGTTGGATTTCTCTTCATGCTGTGAAGGGTCCTTGGAGCCTTCAAATCACTTACTACAATGATTACTTCTTAGGCAGCTCAAGTCTTTTGCTGTCTCACTCAGGGAGAGCTTGGGTTGGATAGCAGAGCAGATAGGATTCAAACCCCACTTCTGTATCCTTTATGTGATGCTGCAAGAAGATGATGGCACCAAATGTATTAGCGCTGGCATCAACTTAATAATAGAACTGAAGTTGTTCTTTGTTTTTCACAGCCTCTCTCATGAAGAACATATTCCTGTGTTGATCTTGAAGGAATTTTCACCAAGAATTTGTTTAGATAAAGATTTTCCTGATTTTGCAGCTAAGAATTACATGGCTTTATTTTTCATATTTGAGGTATCATGTTATTAGCTCACATCCAGTTTGATACCCATTATGTTTTTATTAACCTTGCTGGCATTTCCATAATGATGCACCAAGAATCATGGTTGTGAACTGCACAGCTTTATTAGATGTGAATCAGGGCAGAGCATGGTAAACTAGGTGCATATTAACTTTGGTATTACTCATCTACTGGTGCTAAGATCTCTTCCCTCCCAGACAAACAAGGCTGTAAAATGTGTTCGCTGTTGCTAGTGTAATGGTAGGAGCTAACAGAACCTCATTATATTTTTATAGTTTCAAAACCAAAATGCCAGAAAATCAGGACACCCACAATTAATCACTAGCCTGTTCTAAAAACCACTGTGTGCTGCAAGGGTTCTTGTAAGGAAGATATTTGTGTAGGACATATTAGGTGTGCATGCATTACTGCAAACTGTTTAAGTTATGATTTGTTTAATGTTTAGACATATGTCTGAGTCATGGTGTGTCAGTGACAGATAAGAGGTAAAACACATTAGCTGAAACTTCAGTATAAGTGATTTGCCTTAGAATTGTCACCTTCCCCTTTGGTCAATGGACTGTTTTAGAAATGCCAGTCAAGACTTGCTATCTGGGACTCCTGAGAGCCCATCAGGATGGCATCTGCTCTCATGGGGTCATCAGTAAGTCACTCAGGCATCAATAAGAAAATAGTTAAATACAAACCAGCTGCAAGATTTTTACAGCTAGGGTGCACAAGTCAAAAATAACCCACTTAGTTCCCTGAAGCATCAAGTTCATAGTGTTTGCTTTCCCAAGAAAGACAAAAGACTGTAAATCTAGGTGCTGCTGCAGCTGACTGGCAGAAGATTACCTCTGGGAGAGATGGTCTGACCATTCCTGGATGATTTCCTTGACCAGAGTTTGCTCCAACTTCTTCATTCTCCCTTTCGCTGGCAGAACCAGAAATGCAGTAGCACTCCCATTGTAATGAAGCCGTACCACAGTGCATGACAGCTCCTCATCGAAATAGAAGTCAAATCTGCCTGTCTGGTACATCATAGGGACTTTCACAGTAGTTTCATCATCCACAAAGAACTCCCTTTCTTCTGTATGCTCTGGTTTAAAAGGCTTTTCCCAATTGCCTGATACAAAGGAGAATGCAACTGAATACCATACCATCATAAACTGAATTTTATAGAACTACTGATAATATCCACCTATTTCTCCATTTTTTTTAAAATTCAGAATTTTCAAACAGAATACTACAAATGTGTATCATGCTAGGACAAGAATCTTTTACCAGTACATAAGACTCCAATTTCACTTTTTTTTCCTCAGATGTCAGTAGTGAAGTAATTAGGCATTCTACTTTGTACTTATCACTGCTTTTCTGTTCAGGTGGTCCACGCGGCCTCTCTGCAAGTTATCATTTAAGGACTTACCTGATATCATCTATGTACCCACATACCATACACATTTAATTTGCAATTTGTAGATAAAATTAATGTCAGATTTCATGTCTGAGTGCTGAGGGTACGTCATCTAACCCACACCAGAAATTCACTGTTTCTGCTTTGTTCCTTAAAATGTCCTCCCCTGTTCATCACTAGTTTCTTCCATGTATAAATATGTTAGTGCATATACATAAGAGTCTTATAGAAGAAAAAAAAAAAGGAAATAAAAAAAGAGTGCATAGTAAATTAGGCCATTGAATCATGCTCACATTTAAAGAGAGGCATTAAAAAGGTTAGGTCATGCATGTGTCTCAACACCTTTGCTGAAAATTGGAAGAATATGGGGCAATGGGACTTAAGGCTAAACCTAGGAAAGCGAGCTCAGGCTGCCTGAGAGACTGCAGCTTGCAGCAGAGCTCCTATGACTACCACCAAGAGAATCAAGCCTGCATGACTGGATGCCTCTCCATGATGAGTGGCATCCTGCCACCTTTCTACTGCCTCCAGTATGACATTAGGAGCTCTTCTGGCACATCAAAGAGCTTTTGGAATTTTTCTGAGAGCAATTTCCAAATGAGGTAGATGACACTAGATCTGTTGAGAAGAATGAATAACAGGAACATGAATCCTAGAGACCTTACCTTTAAAGAAAACATAGCTAGCCAGAAGCATTACGGTCTGTGGATCCATGTCCTTGACCAAATTAGTAATTTTTCCATGTGTTTTTCTCTCTATATAATCATTGATCTGCTTCTCAGCCTCTGTGGGATTGCTAAAGTCAGTGGTGAAAGCCTCCAGCTGATACAGAGCTTCAGCATCATCTAAAAACTTTTTCAGAGGTTTCAGTTTCTCTGTTAAAAAGATGGCATTCCCCATGTTGAGCTGGACTCCATTCTCAGGATGACTCAGCATGTGGATGAGGTTGTGGAAGCCTTCGTGTATCTCTTTCTCTTGAATCTCTGTAAGGTTGAATGTGAGTCCTTCCAGGATTTGAGTCTGAGTGGTTGATCGAGCCCCTAGGGCCAGCATCGCAAATGCAGTGGAGATGCTTACAGGAGAGAAGAAAATGTTCCTATTAGGTGCCTCCAGTGTCACTTCTTTAAAAAACTGAAATGCAAAGTCAGCATTGTTTGGCACTAGTTTGAGGCAAGCAGTCGCTACACTTTCATGATGCATGTGATATTTAGGTTCCTTTGGATCGTGTCCATTGTGATAGCTGGGTGAGAGCTGACCACAGGTAACAGCATGAAGCCCAGCTAGTAGCACACTTATGTAGAATATGGTCTTCATCTTCATGTATTAAAATCCTATGGAAGAAAGGGGAAGTTATTAGGGAGGCAATTCAACTAATTAAGTAGAAATAGTTATTCTGTAATTCCTACCAAACACAAAATTTTAGCTCTTTTGTCCTCAGTCTCTGTGTTCTCCAGATATTATTTTCCCAGGCCTCCTGGCAAGTCTCCACCAACTCTTTCTGCCACCCTCACCCTAAATATCTGCAAAGGCAAAATTCAGCATGGATTAGCTGAATATGCAGCACCCTCAGCAGGTCAGAGAATGGAGCATAATCCATCAGAAAGCACACCATGGCTAATCACTGGAGGGCTGTGATACTACTTTGCTTTTGATATTAACAGTGTAAGATAATTCCTGGGAAGAACATCATAGAAGTTTGGATGTTTTGTAAGTAAAGTGAGAAAGAGGAAATTCACGCAAGTGGGCAGGAATCAATAGGTATACACAAACAGAATCTGAGCAAGCAGACATGAAGGAGATTTTTGAATAAGCTTTTGGTCAGATTGGTAAGGCACCCTGTTTTACAAGAGAGGACAAATCATGGCTGTTTTTTAGTAGCAAGTCAAATAGAAAGCCCTGTGTCTCCAAGGATAGGTTCTCCTTCAGTCTGAATAAAAATCATTTAAAGTTTTAAATAAGAACATGAAGTAATGTGTTTCCTCTTAACAGACAAACCAAACCATTGCAATGAGCTCCTTTTCAGCACAGCATAAGGTGTCAATTTCATTAACAAAAGCAGGGCCTTGTTTTTATCAGATGCTCTTCTGGTCAAAGGGCAATACATTTATCAACCTGTTACACTTGGCTGTGGTAGCTGCATTCCTTTGCAGTGCTGACACTCTGCACTGTATAAACACTTACAAAGGGACCTTGGAAATGTAGATATTAATGTTCCAGTGGGCCTCATTTCAGAGAAGGAACCTAGAGCAAAGAAATGGTAAGAGATTTGCAAAGGATTTTGGTTGATAATGAGCCAGATATGCTAAAACTTGAGCAAGGAGAGACACACTGAACTGATTGCTGCTTTCTGTTCTGGCGTGATTCAACTTGATAAGCTGTCATCAAAATGTGCTATGGTTATGGTCCTGCTTTCCCTATAACATCAGAGGGAGTGATTTGTATTAGTAAGTTGAATATCCAGTGTACAGTTAGACCTGCATAAGAACAAGAAAGCATTTTCAAGCTATAATAAAATATTCAGACATTTCTGTGTCTGACAAAAGTATTTCCAAAAAGCAGGTCTATGTGCAATAACACTGACAATGGAAGACCACAAGGGTTTGTGGTGAGAATATTTTCCATTATTGTGCACAATAATTTTCAATTATAGTTTGCCCTTCTCCCAGGGTGCTGGGTCACCTAATTTAAACTATACTATCACCTAGAAAGATTGGACCAGATGATCCTTGGTTTCCCTTTTAACCTAGTGTTCTAACATTAAATGATACTTAATGTATCTAGCTAATCATAAGAGCTCCAATTCTGAATATTTAAAACTGCTATCTGCAAGCCAGTGTGTTAGACTTTGAAAAGAAATCAACTCCCAAAGCAAAGCATCAGAGCTAAGCCTAATCTATTTCCACATATCCAGCAGGATGATTCAGAAGCTACCTCTGGATAAATTACTCACTGTGAACTATTTACTCAGTTGCAGTTACAATTTGTTAAGAATAACATGAATATCAAAGAATGAAACATTTAATTTGAAATGTAAGTTGCCACCTGTCCCCTATCTCATCACATTTAACATTTACTACAAAACCCAGGAATTAGATGGACTTTTTAATACACACATTGAACTGCCAATTTCTATTCATTTGGAATACAAAGTAGGACTCAAAATTATGGTAAATGGATATAGCATGATTATGCTGTAAGTGTTCTCTAAAATATTGGTTACATTTTCCTGAAGTTTTTCCTATCCTGACTTTTTTTTTTTTTTTTTTGCTCTGTGTGGTTATGATGTGTTTGAATTTTGTGGTTAATTTAAGTACTTTCATGAAATAAATTTCATTTTATTACAACTCTAAAATCACAGATAATTAAATACAATCTGAATCAGAGTCATCCATCTGTTACTCAGTACTGGCCAATCTCATCAGCCCTCACAAAAATCTTTACAATGGTTGATTTAAAAATTATAAGATTATGAAAGACTCAGCAGCTGCAGTTTGTAGAGGACTTTTTGGTTGTTTAAGCCTAGAAGATACAAGGGACCCACTCTGTTAGGCCCTTCTTTGAAATGTAAGGCAGTTTTATAATAGAATTTGCATCCTGTAAACCTTTAGAATATGACTGGGGATTGTTAGTTCATACTTGCTATTTACTGTTCCATTTGATGGTACTGTAGCTTCTAGGTTAGCAAGTGATAAGACAACAATAAGCTGATGAGACTCTTTCAGTATGAAGAAGAAGGTGCATATTTTCATATGGTCTTAATGGCTGAGGAATTCTACCAAGCATACTTGCTTATTATTTATTAAAAAACAAAGACCTGAGGACCTATGCTAAAAAGACATTAGGGAATTCCCATCTGAAGGGGCTAATTTTGCAGAAAGTTTCCTGTTTTAAGCTCTTTACTTGTATAAACTCTAGAAAAAGCGTTTGTCCAGAAACATGGGAGTAGGAAAGCTCTTCAATTCTGCTTCCAAATCTACAGTGAATAGTGGAACAGCCTGGAAGGAAACCCATCTAACTCTCTGTATTTTCTTCTCTTTGTCTATCTTAAGCAATGACAATATACCTGTAATATTCAAGAGAAGATTGCTTTCATGAAGAATTATCAATCAAATCACACGCTGGCACAAAAGCATGCTGACACCTGGAGAACAGTGTTCCTTTAAGCAATTTACCTGTAATAGACTTGATTATTATACTTGTTGAATATATTACCTCTTCCTTATCCTTATCACACAGTCTTCCCTACCATGCAACCCAGAATGGCGGTATTTATTTTGGACAGTATATCCTAGAAAGAAAGTGGAAAAATCTATGATTAGCTGAAGTTACCCTAGAATAATACCACCAGAAAGCCTAGAAGTGGACTGAATGAAGTTTTCTGACTGACAGAACTTGATTCTTTGTATATCCTAATTTGTATATAGCTAATTTGTTCACTTTAGGGATGATTTTCATCTCCATGATAGTGGAGACACTATTCTGAAGACAATTTTCTGCCTTTAGAGTCCCATGTAATATTTCAGGAGATGAATATTCATCTCCTGCTACCTCCATAAGGGGTCCTCATTAATAATCTCATTTCAGACAACATGAAAATTTGCACTGCTCAGAAATACATGCAGGCACAAAATAGCAAAGCTGTTTGCTCACCAGATGGTGCTGCTTCCCTCTTGATTGCTATATAAAAAAAAAAAAAAAACACAAAACAAAACCAAAACCACCAAAACCCCCCAAAAAACACCTGTGTGTGAGAAACTGACCTCAGAAACCTACTGTCCAGGACTGTCATAGGAGCACCACAAACTCAGGTATGCTTTCCTGTCTGGCCAGGAAGTTCTTTGCATACCTTAGAGTACACACTTGGACAAGCTCAAGGTTTTTTCCAGACTGACAACGTACTTCTCTTACAATTTGGAGTTTTGATGCTTCTGTGGCTGAGGCCCCTGAGAAGGTTGCAAGTACAAGCCAAACATATTGGATGCTGCAGAGAAGCCAACC
The DNA here is from genome assembly GCF_027791375.1 of Indicator indicator. Classification (NCBI taxonomy): domain Eukaryota; kingdom Metazoa; phylum Chordata; class Aves; order Piciformes; family Indicatoridae; genus Indicator; species Indicator indicator. Next base: position 19,533,094 of record NC_072013.1, read on the forward strand.
ACTGTAATGATTTTGTTAAAAGTAATTCCTTTTGTAGTAGAAACTTGGAAGATAGTCTAAACTATCCTTTAGAAACGTATGAGGCTATTCACAGAGTTGTTCCAAGTGTCATCTATTTTCTGTAAGACAGCTTAGAACTGGAGACCTCACCTAGGAGGTGCACCCTCCAAGGGTGGCATCACCCACTTCTAGGTCTCCTTTTACCTGGAAAACAGGTAAACATGAGCTCTCACTCTTCTACTAGGTAGGCCATCATCAGTATTCACTGTTGAACATGAGTTACTTACGGCATATACTCGGGGATAAAGCATCACTGAGGCCAAAGGATAAAATAAGATAAGAAAGTGAAGTGGTTAGGGCAATCAGGTGGAACAGAGATTTTCTTCTCTCTGCAAAGCAGCAGCAGTCCCAAGAATAGATTAAACCATGTTCCCAGTTCCTACTTTCCAGTATGTACCTGACCACTGCCCAGTCTCTGGCTCCAAGAACATTGCCTCACTGTGATCTTAGCTCCCCTGAGCATGTGTAGAACACCATTTTCACTCCTCTCTCAATGATCCTGTAATCTGATGACTAAAGAATTAAGGAGATGTTTTATCTAAAAGGGAAGCAGACCTTAGATATCTCATTCCCTTGAATATGAAACCCTGCAGAATGAGTTGAAAAAAATCAGCCATATATTTAAAATGAGCTCTAAGCACCCATCCTTAGGCTTTTAATGGAGCAGAGCCTATTTCCTCAACAGGATGAACATCTTGGAAAAGCTCCAATTTTAGATGCTTAGAACTTCCTGGCTCCAGAGACAACCTTGTTTCCCTGCAGTTCTGTGAGACACCCCACTCTGTCCTTTAGATTCTTACTAGATTCCTGCCAGCCACCTGACAATATGCAGGAACTCCATGCCTAAATTGTGATGCCTATGTCCTCTATATACAGCTGACAACATGAAAGCCTTTTTATCACTGGAACATTTGTTAAGACAGAATTCAATTTCAGTTGCACAGAATTCAATATTTGTTCCCTAGGAAAAGCTTGAAATCATTTGTATGCAACAAGAAGACACGCTCTGGAAGCCACTATAAGAAACAAAAATCCCACTACTTACAGCAGCTTCCCAGGATCCTGCTGTCTTCACTAGGACTACCCTGCAGCTCCCTCTCTTATTTATACAGTTAAATAGCATTATGAAAGCAAAGTGTCCTCTAGAAAACATTAACCAGGGCAGACAAGCATTATTACTTCAGGAACGTTGCAATGTAAACAGTGAAGACAATTTTTTGGGGGAGGCACCTGACTTTGGCTGTATATGAACAGCCAAACCCTGTCTTTGGTTATAACAGTCATAAGAGTACTCCTGCATTTCTGCAGATCCTCCTGCTGGTAATTCAGCTCCTCACGCTAGCAAATACTTCATATGCATCATTAACTTCTGTAAACTGCATGGATTCACACAGTAGAAGTACTGAAGTGAGTAAAATTACACACATACATAATACTACACAAGAGCCTAAAGAAAAGACAGCTGAAGAATGCTGCAGCCAGATCCCATCTCTGTATTTTGACAGAGGTTTTTTTTCCTCTACAACCGCTTTTAATGGCTTTTATTTAGCGTATTTGGTTATAAATGATCCACTGTATTTTAATTATCTACATTGCCATTAATAAGGGCAATTTCTGGGGACATCACTGGTAAACTTTAAATTAAAGCAGTAGTACTGATGTTTGTGGTGGCTGAGAGTTGCTCTAGGGATGGTAACATGATGGCAGAGATGGGCACTTAGAGGTTTATGGTACCCAGCATGCCTCAGCTGGACTGTCATCACCTGGTACCTCACGCAGCAATGCACTGAAGGACAAAATGTTGCCCTGTATTCCACGTATGTAGGGCTGGCACTGCCAAAATGCAGGCAAGGAGGTGTGAGGATGGGATAACACATGCTTTCCAAAAAGGTGGACCCATGTGATCGGGCCTCCTGTGTTTTATGTGATCCCTCCTTAAAGCCAAACTCCATGCCGGAGGCTGTGCTCCAGCAGCACTCACGAAGGGGCTCTACTAATGTGTGTATGGACTAGAAAAAGGTCACAAAAGTCATTGCCAAGTTGAACACTTTCCACTCAGGAGGAGCAGCCCCTTGTGAGGCACAAGTTTGCAAGAGAAAAAGCGCTGTGTTTCACAGAAAGAGAATAATTTAGTTTAGAAAAGACCTTTAAGATCACTCAGGCCAACTGTAAATATATGTGGCAGTTTAGGCTGGGTGCCCCCTGCCACTGCTGCATGAGATACACCTCTGGTGTCCTGGGTGCCCACCCACAGGGGTGGACACAGGAAACAACGTATTTCTACCCATAAGTCCTGCACCCTATAAGGCCATCTGCAAAGTCATTCTCTTGCTCTTTCTTCCCTCTCTGCTCCCATGGGAGATGTCCTCTCTTATCGGGTAATGCTGGGGGAGTATCCTCAAGGCCTCTTAGGCCTGTCTAGGCCTAATGCCAGGAGGAGAATGGAGGGGGGGGCAGTCTCAGACCTGGCCAGCCTGAGACTTGCCTAGCAGCGGGAGGGGGAAGAAAGAGCCCTGGGGGGGTTTGGGTTTACCCTCAGGTGGGAAGAAGGGAAGGATTGGGAAGCTCTGGGAATTATGTAACGGGCTCCGTACGTTTTGGGATACTCTTTGCCACTATGCTTTGTAGTTTGTAGTTCTCTGTAGCTTCACCAATTGCTTTTCCGTTTAAACTTTCCATCACTCTCCAATCCGTTTGTGTGAGTCTCATTCTTTTGTCCCTTTCGGGGCAAGAGAGGATCTGTGTCTGGCCCCAAACCAGCACAATATAACACTGCCACAACTAAACCGTGTGCCTAAGCACCACATCTACATATCTTTTCAATACCTCCAGGGATGATGACCCAACCACTTTTCTGGGCAGCCTCTTCCAGTGCTTGATAACCCTTTTGGTGAAGAAATTCTTCCTAATATCCAATCTAAACCTCCCCTGGTGCAACTCAAGGCCATTTCCTCTTGTCTTGTCACTTATTACTTGGGAGAAATATACCCACCTTGTTGCAACCTCCTTTCATGTAGTTGGTGAAAACTGAGAATGTCTCTTCTGAACCTCTTTTTCTCCAGAAAAATACTACCCATTTCCCTCAGCTGCTTCTCCTAAGACTTGTGCTCTCAACCCTTCACCAGCTTCTTTGTCCTTTGGACATGCTCCAGCACTGCAATGTCCTTCTTGTAGTAAAAATGTCTTTTATAGTAGTGTATTTTAAGAGAAGAAACTCTCAGAAAGAAAAGTTTTACACCAGTAGGATAATTATTTTGGTGGGAGCAAATGGAAGAATTAATTTTCCTCTGTTTTCCAGCAGGTATATTTGCACATATGAAATTACCAGTAGGTACAGCTTGGAGGGTTATATGGATGCAGGGCTTCTGCAAAGCCTTTCATTCCTGACTCCTTTTCTCTTTTTCTTCTGTGGGTGTCTTTCACCTGTGCAAAGGTAAGCAGAGCACTTCAGTGTAAATTTTGACCCAGGCTTCTAGAATATGTGTTTGAATTGTTTCCCAGCTGGTAAAACATGCATCCTGTTTCTCTTTCAGGTAACAAATGAAAAAAGTCTCTAAAGTTACAGAGCTTTACCTAGAACATGTGCAGGCTCAAGATGAATATGTATGCCAAGAGGTGAATGATAACACAATTAAAGGAAAAAGGTGCAGCTATGAGCAAAGTTACTGAGAAAAGTAAAGAAAAAACAACTGACTTGATGTCATTTAAGAGCAATTTAGTCTTGTACTTGAAAGGGTACTTGAAAGTTTTTCTTGTTCTTGTTTTTATTATTGTTATTACTATTGCTATTGAAAGATCTTATGGAATCATAGAACTGTTTTGATTGGAAAAGTCGACCTAACATCACCATGACCATTAAAACATGTCACAAAGTGACTCCATCACCTTCCTGGGCAGCCCATTCCAATGCCTAACCACTCATAAAATAAAGAATTTTTTCTTCATATCCAATCCTAATAATATTATTTCATTTTCAGTAAGTTGGCAACATTAATAAGAGTTATCCAGCACAAATTCCCTTGGAAACAGGTTGGCTGTATTCCAAACTTAATGAATTATTTAAATTAGAAGAGCTGCAGGCTTGCTTCTCTGTTAGAGTAATGCTTTCCACTTTAAATATTTAATTAATTACCCTGAAAGCCATTTTAAAAGGCAATGGCTGTTGTCGTTCTGATGGTGCCCTCTGGAGTACAAAGAGCATGAGTCCCACCTTCAATAATGCTGAGATTAAATGACACTCTGGAGCTGGGGAAGGCAGCATCTTTTTCTCCACTGCCAGGCCGTGTTTAGCTTTATCTCTTGCTGTGTTTCAAAGGGAAATGCACTCGTGGTTACATGAACAGGTCAACAGTGACTTGCTGTAACAAGTTAACCACAGCGCCAATAAAGATCAGCTACGACTATGTCAAGTGTCTGCTCCAGTCATTGCAAGTGAAGGTATGGGAGACCTTCACCTTGAAGTTGCTTCTTCCTTGATTTTGTGCTGTATTCAGGTCTCACTCCCTGTCAGCCTCACAAAATAGGTCTGGGCTCACTCCAAGGGGGAGTGTTTCAGTCAGACATTAATTCTCACCTCAATGAGGGGATGCACACATAGTACTGACCCCAAGTCACTGCAATGAGTCTCTACCCTTGCTTTCACTCTGGCATCAGTTTCTTTCTTCAGTGCAGTTACCCCCTTGGGTCCCAAGGATACTCTTACTTTCAATTGCTTCCAAAACCTTGGCTTTAAGTCTGCTTCCTCCTGTACAGTGGCTGTGGTTTAATGGTTACTTTAACCTGACAAAAGTACAGGATGCTACTGCCAGAGGTGTCTCACTTTCCTGCGTCCTTGCCATGTCTCTCCAGGACAGCCAAGTGGCTAGAGCCCAGGACAAGCAGGAACAGGCTGGGAGAACAGGGCTGGTTCAACCTGGAGAAGCGAAGGCAAAATGGGAGGTTGTACCTGCTATCCTGCCCTGTGTAACAGGGTACATTAAAGAGGGAAGATGCAGACAGAGGTACACAGTGGTAGTGTGCAAGGCAGGGTTGCAAGCTGCAGCAGGGTAAATGCAAGTAAGGTGTAAGGAAAGTAATGTTGAAAAAGGGGTGAAGACCAAGGGCAGGTCACTGTGTAAGGCCATGAAATTGCTGTCCTTGGAGGCATCCTAAACCTGACTGGACATGGCCCTGAGCAGCCTGAGCTAGATTTCAGGCTGGTGCTGCTGTGAGCAGGTCATATGATTGAAAGACTTCCAGAGATGCCTTCCAACCTAAAGTATTCAACTTTTCTAATAAAAATGATTGTGAAACCATGTTCTAAGGAGTCTCTGTCTTCATTTACACTTTTGTACCTCACTCTGAATAGAAACATCGCTCTACTTCTCACTGTATGACTGCAGAGACTTTTCCCTGAAACACTCAGTACCCTTGGAAGGTGTCATCTCCCTTGTCCTCTGGGCATTCCCCAGCAGAGCCAGCACAAGGCAAGAAGATGGACTCCCTCCTGGCTGCCCAGACACAGGCTCTGACAGAGCACAGCACACAATATGCATACTGGGAACAAACAAATCTGGTGGACCATCTGCTGTGCTCCCAGCATGACACAGCCATGGCAGGCAGCACACACTCCTCCATGATGCTGCCTGGGCTCAGGCTTGCAGAATTGTGCATGACTGTGCTTTTCTCCTCGGAGACTTTGAAAGTTTCCAGTAACGTCAATGATTTTAGTAGAGATCCATGTAGCTGTCTTGATTTCTTTAGATCTGCCTGTAATTAAGACATGCTAATAACAGGGTTTTTAAAAGTCTGTATGGGAGGGGTGAAAGAAAATGGTGAACCTTGGAATAGGCTGGAACGGGCTATTTCAAAGTTAGAAGTCATTGCCAAAGAAACGTTTGATACCATCGTTTCCCTTCACATATCTCCATTAATATGATAATTTTTCAGATGTGCCTGTAGTGGGGCATTCAAGCAGTTGTGATTTAGCTGTCTTTATTTCTTCAGAGATGCAAGAGGCATAACTTCCTGCAATTGTCTCAACAGATCTGATTCTTTGCTGTCTAGCCTTAGGGCAAGATAAAATGTCTCCAAAGATGGACTTGTGTAATTGCAGTGGGGAGAGCTGTCTCTATTGACAAAATCTAATAGCAAAGAAGAACAGAGATTGGAAAATGGTCAAATGAATGCGAATGTGTTTTGTAGGTTTACAAGTTTGTTTGTTTAAATTATCTGAGTAGACTTGTGGTCTGCTTTCTTGTGCCATGAATAAGCAATATATGAGTGCATCTGAGAACAAGTGTTGACAGTTCTCTAGCTTTTATCTGTGCAAATTTATTTCCTCTCTGTGTCTTTCTTCATTTGTTCCCTCTGGAGAAAGAAGAGGACAACTCAGTGAACTTGTTGCTTCTGTGCTCTGAAATTGTGTGGTCTGAACATAATCAGTGCTAGATCTTTATTTTGATAACAGTTGGTCCTTTCACCAGAGAAAAGACCTAGGTTTCTGCAGGTTTAAAATGCCTGCACACCTCTTACTCTGCACTGAGACAAATAATCTGTAAAAGATTGCAAACTGCCTGAGTGTTACCAGCTTTGGTATACGCCCTGTGGAAATGCTTTGTTCTTTCAAATCCCTCCTTAAAAGCACATCACTTCTGCCAAGATGCCTTTAGATCTTTCTGAAATGGCTAGGAAATTGGGGGCTGTCCACTCACAGAAATACCCACCAGACTGACAATTACTTTGTTATTTACCTTGATTTTAAACCCCACCAGTCCACCATCACCTGTGTATTAAGCTGATTGTTCCAGCATTTGCATTGTCATTTCTTCCTCCAGAATCTTATTCTTTGTCCCACCCGCCATCTGTAGTAACTATCACATACTCAAACACCTCAGAAACAGCTAGCATGGGAAACTGCAGGTGGTAAAATCTGGGACTCTTGGGTTAGCTGCCATGTGCTAGGCACCTTGACAGAGCATATTAACTGCAAACACGTACAGTAGGGAAATGCCAGGGTGAAGGTGGCTGTGCTGTGCTTTTTTTTTTGGCCAGGGAGGGAAGTCATGCTCCACTGATAATGATTTCATGTTAGAGTTCTTCAACAGCAAAACTGAGTTCCTGCCCCTGGGCTGCACTCTGCCTCCCTCTCCTGGTGTGTGCTCATACCTGGGGTCTTCTCACCAATGATAATGAAAATATTGAATCGCCCTACAATCAGAACACCCCACCCAGGAAATTATTTCCCCTTAATGTTGGATCACTACAACTGTTGAAAATAGTTTCCAATCTCACACCAATCTTGTATTGCAGATTTCTGTACCTTATGTAAGAATATGCCATGTAAGAATATAATGCCTTGCTAAACCTAAATATAACCCAGCTGTTGCTTAGCTAAGCTATGCTTTAGGTCAACTACTTCCTAATGACAAGGCTTGTCCCTCTGCCATTGGAGGGGTTTAGAATGGTCTGATGTGGTTTGGTTTTTACAAAACCATGTTCATTTTGTCATCCTGCTTTTTTTTTTTTTCCTTGCTATTTATCATGTTTTTTTCTAGATGCGTTACTAATATGTCCAGCACTTCTCCAAAAATCTAGAATTGGGCTGAGTGGCCTATAATTCCCTAGGTTTTCTTTTTTTTTTTTTTTTTTAAGGAAGATGCTTTTTATTCTCAGCACTAAACAAGACATGCTGGGAACTCCTGGAAGGCACCAACCCATCAAGCTTCACCCAGAGGAGAGCCAGCTGCTACCCCAGGGCTCTGTTGTCCACAGAGCCTGTTATTCCTGCCCTGGATGAATACCATATTTCTGACTGGCTTTGTTTTCTTTATTGCTTAATCCTCTAGGCAAAGGAAAAGTATGTTATGGTTCACAATTCAGTGCTTTATCCCTGTCTAAAATAACCATGGAGGAAGGAGCAACTGAAAGGTTACTTGTGAAATTGTTTTTCCCCATGGCTCAGATTTTTTTCTGGACAGTTATTTTCTGTCCCCTCTCTTCATTTGTGCTTTAACAGGTGGGGCGAAAAACCCTCTAGCTTTTCCTAAGCAAGACAACCATAGAGGAAGGCTCAGAGAATTTATACTTGTATGTTTGCAAATTTAGATCTCTTAAATATAACTTTTCCACTATTGTTTCTGCAAATAATAAACCAATGTTGGCCAAGATAATTTTTTATGTTTTCTTGTAAACCTGCTTTGAATCCTTACTTCTCAGAGAGTTATTGCACTTGTGTTCATAAACGCTCATCAGTGTTCACCATGTTGCATCTAACAACTGCATGGTCCCTCTCTCTAGAAAGCCTCAGGACGGTGTCTCTAGAGTTTATATCTCATCAAACTTCCTGATTTTGAGAGCTTTCAGCATTTTTCTGGCTCTACATAAGAGGCTCCAAGTGCTGGGTTAGACAGAGTCACAAGCAATCAGAAGTTACTTTCCTCCAAGGTGTCTCTGAGCTGAAGTCCTTGCTTACAGCATGTCCTCCTTGGTGGACATTAGTATCACACAGTGTCCCTAGGATTTCCTTGGGATATGGCTGAGCACAATGCAGGGAGTGCTGGGTGATGTCACTGAGTGAGGCCTGGCAGGACTGCACCTACTGTTCATGCACTGTGCTTTCTACAATTGACACAAATGCTGTTGGCAAGAATTATTGCCTTGTCGGTGGGATCAAAACCTGTGGCTTCACCAGTCATTTTCTCACGTGTTTACTGGGTTTTACAATTACTGTTCCACTGCTCAGTTTTGATGAAGTGACAAAGGTCGTGAGAGAAGGCATCTGCTTCGTGAACAGCTTTCACATCTGTAAAAGTTGTAGTCACTGCTTCGTGAACATGACATTTCCCATATTTAATTTTATGACAACATTTTATGAATAACTTAGCAATTTAATGAGATGACACAACTTCGTGCCTATATCCTTTTCCTCAGCTCTCTGCAAAGTTAAACTAAAAGCCTTTTGGTTTTCTGATCATCGTGGCAGATCTGTTACCCAACACTAACACTGCAAAAGCAGTGGAAATGTTAAGGGGGAGAAGAATGTTTCGGATATTATTAGTGCTTGACTTACATGTTGTGTGTTGTCAGGCTGATCTGTATCTGCGTGATGATCTGCACCTGAGTTACTGTGCAGGAGGGATGGTGGCAGTGAGGGATCTCATGGAGCCAAAGAACATTACAGACACCCCCAAATTTCTCAATTCACACATCTCTGCAGGTCAGGGAGTCCAGGAGGGAGAGTGGATTTACTGCTGACATGATGTTGCTATACTGTATTTGCTCTGGTCCTGTTGTGAGAGAGCAAATTCACCTCTCTTTTAGTTAAAAGGGATCCTTTTGTCTAGGCGTCTTCCTAAACCTGAGGAAAAATGCTTCTTATGCTTCTGTTCAGCTTTTCCTGCCATCTATATATTCCTCTGCTATGTTATCTGATAACATAGAGCTATTCATGAGCTATTCATGACTTTTTTTCCTTTCAACATTACTCTAAGTTGTGACTTTAAATTGTGTCAATTCAAGCTTAAAAAAACCCCAAAAAAACCAAACCCAAAACCCAAAACACTGAGAACTCACTCTCCCTTCCAACCACAGATATTCTTACACTTGAGATAAGAAATATCCATCATTTTTCCAAAATAAAAATGAAGTGCCTCTCCAAAAGCAAATGTAAAGATAGTAACACAGAATATCTGCACAGGGGTTCTTGAGGCATGTTTTTCAGTGCCACATTAAATTCTGTTTCCTAATGCCTAAGTAGACCGTTGTGCCAATTCAGCATTAATCTAGCTCTGATTTTAGTTGACACTGATTGTATTTTGTTTGCTCCTATCTACAAGATGGTGATCACAGCAAACAGGCCCAGATGGTCTTGACCATTACCATGAATAACCTGGGCATACATCCAGCATAATCTGGCCAAAAAGTGCACAGCGTGCACTGATATTAGCAGGCAAGAGTTAGCCCATGTCTTCTTATGAAGAGGAATCCCTGAAATATCTCTTATTCAGTAAAAATGTGTTTTCACGCCTACTGTAATTGTGAACCTTGTTTTGCTTATACTGAGAAGACTTGAAGTGATTTTATTAAGCTTCCTGTTTTTATAATTTCTGCCTTTCTTTGTGGCAGCTCAGAAACTCACCCAGCTATTTGGGATGGTGGTCATGAAGGTGATCAGAGATTGCAAGCTAAAAGGAACAGATAGGCACTGCTACTCATGGTCCCTTGGGCCCCTGAAGTTTTGTGGAAAATTTGGTGCTCAGTAGCTGTTTCTAAATCTGGCTATTGTAGACTTTTACTCCTGCTCTAGTCAATTATTTCCAATGCATAGGGAGGTCAGAACAGCAAAGGTCTTTGAGTCTGTTCTGTTTTTCATATTCCTTCTGCTGTTGAGCGGTGTTATAAACCCAGACTATACCATAACCATTAACCAGATCAAAGACAGATAGTCATTCCTGAGGAACAGCAAATAATCTAGACATTGCTTATGCTTCTTACACGTATTGAGGGACTTTCCACTTTGAGGGAGTCGACTGCATTGCGAAGAGAGAAGAGCCTCCAACAGGGTGAAATTCTCTTGTCAAAACTCATCTTCAACCAAACATGTTGTGTCGGGTTGCTCAGAGTAATTCCTGAAACTTTTGCTGAATCTACTGAATAGTTTCTCCCCAAATAGTATTCAGAGAAAATTTTAAAGCATTTAGTTTTGACAGTGTCTGAACAGGAAAAATGTTTTTAACAGCTTCTTTCAAATTTTGTTTGACTCTTATAATATCTATCCCAGCTCAGTAATGTGCAGTTTTCAGCTGTGGTCAGACAAAACATGGTTGCTTGGAGAGCCCTTCTGTACATTTGCTGAGAAATTGACAAATGGCTTTCTGATAATGTCTTTCATTCAAAGGGCAAATTTGAAACTGGTTGTTAGCACTGTGCTGGCATGGTGTTTCATTCACTTGGGAGCAGATCTGGGGATGAGACTAGTCGGGATTAGGAAAGGCTGCGGAAGACTATGAACAGGCTTCAACCTGTCTCCAAAAGGGAAGACTTCCACCCCATGCACGCTCTCTTCAGCAGCAGCGGAGTCCTACTTCTGGTGACTGAAACTCCTAAATGACATGAATGCACAAGGAATAGATGACAGAAATTCTGCATGGAAAATTCTGGTAATCAATTGCTATGAAATAGTATTAATATAATTGCTCTTAAGAAACTTGTTTGAGGGGGTTTTTGGGGGGTTTTATGATGGCTGTGAGAAAACATCTGGTCCCTGGTCTGAGATAGAAATCAGCCACATCAGTCAGTTGAGGAGCCCTCATACCTTTTCGATAGTGTATGAAAAGGGTGATCTAGAAAGGTGAAATGTGAAGTTATTTGCTCAGTACATTGAATTCAACTTTGTAAAAACTGCAGAAAGAAGACTGCAATTCTGGTCAGCATTAAAAAGAGAATTTTTATGGAAAACCAACAAGAAACCAGAGATAGCTCGCGAGATGATAACTGCATTGTGAAATCTACAGGTCTCTAAAGCACATCCTTCATAGCCTCTTTTTTATTCCTTAGACCTGAAACAGAACACTTGATTAAAGATCTCCTTACTGGTAATGACAAGTTGGTAGTTCTCCTTCAGTTGATGAGCTGTGAACAGTAGAGTGAGAGAAGAACCAGTGGAACTGTAGTTCATGGAGTGCTGCCTTGCCCTTGTAGTAAATGCATGTAAATGCAGGGTTGGACCTGATGATCTCTTGAGGTCCCTTCCAACCTCTGATATACTGTGCTACTGTGATACTGTGACTCCTGGTACCTTCTTATGTGGCAACCCAATAGTCAGTCATTTATCATGATCAGTACAGATACCAGCATGAATGTCTTTTAGTGATGCTATTTAGCCTTCCTACACTGTTTTCTATTTTGACTATACATAAGGCAAACCATAAGTGATAGGAACTGAGTAAGAGGCAGCAACTTTGTCTAGAGTATTTTAGTGTATGAACACCTGAAGTAGCTGCTGCACATCCCTATTCCCTTCTACTACGCCTGTCAGCAGGGTAAGTGACAGGCATTGACTGGTGGATCTTTTCCACTTTCTGTTTGCTGTGGTGGTCAGAAAGGGACTGACATGGGGCTGCACCATGGGGCCTGGTCAGCAGCACACTCTGAAAAAGACCTGTGCTCAATTTCCTCTGGGATCATCCACTTCTCTGGGTAATATAAGTAGCACTAGATATGAGAATCTGACTGCATTTTCCAAATGGCCGAGTCCTGCTGTTATCCTATGTTGCCATCTTCAGCATGCTTTTATCACTACTTCTTTCCAACGTTCTTAATGGTCTGTTTCCCTTATTTTCCCCCTTACTCTTCTCAGTCACTTGCCCAGAAAAGGCCCTGATATTCATTCTTCCCATTGTCACTAATTCTTTCATGGTACTCAGATCTCTGCCTTCTGACCCCATCAACACCCAGAGGTAGGACGTCTGTTTTGGGCTGCAGATTTGCTTTTGAGCTTCCTGATTCCCTCTGCGGAATTTCTCTATGAGACACCCTGGATTTATTCCTTACTACGAGGTCTCTGCTCTGACAGGATCTATGTGCTGAAGTACATGGACTTGTCATCCCTGTACCAAAGAAACAGACATCCTAGTTATCTACTAATGATAAGAGCTAGTTTTTCTTAAAAATCCTGCAGTTTTCTGTAACTTAGTGAGCTATTTTTTCCCCATTGCTGTTTCCTTAATAGTTTCATCCAAAAATAATTTGTGCATCAACAAGAACCTCATCTGATGTGTTAGCTGGAGAAAGAAGAACTTCTTTGTACAGGATAGATTGTCTTTGCCATAGTGAGCTGTGTCAGCTGTGCATGAATGATCTATTAAATGAGTTAGTCTATGACACAGACAGCTAATATGAGTATAATGTCCCTACCTACTAAAATCTAATGGCAACCACAGCACTTTCAGAAGCACCCCACCATATTCAGCTGACCTTTACTGTTTTTTGCACTGTTTTTACACTATTTGAAGAAGCTTAAACAGGGAACATATTGTTATACATTAAACAGAGCAAATAAAGTCATCACTGTAGCTGTAAAGCAAGCAGTGACAATATTGCTGTTCTGAACACAGATAAATACCTGATGCATGCCAGCACGAGAGCCAAACCATCACTTACTGAGTCCCAATGGTTCTGCTATTTCTTGTCACCTCCTAAGGTTCATGCCAGAAATGAAGGGCAATGGGATTTGCACACAGATTCTCTTGGACAGAGACTGGCAGGCTGTAGCAAAACACTCTCCTTTCCCTGCTGTTCTAATGCAAAGTCTTCAGATAAAAGCCATCAGCAGCATGGCTCCAAATTCAGACATACCAAGTAAAGCTGTTTTCTTCATAAGTCCTGAAAATCCTGACAACTTATAGTGCTGGTTTCATGTGGCAGGTGCAACATTTCTTCTTGAGACATCTTTTCTAAATGGTATCTCATGCTTGAAAAATCAACTTCTCCTTTTGATGCTGTCACTTTTATCCTCTTTTCCATGTTTTTTTGCTATAAATATATTTAATATTTCAGTCAAGGCATGTAAAACAATTTGTCTCACAAACAGTTAAATTTTAAAACCTAGAGAAATTTTAAGATGAATTAAAATAATAATTACAGTCAAAGTAGAATTTTGTGCCATTCTTTTAATAATGGTAGACACTAAGCTGATCACAAATATCAAACTGTACCTATTTTATTTTCTTTCCTGTCTAAGTATGTGAGGAACTTTTCCTAGTTCACACCTTTAGGATTATTTAAGCCTTTAGACCAAATTTGCCATCATAGTGTCACAACGAGATGTCCCTTAGTTAAGGCTAAGTAGGAATCTTTTAAATGGTAAATTGACAAATAAAGAGGATTAGTTCCCTGGACATTGCTAGAATTATTTAGTCTGATTGTATCCTTTCTAAAACATGCCTAGAAATTTAGATCCCTGTATCACATAGGACTCAGCACAGTAGAAAGTTCATGGAAATAGCCTAGAGATCTCAGGAAGTAAAACTGTGTGCCAGATTGGTAAAAACTCTTGGATTTCCAGTCCAGGAAGACCAGTCCAGAGGAGTATGCATGTTAACTGTTAGGGTGGTACTTAATTGATAAGAACATGAGTTCTTATCATCACATATAGATCAGACATATCAGATACTCAGAGGAACACAGAGTAGTTAGTTACAGTGAGTTCATTACGTGACTGAGAAACCTGGGTATCCATGTACACGAACAATTGTGAATTCAGCTGTATTAAAAATGTGACACAAATAATCCTTGGGTTATTGTCTACCCTTGCACAACTTTTTGTGATTTCCAACCCTGACCATCATGTTAATACACTTCCTGGTTTGATACGTCCTGCATGCTTATGTTAAGCCAGCTGGAGTCTGAGCTGGCATTGCCACTTTGAGCCAGCAGCCAGGCTGTTGTGAAAAAGCAAATATCAACAGAATGTTATGGGCATGCATTTTGTTTCATCTGCTCCACAAATATGATAGCCTCTCTAATCATTCCTTAGAAGTTTCCCTTGAACACAGAACCCCTAAATTACTATTTCACCAATAAACTACTCCTGATAGTACTGAAGAAGCTAAGTAGGGGAGGTTCTTCATACTGAAGTAGGAGTGTGCAGGCTCTAGTCTAGTATGAAGAGAGGAAAATGGTCTTATTTTAGTTGGGGTATGATGTCTCCTTCAATGCAACTGCTCTGGGAAAATGCCAAAGGAATGGTTTCCCCTTCCCCTTCTCCCAGCTGTGCAAGATACTGAAATTATTACCTATGAGGAAATTGCAAACCTTGAAGTCACAACCCATGGGGAGGAATATCCTGGGAAGAACAAGCCTTCATATGATATATGTCATCCATCTCTGAGTAAAACCAGAGAAAGGTCTATGAGTACCCCACAGCCAGTTCTAGAGCACTTGCTCTATCATCTGATGACTCTTCTCCAGCAGAGAAAAGTTATTAGGAAAAAGAGAGAAAACTCATAGGTGGAAATAAAAATGGATCTAATGAAACAGACAAATAGCAATGCAAATATAAAGTATACAAACTATACCTGGGGCAAGAGGAGACAAATTCTCATCAAACTTCCCCCTTTATTCTGAGCATGATATTTATGGCCTAGGGTACACCTGTGTGCCAGCTTGGGTCAGGGGCCCTGGCTGACTCCTAACTGCTAATAGCCTGCTGACCATGGCTGGTCTATAATAGAATTATAGAATCATTGATCCTGTCTTATGAAACCAGGACAGGAAGGAGCACTTCTCTTTCGCAGAGCAGACCCTCAGAAGCAAAAGGGCTCAGAAAGTCGCCCTTCAGAGACCAAAGGGTGTTTTCCAAGAAGAGTGAGAAATACAATTTTCCCCCTTAGTATTGTACAAAAATCAAGAGATCACACACACTTGTACTACACTTGTACTGTGAAGGCATAGATTTCTGACCTGTTCTGGCCTTAAGTGTATGTAAATATAACAACTGATAAAGATTTGCACTCCAACATTTTTTTTTCTGTGTTTATTTAGTATTTCATTCCAATAGGTCTTCTATGCCTCTTTCATTTTCCACTCTGTAAAATAAACAACAGGAGATTTACTATGTCTATGGGATTTCACCACCCAGGCAGGGGCCTCCAGTGTTCATGAGGCTTACTCTAATTACTCAGCTTGGTCCTTATTTGGGCTTTAATTGATATTTTGCCATCATCAAAAAACAAGCATGATCCTGAGTCATTCTGTAATAAAATTCTTTGTTCATGAGGCTTTTGAGATAGTGGAAAATGAACCTAAAAGATTGGGAAATATCCAACAAATCAGAGTTTAGATAGTTATTTGAGGTTTTTTTGACCACAGAAATTTTATTTCTGCATTGGAATATCTACCCGTAACCAGATGGCCAGATTCATTGAGCAATACTCATAATTACTGGTGCTCTGAAAGTTTTATTAGCTAGTAATATTCCTGGTGAAAGGCAAACATGTGAAATGAATGGAAACTGATTTTCCTTAAATCCACAGTTTTAGGAAAGCTAGTTTTCTAACTGTTTTTCTAAGTTGTTACTGTTGTTACCGAGGCTCTTGCACGTGTTTCACATCAGTTCCAGTTCAGACTGTTTCATTTTTAGAAATGTATAGACATTAATAATCCTTCTATTTCCTTGGTGCCACTGAAATTCTTCACATAAACCCTTACAACATGTGGTTCAAAGGCTGAGCCAGAGAGTTGACTCATACTTGGCTTACATGTAATTTACTTTTAAACTCTAATAGCACAGGGAATGCAAGAGATAGGAACCTAGATGAGAAAGTGACAGCATTCAATTTTATTTTTCTTTTTAATTTAAAATGCAGGGGTTTTTTGTGTAGGTTTTTTGTTTGTTTTGTTTAGCTTAGAATTGTTGGTGCAATTCAATTAATTTACAAACTTTCACACAACTCATATCCCATCTACAACCCTTATGGACTGCCAAACATCCTTACACTAAGCAGCCTGATAGATTGGAAGTTACATTGTTCAAAATGGATTCTGCTTTCTCCCTTTCTCATCCATGTGCACAGGTGGACCTCAGCAGGGCTGTAGGAGAGGGAACAGGGACGTTCAGGGGGCCAGCATCTCAAACTTGGTCTAATACCATCTGCTATTTTGGGGAGGGACCTGTTTCTTCATTGTGAGCTGCTTCATCAGAGTCAGCTTGACCACTTTCTGAACAGTCACAACACTTCAGCTGTTGGGTTTCTTTTAGGTCTTAAGGTGAATGTCCAGGATGTCAAACCGTCCCTCACAGAACAGAATTATAGATAGTGCTCAGTTTTATGCAGTTCATTCTTGAATGAGAATTGAGCAAAGAACAGTGCAAAGGCACTGTGCAGTGAATGTCACAGACCCTGCAGAAGTTTGTATTTCTAAATTAGGCAGAGGTTGTGGATTTCAGTTTCATTTTTCAGTGCTGCATTGAAATGGTAAAATCAATCCCACCTGCAGTACAGTCAATACGTATCTACAGCTCCCGTTGATGTCGTCACAGCATGTAGGCATGCCAAATTGAGGCAGAAAGGATTTACTTGCCTACAGAGAGATTTACAAAATGAAGACTAACAACGGAAAAATTAACAGAGCTAGCGGTTGTTGCAATTTTAAAAGACTGTCCGGGTGCTGCACTTCGGCCACAACAACCCCATGCAGAGCTACAGGCTGGGGTCAGAGTGGCTGGAGAGCAGCCAGGTGGAAAGGGACCTGGGGGTACTGGTTGACAGCTGCCTGAACATGAGCCAGCAGTGTGCCCAGGTGGCCAAGAGAGCCAATGGCATCCTGGCCTGCATCAGGCATAGTTTGGCCAGCAGGAGCAGGGAGGTCATTGTACCCCTGTACACAGCACTGGTTAGGCCACACCTTGAGTACTGTGTCCAGTTCTGGGCCCCTCAGTTTAGGAAAGATGTTGAATTGCTGGAACATGTCCAGAGAAGGGCAACGAGGCTGGTGAGAGGCCTTGAGCACAAGCCCTATGAGAAGAGGCTGAGGGAGCTGGGACTGTTTAGCCTGGAGAAGAGAAGGCTCAGGGGTGACCTCATTGCTGTCTACAACTACCTGAAGGGAGGTTGTAGCCAGGAGGGGGTTGGTCTCTTCTGCCAGGCAACCAGCACCAGAACAAGAGGACACAGTCTCAAGCTGCGCCAGGGGAGGTTTAGGCTGGAGGTGAGGAGAAAGTTCTTCACAGAGAGAGTGGTTGGCCATTGGAATGTGCTGCCCAGGGAGGTGGTGGAGTCCCCATCCCTGGAGGTGTTCAAGAGGGGATTGGACGTGGCACTTGGTGCCATGGTTTAGATAGGCATGAGGTGTAGGGTGACAGGTTGGACTCAATGATCCTTGAGGTCTCTTCCAACCTTCTTGATTCTATTCTATTCTATTCTATTCTATTCTATTCTATTCTATTCTATTCTATTCTATTCTATTCTATTCTATTCTATTCTATTCTATTCTATTCTATTCTATTCTATTCTATTCTATTCTATTCTATTCTATTCTATCTTTAAAGAAATATAGCTGGTAAGAAAATCCACTTAATTGTGCATATAATAGCTATTGACTAAGCCAGCAGTTTTCCCAAGGACTCATGAGAAATACTTTGCTTGAATACTCAACCACCAAGGAGTTCCAAATACTGCTAGAAACAACTCATGCCAGGTGGGCTCCCAGTCTCTGGTTCTCTGATCAAGGAAGTGGAGTGCATTGGCCTTCTTCACAGTCTTATGGAACTCTTTTGAGCCATGTGTACCTGAGATTTCTTGTAAAGCTGATACTTTAGTATCATTAGTAAAGATACCCCTTACTAAACTGGTACTGTAAACCTACAGAGAAGGGGACTTGAAGAGAAAAAGACTCCAGCCTAGCAAAAGTATATTTTTGATATACAATTTTACGTTAGCCAGGGACAAAACATGAGAGCTTTTTCTGATCCTTTCTCTTTTGTGGCTATTTATAGTTATTATTTCAATATGCATTTCACAGAAATCAAGAGAGTTCACAGTAACTTTGAAATGCAATATATTACTTTTCAAATATGCCAGTCTGCCCTGTTGCTGCTCATAAACCTTAATTTTGCTGCATGCTAGGTCAGACTAGAAATACAAAACATAACCACCACTCTGATCATCTCCACTGATGTCTGACTATAGGCAGTGCCAGGTCAGGCCCCTGTGACTCTGGCAACAACATTGCTGTCTCTGAGCACTTCAGTAATACCTGTTTTTCTCAGACAGGGCCTTGACATCAAAAGTGGCAGGGATAGGTGGTGAATGAAGGCAGAGAGAGACCTGTCCATTCAAATCTATGCAAAATGGAGGCAAAATTTTGTAAATTTAACACAGTCTAGTTTTACTCATTGTACTTATTGATCCTGCATGCTCAATATTCCTACATTGTATGCTCTGGGTAACAAGGGAAGCTATCAAAGAACAAAATCCATATTCTTGTTTGTTTAGCTAATTACCTACTGGCACTGTGCTGATGGAGGACAAAGTTCCCCCTTGATAACACAGGGGCATAGCATATTGGCAGTCCAAGTTTTCTTTCCCTTTGGTCAGTATAGCTTAAGTGTGAGAAGATGAGGATGTTGAAGTGTGGCCAAAGATTTCTTGACCTCTTCAGAGATATTTCACTCTTCCACTTCTCTACTTTTCATGTTGCTCCCCAAAGTGTGAAGGAACTGCAGGCTGCTCATGTCATGTTGGCTGAGGGTGATGTATTTTCTTGGTAGAATTTCAGTTTCATGCAGAGATGATTAAGGGTATCTAGAGCTGGACCACTGCATTGACTTTGGTTTTACACAGACTTTTCAAGCATCTATAAACTTTTCACTTTTTTTGTTCAATCATTGTGGTTTTGCTACACTCCCACTAGCTTCACTATGGAGCTAAAATTTTGGAGCAAGTCAGCTCAACACTCCTGCTCCCTTCCAACTCTTTAAGACCCTTTCCAAAACCCATGTAAATCTTCAACAAAGTCTTTGAATTTAACTGCTTATTTGAGAAATCATTGGCCTGCATTCTAGATTTTTTCCGAGTGGTTGTCCTTATTTACAGTTTTAGGGAGGTTAAAAAACGTATCCTGGAACCGTCCTCTTGGCTGAAATTATTTTTCCATCCTCAAATAACTGCTTTTAACCCACAGGGCACCATTTCCCACAAGAAAATGCCACAGTTCTGATAAGAAAAGAAGAATTTTTACAAATGTTTCTACTTCATATATGTAACATTTACAACTAAACAAAAAGACTAGATTTGCTCTTCATTTTAATTTTGCAGAACTGGGCAGAGGTGGAAGAAAGAAATGAAGTAATATGAACAATTTCTTATTTGTTCTTCTTCTTACCTTCCCTCTAACTTGTCCCAAATAGTGCCATTAACTTCTCACCTAAACCTCACCACTCCCAAAGCAGAGGAGCAATGACTGTGCAAACTGTATTAGTAGCTGTGGGTAAAGAGACCTGTAGTTTGTGCAGAGCTGAAATCCTTGGCTCAGCTCCAGCAACAGAATTTTACCCCTTTAAGCACTGCTGAATCAATAAATTTTATTTTTCTGAGAGAGAAAATCAGTTAGACAGATACAGCTGACTAAGATTTCCCACAGGGCGCTTTTAAAGCATTGCTGGTTTTCTTTATTTAAACTCTGAAGACAGAAGGGATGATTACTGAGAAAATATTTTACATTAAGCAAATCTGTAGGTTGACTAGAGGCTGTTTTCTTTCACCCATAGGTCTGGGAAAAGGTTTGCACCTGCCCACATGAAAGGCCTCTGACTGGAATATGCATACCATGGTTTTCTCTCATCCGTATGGCCTGTCAGGGCTTTGCAAGCCAAGCCACCATGGCAGAAGCATTTAGAATTTCTTATGTAGCCTAGCCAAAAGCCAAAGCCCTCCAGCAGTGGCAAGGACCCCCAGGCCCTCTCAGGTAAAGTTTTAATTCCAGCCCCTGCACAGGAGGAAAGCAGAACTGAGATTGGAAGTGCTGGGAGGAGGCATCGTCACTTAGCTCAGTCTGATTTTGTGAAGTGCATGGAGCCCAAGTTCCCCTTGCTGAGATGACACTGAGTCACAGAATCAGTCAGGGTTGGAAGGGACCACAAGGATCATCCAGTTCCAACCCCCCTGCCATGGGCAGGGACACCTCACACTAGATCAGGCTGGCCAGAGCCTCATCCAGTGATGGAGAGACGGGAAGCTGCTTGGTACAAGCAAGATGTCGATTTATTGTACAAAGCTTTTTCTTTATATAGGTTAACATAATATCAGAAGGCAGCTTGTAATTGGTCATTAGTATGTCCAAGCTACAGTTGTAAATTCATGATTGGCTACAGAGAGAAAGTATCACGCGAACGCATATATTTTTCCAAGGCTTAAACAAGCGTCAGGCAAGAGATAAAGGATTCCATCTAACCTAGCTTTTGCTTTGTTCTTGTTATCAGGTAACTGCGTAATCCCCACAGGTCACAGTGACCACTAGGGAGTCGATCTGTCTGTGTTTTCCTTTTACACAGCTGCACTCTGTTCCCAGGGTTTGCCACCCATCAGAAATACAATATCTCCAGAGTCTGGGGTGCTGATCCCTAAATCAATTCCTTCAGATGAGTGAATGAGGTAGGGGGATGTTTGTCTGTTTAAGATACCACAGCTGAAGAAGTCCTTTACTATGAGGGTGGTGGAGGCCCCATCCTTGGAGACATTCAAGGTCAGGCTTGATGGGGTTCCGAGCAACCTGATCTAATTAGGGATGCCACTACTTACTATGGAGGAGTGGACTAGATGATCTTTAAAAGTCCCTTTCAACCCAATGCATCCTAAGATTCTATGATTTTGTAAACATGGCCAACTCACGCTTGTTACCAACTCTCTGTTTGTAAGTGAAGAAAAATTTCATGTAGTATTTATTTATTCGTTAATTAGGAATGAATTCTGTTCCATTTTTGCAAAGAAGTCCCTGGGATGTGCACAAGCTCTCTTCTCTGCACTTGGGAGTACAGGTGCTCTGGCCTAATCTTCCTTGCCAGCTGGGTTCACAATTTTTCCCATGAAGAGGATGCTCTGGGTGGTTTTGTCAACAATCATTATCAGGAAGGGCCTGTTGAATCTGATGCGAGGAGGAGGAGGAATCATTGCAGACAACGGTACCATTTCTATCACAGTCACTGCAGCAGCCTCTGTGCCGTTCTCACTAACATCTACCATAGCCTTGTGAAGTGCCTGCAAGGGAAGAAAAAAAAAAAGTTATGGACAGAAGAGTGGGAAGCAGCAGGGGATGGACTTGCTTGCTTTAACACTGTGGGAAGACAGTTTTAAAAAGAAAACAGGATTAATATAGAACTGGTGTCAAAAAGATACTTATAGCCAGCCTTTCCAAGACAAAGTTTGCTCTGAGTTCAGGGAGTGTTTTTCATCACTCTGGCAGAGTTAAGATTGGCTGCTTGCAGAAACTGAGCAACATAGGCAACATTTATTGTTCTGTTGTTTCTCAGTGTAAGATTTTACTCTGAGCAGAAGAAGGACAGAAGAAGAAAAACATAATTTTGCATGAATTTCATTGTATGCAAAAAAAAAATCTTTCTGCAAAGACAGACAAGCTTTATAGGATGTCTTTCTGCAACACAGCCCACTGATATGACTTTACAGATTTTTCTGTGGTAGGTATAGCAAATTCATATTTCTGAATTCATGTGATCTTATTTCATTGTCTTTGGTCATTCTTTTACTTTGTTCTTCATTGTCCATAATGCTTCTGAAATTTCCTCTCATGAGGTCCTGCTACCTTTCATCTATTCACTTGTCTTATATCTGTAATCCAGGTGTTTATACATGTATTATTCAGTGTGAGGAACCACAAAATCATTAAATAATACAGTTTGAAGGACCTCTAGAGATCATCTATTGTGATCAACCACTCTGCGCTGTGTCAGCCCTGATATCGCATAAGGTTTCTCAGGGTCTCATCCAATCAGGGTTTCAGGAATATTCCTAGCCTAACTAAGGAAGCCATCCTAATTCTTGATCACCCTCCTGGTGATTTTTTTTTTTTTTTGCATAATATCTGATGAGAACTTCCCATTTTCTCTCTTGTGTTCATTATCTACTGTCCTGTCAATGTGCACTTATGAGAAGGTCTGGGTCTTCTGTGAGCCCTTGTAATAAGTATCTGTAGACTGCATTAAGAAACTCCCTTCACCTTCCATTCTGCTAGCTGAACAACTCCAAGTCTTTCAGCTTTTTCTCATTACATCCCATGCTCCAACCACACAACCATCTTGCTTACCTTCCACTGGACTCACTCTGCTCCAGTGTGTCCACATATCCCTTCCTCTAGGGAGCCCCAAACTGGTTATAGAGTACTCCAGAACTGGTCTCACAAGTACAGAACAGAGATGAAGGATCACTTCCCTCCTGATACAGGCCATATATTCTGAGACACTAGGGAAATCACTTTACTTGTCTGCTTACCACTTGCTCGTTGATGAAAAGAGGCTATCCTTGTCCCACAAGTCTGCTGTTCACATAACTTCTGAGGTGGTCAGATAATGCAGTAATGAAAGGTGTACACATAGGGTAAGAATAGCTATCCCCAAGCTCATAACTATAACTCTTATCATTCATTATTATTTCACATCAGATTTTTGTGAAATAATTCCTGTTGTCCTTTCCAGTTCTGTTTTCTGCTTGAGAGACAATTTAAATCAAACTGTAGAAACAATTTAATTCCCAATCTTTTCTTCTTCCTTTATTACCATCAGTGAGTTGTAATTCCCCAGAAGTGGTATCAGCCTATTTGCAGATATAAAACTCACATGTAAAAGAGACAGACAAATCTCTTGATTACCATCTTCATTTGCATACTTACTTTGGAAACCTTCAGAAGAATATTTTCTGACACTCCAGAGAGATCGGCCTTGTTACTGAACACCTCTGTCACACCCATTTTCTCAAACAGCCTCTTAACATCATAGGAGCCAGAGATGGAGAATTTTGGAAGGTCCAGGTAGATTTTTCTTTTGAAAAATAAAAGAAAAAATGTAAGTTTATTATTACAAGATCCCTCAATGCAATAGCTGTTGCAGGCATACAGCCATCCCAAACAGCTGTGGATCTAAGGCTTGACTTTTTAAGACAGTGATAAATCTGATGTTAGAGAAGCATGGACTCATAAAATGGTCATCTAGCCCAACTGCCCTGCGGTAAGCAGAGACATCTCTGACCAGATCAGGCTTCTCAGAGCCCCATAAAGCCTGACCTTGAATGTTTCAAGAAGTGGGGCATCTATCACCTTTCTAGGCATCTTGTTTCAGTGGTTCACCAACCTCATTGTAAAAAAATTCTTCCTTTTATCTAGTCTAAACCTACCTTCTTTTAGTTTAAAATCATTATGCCTTGTTCTATGGCAACATGCCCTGCTAGAGATTATCCCTGTCTTTCCCATAGGCCCACTTTAAATATTAAAAGGATACAACAAAGTTGCCCTAGAGCCTTCTCTTCTCCAGGCTAAATAACCCCAACTCTCTCAGCCTGTCTTCACAAGAGGTGTTCCATCTCTCCCTGATCATTTTTTGGGGCCCTTTTCTGGACCTGCTCCAACAAGCCCACCAGCCAGTCTGGTCAGTGGTGAAGGGACACAGAGCTAGTTTATGAAAGTGACCATCTGGAAAGTATCATCCCGACTGGAGAAAGGTAAACTATATTTTATTTCGAAGCGAATTCTTCCTACTCAAGGCAGATTCCTGAGGGCAATGTAGCCATATGCAGGATTTTCACAGCTGGTATCACTTCTGCTTGCTGTGACTCAGGGATTTGAGTAGAGGGTTTCTTTTAGATATTAAAGTGCCTGAGACTTCATCTTAAGTAAAGAAACAATGCAATGCTTATTCCTCAGAGCTATGCTTAGCAATTCATGGTGGCATCCTGAGCTTTACTCTTCTGGATGACTAAATAAAGCAGCAGTTAAAGGATTACCTTTTTTTAAATGATTGTGTCCAATTAGACACTGTTTCTTTTACCAGAGCATCTTCCACCTGCTTCATTGCCCCTTCATCAGGCAGAACAAAGAATGCAGCAGCACTTCCTTTGTATGGGATTTCTACTACCCAGCAAGACAACTTCTCATCCCTATGGACGTTGAAGACTTTGTTCTGATGCATCATTTTGACCTTAACAGAATTCTTGTCATCCAAAAAGAAGTCTTCGTCTGTGGTGGACAATTTGTTGAAAGGTTTTTCCCAGTAGCCTTTTGACAAAAGAATAAGTATAGGATTGAATAAGCTGACAAAAAGGACAAGTCACTTTAGTTGATATTTAAAACATTACTGGAACTGTAAAGGTGACAACAAGCCTATCTCAGTTTAAGGATGCTTGTTCCCTCTCTATGGAAAGAAGCTTGTAATGGCTGTAATAAAAATCACGCAAGAGAAAAATAGACTAAGGGTAGCCATGTTAAAAGCCTGAGCTTTTGCCTGATAATGCAAAATGGTAAAACTTCAACAGACTCCCATTATACAAGCTCCAGGCTTATAATTTTCATAAAAGTTTTTCCATGTTTGACCGTATCCTGCACAGCCAAACATCTGTGCCATTGAACAATGATCATAAGTTCCCATGTTCACCCTTTCTGAATGTTTCAAGATCTGAACCCGGTTTAAAATTGATATGACATTAATCAGTACTTTATCAGTTCTTTCTTTTTTTCTTCCTTTTTTTTTTTTTTTGGTTTGTATAAAAGAATTATTCTTTAGACCTAGCTTTCAAATATTGCGTAGGTCATTTAAAAGTAGAAAGACATATTTTAAATTAGATGATAGCATAGGTTCACAATGTGAAAAAAGTTGCATTTCTTACATCTGGATAACACTTGCAGAATTTATGTGAGTATCTGCTACTCATGTTGTCACTCACCTTTAAAGAAAATGTAGTTAACCAGAACCATCATGGTGTCCTCATCAAGACTCTCGAGTAAATCAACAATTTTCCCATGGGTTCTTGTTTCTATGTACTTATTGATTTCCTTTGTAGCCTCAGGAAGATTCTGGAAGTTACTAGAAATAGCTTCTGAATAATAAAAATTTGTGACACCATCCAAAAAATTCTTGAGCAATTTCAGTCGGTCATCTATGAACAGAGCATTGCCCAAGCTCAGCTGGTCCTCTCGCTGAGGGTTGTTCAGCAGCTGGAGGACACGCTGAAATCCCTGATGGATCTCCTGCTCCTCTATCTCTGTTAGGTTGAAGAAAAGGCCTTTGTGCAACTGACTAAGAGTGTTTGATCTGGCCCCCAGAGAGAGCATTGCAAAGGCAGTGGAGATGCTCAAAGGAGAGAAGAAAATATTCTTGTTGCCTGCCTCCTCTCTGACCTGCCTGTAAAACCTAAATGCAAAGTCAGCATTGCTATGGATTATCTTGACATGAGCCAAGTTTTCACCTTCATCTTTAAAATGGTCTTCCAGAGAATGGGGCTTTTTTTGTTCCTGCTGTTCATCATTGAAGTTGGACCTGTATTGACCCTGGACTTGAAGTCCAAGAAATAACAGGCACAAACACAATGCAGACTTCATTTTCATTCTCAATAGTTCTGTGAAGAAAGAAAAGAGCAACTTTTAGATCCAGATAATTTTATCTTTCCTAAATAAATATAGCTTTTATATACTATTTCAGACATCAGTCTGAATTACTGCTCTGTTTAGACATACTCTTCTGCCTGGCTTCCTGGGTAGTCTATTTCTAGTTGATTCAGTTATTGACCAATGAGCAAAGAAAGGAAGATATTAATGTGGCATCACCAGGGAAGATCCACGTTGTATAGGCTTTTGTGAGATATTATGCCTGGAAAAGTTCTTCCTTCTGACTAGCATGGCCTCATTGCACTCCAAAGTGTCTTTGGATGCATGGCTGAGCTCAGCTATTGCCCCCATGTATTTGGGATGTACTTTGGTAGAGGGAGCAATTTTTGCTGATATATTTCTGTAATACCCACGGTTTTGTTCTGACTTAGATTTTCAAGCACTGCAGTGATACAGAGATAACGTCAGTTAGAGCTGTGGATAAAAGCCATCTAAATATTCAGTTCCTTAAACTGTTGTAGCAGCTCTGAACTCAAGAACTCTGTTATTTCATAACATTACCTTACATGTTCCAGCAAATTGAGGATAAATCAAGAAAGTTTATTGGCTCTCTCTGCTGCACATATACTATCCACAAGGTTGCAAAGCTCAAGACTCAAGAGCTTAGGAAAAGCTGTAGTGGAATCTTCCTGGTTGTGTATGCACAATTTCATGATCTCTCTCTTCAACTGACATAAGAAAATTCCACATAACTCCACAGTCTCTCTTCTGTGCTTTTCAGAGGAAAAATAATGGAATATGCTGGAGAAGAATGTTCTTCACAGGATGCCTCACCTAAGTTATTTCAAATGACAGAAACTCAAAAACATAAAGCAGACAGTGGCCTGCAGGAAAACAGAGACTATCTGGCATGGGATTCTGTCCCAGGGCCTGCCTCAGGTTGTGTGTCTAATGCCAGGTTTAGTTCTTACCTCAAAATTTTCAGGGGTTAGTGTTAATTTTGGGTTCCCCTTTTACTGGCTGTCCTGTATGAAACACTAGAGATATAAGTTGAGACACTAGAGATAGATGTTGATTAGAGGTGTGCTCAGCATTTCTAAAATGTGGCTAAAAACATCAATGATGGGAAAAAAAAATAGAAGAGGCATTTTAAATTGAGGTAATTAATTTTGGTCTTATAAGAACTCTTTTTGTAATTCACCAAATCTGCTTTTGAGAGAGACTAAATTCTCTTCAAGGCCACTTGGCTTCAAGTAATCTGTTCTTTAAGCATACTGGAGGTACAGGGATGTTACTCTCATTAGCCCTTCATCAGCCTGGAGTAGTCAGAACACTGCAACTACATTGACTCCTCTGGGAGCAGATACAAAGTTTTGTTCTTCATCTTGGTATTGACTAATGAGTATTCATCTTGGACCTCATCTCCCAGTCATCCTGCCACTATAGCTAGGAGCTGCATCACTGACTGAATGCTGCTTCCAACATTTAAACAGAAGCTACAATAATTTCCAATTACTTTACAAACTAGATTAATCTCAGAAATGGCAGACATCACAGTTAACATGAAATGAAAGACTTCTAAGAAAGTATGATATGGTACTTACAGTGTCGGACCTGTCTTTCACAGTGCTTCTTTCCCATCCTTCATTTTGTTGGGCAGTATTAAATTAATGCCCATTGGTAAATATTAAACAGAGCAAATAAGATTTGTTTGCAAAGCAAAGACTGAGTAAGCTGTTATTTTCTGGAAATCAGACATTGTAGGTCTCCCTTCCCATCATATAGACAGAATGATGCCAGCTCCTAGGGCTCTGAAAAGAGAGAAAAAGCAGGGACCTTGCTGCTTTTGGGCTTGGACTAAACTGTGCGCAAAAGAGCTTTGCAAGGCAGCTTGGCATAACCCCGGCAAATGAGCTTTGGAAACCAGAATATTAGAAGAACTGGAAACCTAGGATAGCACCAAAGCAATATATGTTTACAAAAACAATGCTGTGTCCCACCAACCTGCATGGGATATCCTGATGCAAGGATGCCAGTTAAATAAGTACGCAAGCAGCACCAAGTTTTAAGCAGTGTTTACCATGGCAAAATGTTATCTGGAGAGAAGAGATCTTCTTAACACCTTGCTACATCCACATATGCTAGGCACGATTTACATACATACTATATATGACTTACACTGGGATTCCTCTCAGGGAGAGCTGAGAGAAGTAGGCCAGATTTAGTTATTTATAAGATTATTTAAGAATGACATATGTGGCATTCATCTTAATTAGCAGTGACTAATTATTTCCATTGAACGTACATGATTTCACCCCAGGTAAATCCACAATTTAGGTACAAGTATGAATCTACCCTACATGGTTATTGCTATATGACTACTATCTCTTAAAAGACAGAGGCAGAGTTCAGAACATATTTCCACACAGGATTTTTTTTACCATGTTGTGTGCAAATACCCAAAAAAGTTTATTGCAGTATTATGTAAAACGACCGAGGTTCAGCAGAAGCAAGAATACTATTGCTTAAGTCTAGCAAATGCAAGCTATTTTTCTCAAGTCTAGGCCTGCCTACATAGAGAGTATGAATTTTTCAACCCAGCCCTAATGTTTGGCTAACCATCTGAAGTATGCCACTGTTTTCAGGGAGGAACTGCTGGGAACAGCAGAGCCTCTGCAGTGATTCCTCTGTTTTCTCCCAGGACATGCAGTAATACTCAGTACATCAGGGAAAGACTGAAAATTTGCTGCTCTCCCTGCTCATTATGCCCAGGCACCAGCTTCTCTGAACCTGGCCTAGGTATTTTCCTAGGCAAGCTTAAGTGGTTTTAAGATTACGTCAGACCCACAAATTTCAAATCGTTCAGCTTCTCAGCAATTCAAGATAGATCATCATGGTTAATGAGTCCATCAGTCACACCCAGTCCTTTGAAAATTTCCATTAGGTCATATCCACCAGAAAGAGAGACTCTTGGAAAAGACAAATCTCTCCCGTTGAATGCAACAGAAAATGAGTGAATCAGCACACACGGGTATCATTGGCATAGCTGCCAGTTGCCAATGTCTACGAAAATCAAGGGAGTGAAAAGTAGTTTGCTACCTCTCTGCATATTTCTGTTGGTGTAAATGGCTGTGCCCCCAGAACAGATGTCACTGAGAAACACGAGGCTAAACTGAAAAGTCTGTACAGAGTTTTACAGGAAGGAGACCCATCCAGGGGAATTAAACAGAGGATCATATGGAGCTCCTGGATGCTTCTAGACAAGCAGTGGCAGGAACAGAGGAATTCCTGATCCAGGATCTAGAAAAGTCACATCAAGAAGTGACATGCTCTGTTCCCATTGACCTGATAATAGTTTATATAGAAGGAATTAAGGAAAAAAAATAATTATATTTTTCCCTACTCTCTGCCAGTGACTCTGCTCCATTATGCAATGTCTTGGTTCCTCCTTACAGGAGCAGTTTCATCCTGTATTATTAACTTTCTCCTGTTGCTGCTTGATTGTCAGGGCATTGTATGCCAGTTTTGCAAGTTTAATTCTGTGTTTTACAGGGCAAAGGATTTCTCACTGTGAAAAGAAAACGTCAGCAAGATGCTAAGCACTGAGCAAGAGAAATACAAATGCATGATAAATCCTTATGCAGCCATTTCTTGTTGCCTTATAAAGTTGTATCACTCAGTATCTGTCTGCAAAAGTTCATATAAATAAACTTCTTGACATAAATAACTCCATTAAAATTAGATTAGTATAATTGAAAAAAAAATCTATAATAAGGATAAAAATCGAGTCCTCTCTGTAGATTTCTTTGTCATAAAGGGCTTCCCAAGTGCAATCTCCCCCTCTTACAAATATTCATCCTCTTCACCTCAGATAAGGAAAATTCTTGTGGCTCCATTTCAAAAACCAGCAAGACTGACAGAAAGATAAAATCTGAAGGCTAAGCAAAAAAGTTGATGACAAAACCAGGAATAAAACCCAGACCTTTTCTGATTTGTTTTCAGCTTCTTTAACCAATGCAATAGGAATCTCTGAATTAAAATTTCCTATGAAGGCACTGATTGCAAGATGAAAGCTGTATCAACAGAATCTAATAATATTATTTTCTTCTGTTTTATGTCCCAGAAGGAAGTAAAGTTCTTTCACTACCAGCATGAATTCCATTCCTCATAACAGACATTTCAACTAACATGATCACTTTCTTCAGTTTGCAGAAAACACCACTTTAATGTTTCTGCTTTGTCTGCACCTAATCTTCTAGAACTGAAAGGAAATACATTTCCAAGAGCACACAAGCATCTAAGGCCTGATGTGAATTCCATTGGAGTCAATCGGGCAGCATTTTAATATTCAAGATGAGTAATCTCTCACTAGGAGCTTATCTCAGGTTTTACTGATATATTTTCCATAAAGTTCCCAGGTGAAGACATTGTAATTGTAGACCTGCTTGATATTGCCAAGGCTTTTCAAAAGTAGTTACAAGAATAAGAACTTAGAGATGGCATGTATAGCTCACAGAATTAAAATTAACGGCAAGAGAAGGACATGATGAAAGCTGTCCTCTATCTCTCTCTCTCAAGTGTCATTGGTGTTAAAGGCCAGGTCTTCCAGCACCTGTGCCTAGCTAGTAGCTCCGAAATACAGCACTATCAGGGCCAAGGCAGTGGAGACACTGACTGGATAAAAGAAAATATTCTTGCAGCATTCTTCTTTGGTTGCTTGCCTGTAAACAGCAAAGTCCGTGTTGCTGGAGACTGTCCATTGGCAGGACCCAAGAAGATCTCCCTCATGGGGATACTCCTTTCGGAGGTCAGTTGCCTTGCACTCATCATTGTGGTGGTCAGTACTACTCAGGCTGTGGACAGTGAAGTGAAACATGGCCACCAGCAAGCACACAAGGAGGGTGGCTTTCATCGTGGTTTGCATCTGCTGTACAGACAAAGAATGAAATTGTCTTGGATGCTAGAGGTGAGCTGTGTCAATATCTCATCTTTTATTTCTATCTGCTATTAGCTCCAACAGCTATCTGGCAATCACTGTTATCTCCTGACCTGCTCCTTTACTATGGAAGTGTTTTTTAAATCATTGTGCCTCTGAGTTTGTCTGTAATTCCTATCCATTGCTGCCAACCCAGTTCTTTAGCTACAAAAGTCCCTTGTTACTGGAGAAATGGGGAGAAAGAATCATAGAATCAAAGAATCATAGAATCAGTCAGGATTGGAAGGGACCACAAGGATCATCCAGTTCCAACCCCCCTGCCATGGGCAGGGACACCTCACACTAGATCAGGCTGGCCAGAGCCTCATCCAGCCTGGCCTTAAACACCTCCAGGGATGGGGCCCCAACCACCTCCCTGGACAACCCATTCCAGGCTCTCATGGGGAAGAACTTCTTCCTCACTTCCAGCCTGAATCTCCCCACTTCCAGCTTTATTCCATCCCCCCTAGTCCTGTCACTACCTGATATCCTAAAATGTCCCTCCCCAGCTTTCTTGTAGGCCCCCTTCAGATACTGAAAAGCCACAATAAGGTCACCTCAGAGCCTTCTCTTCTCCAGACTGAACAGCCCCAACTCTTTCAGTCTGTCATCATAGGAGAGGTGCTCCAGCCCTCTGATCATCCTGGTGGCCCTTCTCTGGACATGTTCCAGCATGTCCATATCCCTCTTGTAATAGGGGCTCCAGAACTGGATGCAGTGCTCCAGGTGGAGTCTCACCAGAGCTGAGTAGAGGGGGAGAATCACCTCCCTTGACCTGTTGGCCACACTTCTCTTGATGCAGCCCAGGATCTGGTTGGCTTTCTGGGCTGCAAGTGCACATTGACAGCTCATGTTGAGCTTCTCATCCACCAGCACCCCCAAGTCCCTCTCCTCAGGACTGCTTTCTAGCCAGTCACTGCCCAGCCTGGATTTCTGCTTAGGATTGCCTCGACCCAGATGCAGGACCTTGCACTTGGTCTTGTTGAACCTCATGAGGTTGGCTTGTGCCCACCTCTCCAGCCTGTCAAGGTCCCTCTGGATGCCATCCCTTCCCTCCAGCTGTCTGCTGCACCACACAGCTTGGTGTCATCAGCAAAATTGCTGAGGGTGCACTCAATGCCACTGTCCATGTCACTGACAAAGATGTTGAACAAGACTGGTCCCAGGACTGAGCCCTCAGGGACTCCACTTGTCACTGGCCTCCACTGGGACATGGACCCATTGACAGCCACTCTTTGGGTGCAGCCATCAAGCCAGTTCTTTATCCATCTCGTGGTCCACCCATCAAACCCATGTGTCACCAGTTTGGAGACCAGGAGGTGGTGTGGGATAGTGTCGAAGGCTTTGCTCAGGTCCAGGTAAATGACATCAGTAGAAATGTGAGAAACATGTGAGCATTAAAGAAAAATATGAATCAGAGGAAGAGAAGAAGTAAAAAACCTTTTTTTTCTTTTCTTTGTGTAAATCCATTTTATGATGGGACAGCACTTCTGAACTTACTTAGACACTTTCAAAATCTGCCTCTCTGCTTCAATCACCAGGTTTCTCATGTGGTGGTGGCTTGGAGAAGAGATCTATTATCCTGCCAGGGGGGGTCAGCAGAGACAACAGCTGGTTCACCTCAGGTCCTGCTGCTGAAAAGAGTAACCTGCTGATTTTACAGATCCTACCTGCCCATTTATACTGTGGATGGAGATTAACGAAGCCTCTAAGTCAGGAGCTTGTTACTCTGTTGAGTCTTTAATACAGTAATTTGAATAATTTTACAGATAAACCTAACCATTTCAAATTATGAGTATGGAAGTTGCAGATGATGTACAGTATTGTCAAATTATCCAAAAGGTATGCAGACCTATGATTCTCACTGAATCTAGATAGAACAGGGATTCACATGTCAGTCTAGCATAATGCAGAGTGAGTTCAGTTCCTGATCACCATTAAAATCATGGCTTTAGGATAACAAATTTCATATTTCAAGGTTTTAAAATGTATTCTAGATTTTTTTTTCCTTTTAACAATTACTTAGGTAAAAAGCATTCCCAGCTAGAGAAGTGAAGTGAGAAACACAACTTGATTATAAAGATACATTCCAAATGGTTGTGTATTTTCATATGGCAAAGCCTTGAAGATATTTCAGCTCTAAAACCTCAGTAAAGAAAGGATATGATCCCATTTTAATTCACTAAATCATCAAAGGTTTCCTGTCACTGTATAGTATTTACCAAAACAGAGAAAAATTGTAGAATTTATGCATTTTATATTTTATGTGTCATGTGGAAATTTAGCTTCTTACTCCAGAATGTGTAAGAAACTGATTTTCTAAATCCATGTTTATGCAGCAAAACAAAACTCTCTTAGCAATCATCTGCAATTCATGCTTACGTTTGGCTAATGTTTGAAAGAAATGTTAAGGTGCTTAGTGTTTGCTGGTCAAGCCATATTTTTGTCCAGGAATCCTGCTGTGACTTAAGTGCAATTTTAAGACTCCAAAATAGAAAACTCTAGTTATGCTAGTGGAAAGTTTTTCCATGGAAAAATTTTACTGGTCCTATGTAAGTGTCATTTAACCTTTTCTTTCTGAGTAGCAATGCTTGGCCTAAAAGAGACTTTTTAAAAACAGCAGCCTAAAATCCTACACTAGACATGCAAACACAGATTCTAGATGCATAAATATGTCTCTCAGTGTCTTGCTTCATTTTTCTCTTCAGCACATTTGCTAAAGAAACAGTTTTTCTCTTAGCTTTAACATAAACTTTACTCATGTGCAAGGTTGTTCTAAGCTGATGTATTGTGTTTATATTTTAATAGGAGCCAGCCATGTTGATTTTTGTAACTGATATTAAAGAGAACTCAGTTTTCTTGGTTTTGACTTGCATAGGGCTGTAAGAATGAACACAGTGGCTGTTGAGTGAGCTATGCCTAACGAAGTAATAAGGTTTAATTAGCTCAGCCTAATCTGCTGGCTTGCTGCTGGCACACTGTCTGTTAGTTCGGCTGGTTAGTGGTGCATATATGCATATGATATAAAGATGACTCCTTGCAACTTTTCTTTGCTTTTGAAGCATTGTGTGGTTGAATTCTTGCAATTTCAAGTTGTCTTCTCATACTAATTCCTTTTCTCTGGGTCCTATTTAAAAACAGGTCTTAATTAATAAGATAAAAATGTTCTTCATTTTGAATTTTGATAGAAGCTGCTTTCAAGCTAAACACTAGAAATATTCACACACAAAATTCATATTCTAGTTGTTTGTCAATCTCCAAAGTTTGAATGGCCTAAGAAACCACAATTGTTGTGGATAAGACCCTAAGTTCATAACACCACCAGTATGTACTATTGTGTCAGGGTGCAACAGCCCTGAACACAGCAAAGACCTAAGCTTTTCAAGGCAGTGTTAGGCCTGGACAGAGATAGTGACAATTTTAAGTTTACAGCATCTTCATTTATACTTTAAACATGAGACCTTTTATTTTGTTCACATATTGATGTTCATAGTACATGTGCAAGATCAGGAAATTGCCTTACATGGATTTCCAAACCCAAAACTCTAAGCCAAGGCTTCCTCATATTTTGCTACAGACAGTTTAACCTACAATCACAATGATTATTACTTGAATAGTGAGAAGACAAAAATAAAGCAGTATTCAGCAACCCCGGCTAGTGAAGCCTCCATGAGCTTCCAGACAAAAGTTATCAGGGCTTTCTAAACATCTTCCAAAGAAAGTAGGCAAACTTCATAGTAACAAAGATTGGCCAACAGAATTGTGAAGGGAGGTCCTCGATGCAGTGACTGACTCTTTATCATTTGCATCTGAGGAAACTCAGGCCAGAGGCTGAAAAAGACATGGTGGAGAGCAGAGAACTAGAAATGCTAGAAAGAGACTGAAGTAGAAAAGAGAGTTGTGCCATGATCCTCAAACAAAGGATATGCATCCTCTCAGGAATTAAATCTTCATTCTCTGTCCAGCCGTGGTGTCCAATGTTTTTTTTTGCAGCAACCTTATAGTCAAGCAGTATGTCAGAGAAACATTAAAACTCAGGGATCATAATCAGACATAAAAATATTATATTTCTGAAACTGTCCCTCTGTACAACATATTTTATTTTTAAGGAAAACATAGTTGGCAAGTGTGTCACAATCTTAGAATCAAAACCTAGGTTGGAAGGAACACGTGCCTCAGAGGCACGAATCCAAGGACAGGGATTTCACAGTCTCTGTGGGTAACCTCTTCCAGCATTTAACCATCACAGTATTTTCCTAATCAGAATTTTCTACGGTTTAACTCTTTATTGATCCTACCTTCAATTTCTGCCAGCTTTGGCATCATGCACCCCTTTATCTTCCAGAAAATTCTGGGCTGTCATTTAAAGACAAGGCGTTGCCTTTTCTCGGATGGACTTTGCTTAGCAGTAACTGAAAGAAAACCTTCATGCATTTCCAGCTTCTCTGTCTCTGCCCAGTGAAGTCATTGGTGGCTAATCTCACATGGATGCTTTATCTGTCCAGGAGAGTATTGCAAATGCAATAAGAAGGCTCAAAGCAGAGAATAAAATGTTCTTGTCAGTTTCTTCTGGCATGACCTGCTTGTACAGCCTAAATGCAAAGTCACCATTGCGTTGTCTGCCTTGAGATGATCTACTACATTGCTGCTTTCCAGGAGATGTTCAGGTATTTTATAGCTCTCTCAAGATGCACTATTCACTTGGTCAATCAGTTAGTATGTTGGAGTGAAACCTAATCACAGAGTGGACTTGTTTACTGACTGTCAAATACAGGATAGTGAGGAAATGGAAGGGGCATCTGGGTAAGAAAGGATCATGAAAATTACATATTTCTCCATAGGATGCTATTAGCACGCGTTACAGAGCTTAATTTTATGCTAGTTGAGATGTGTGATTGAACCCAAAGACCAGCATGTAAATAATGAGAAAAAGGGAGGTTAATTAACGTCTTTGAAGTAGTTTCTAAAGAAAGGCTGGAGCACTCATGAAACCCACAGAGAGCCAAAAATAGTTCCTTGGTTTTGCCCACAGAAATGAGAGACAAGACTTAGGTCTCAGTGATTAGTTCAGTGTTGCCAAACTCCATGAATATTGACATGTTTAGAGAGGTTATTTCCCCCTTAAACCTCTCCTGACCTTTCACCACCTTCCCCCACCCAAACTCCACCTCTATCCAAAGCATATGTCACACCCAACAGGGGTGCTTTGGAAAGAAAGCAGAGCTGGATTTCTTGGGGGATTATGGGAAGAACATTTTGGGGATCAATGTCAGTAAAAAAGAAACCAGACAAATGTAGTCTTTACTATTAAAATTGAAAGATGAGACATATCAGACCACTCTACTGCCCCTGAACTAATTTGCTCTTTCAACTTTGCTGTGCTTAATTAAAGGAAGATGTTGATCTGTGATGCTTTCTTTTGCACAGCAACTACACAATTACAGAAAAGATTTTCTTGTAAAGAAGCAAGAATTAAAATTACTTATGTTTATCCCAACTGTGGTTTTGTCCTCCTCTTTTTCTTCACTCTTTTTTTTTTTTAAGTGCAGAAAGTGAATTATTTCTTTGAAAAGCCTCCACATGATATATTATCCAAAAGCTGGCCAAAATGTGAGTCACCTCAGACTGGAATAGCTCTGAGTTTTACAATTCATAGGACCTTATTGAATGAGTTGGATCCAAATGGGTCTAAACTAAACACTGAGTTTAACTCCACTGTACCAGATCTACAAAGTCTCTAATATAAGTGTTATTTCCCATCCACACCTCTTGCAAGATGCCCTTTTTAGCCAAGGTATCCTTTTCTGCTCTCTGTTCTATTGCTTGAACTCCACACAGCGTGAGGCAGCTGGATCGGTGAACTAGGGGAGGATTGGACTAGAGGATTTCCATCACCTTTCATCATCTACTGTTTGCAGTGCTTTTTAGAGGTATTATGATGAAAGTCTGAGATATATTTTTTTATTATCTCATAACAGTTTCAAGTCCATTTAAATTGGAGAATTCTCACAAGAAACATCAGAGTCAGACACACAGGGATAATGAGAGATATGAAGAATGGGATGGAAAGCCTTAGCTAGAGCATGCTTTGCTTATGGAGCCATCAATTTCTGATGGTTAGTGTAAACCTTCTTCTTTCCCAGCCCTTTTCCCCAGACTGAAATGGTTTACAACTGAAATTGTTTCTGGTTTATGTCAATCTTATGTCATCTGGGAGTTGAAGCATGTGGCTTTTCCTGGAAAGGTGAAGTAGGAGGAGCTAGTGAGATGTTTTGACAGCTCTGTAACTTCACCCTCTGAGGCTACAATCCGGAAGCAGTTCTCAGAAAAAAACCCAACTGATCCTTAGGAAAAGCATTCTGTGAATCTTTATCTGGAAGAAAGCTGTAACCTGGAACGAAGTAAATTTTCACATAGGCTGGAGGAAAGTTTCAAACAAGAAAGTAAAGGAGTGAAAGGCAGCAGCACTTTTAGTGGTTGACTCGCTTCTGTGCATCAGCATCTAATTATCATAATACTGGATCTTCGTTGTGTGTATTTTCCTAATTGGAAACAAATATCATGTTATATGTAAGACAGACGTGACCAGAACACGTTATGTTTGAAGAAAAGAAATATGACTCTTTGCCAGTCCTTTGAAGGAATCAAATAATTACAGACCTTCCATTCTTCACCACAGATACTTTTTCTTCTGGCCAAAGGAGAGAGCACAAGCCAGGAATCTAATATATAGCAGAACTGCTGAAGTAACATTAAGGCTTTGTATAAAAAAAGCTTGGAAACATTTGTGTGAAACGCATGCATTTCTTTTGGCCCAGGCTTTTGCAGTCTCTTAGCAGCCAGTTGTACAACTAAATGCACTCCATTCCAGAAAACATATTTTAGATTCATTACAACCATTGATGCCTTCAGAGCCCCCATTCTGAGCCCCAGACATACTCCATGTAGGTGATTATGCTGCTGGTAACTCCATTTGGCATATGTAAGCTGTATACATACAGTTACCAAGGGCCTGTGAAGGCTGCAGGAGAGCACTGCCTTGAACAATACATCTTTCAAAAGGGCTTCCTGAGCCTAGGTGTTAGTGTGATTAGCAGGTGATGGATGTGGCTATGTGGATCTTAGCCACAGTACTTTCATGGCTCCCACATTCCTGATGACAAATGAATCCAGGTTTTCAGCCCTGAATAATTTTCAAAGCTCTTCAAGAGCTGAGAAATTCATACAGTATTGCCCAGGGATATCTGTTAATCACTTATGGTGTGATAATTTCTAGACTGATTATATAATGAAACCCATGACATCTGATTTTGAGAACCTGGACACCCCAACTGACAGGTCCATGACATGAATGACACTATTTTCACAGAATCACACAGAATCACAGAATAGAATTGGAAGCAACCTATGGGGATCATCTAGTCCAACACCTCTGTTAAAGTAGGTTTGCTTAGAGTGGGTTGCACAGGAATGCATCCACAAAGGTTTTGAAAGTTTCCAGAGAAGACTCCACAACTTCTCTGGGCAGTCTGTTCCAACGCTCTGTCACCCTCAAAGTAAAGCTTTTCCTTATACAGAGGTGAAATTTCCTGAATTTCCTGTGTTCTAGTTTCTGTGCCCATTGCCCTTTGTCCTATCAATCTTTGTGGCACTTCACTGGAGAGTTTCCAGAAGTTCCTTGTCTATCATGAACTGAGGATCACAGATCTAGACACAATATTCCTGGTGTGGTCTCACTAGAGCAAAGTAGAGGGGGAGGAAAACCTGCCTCAACCTGCTGATCACACTCTGCTTAATGCACCCTGGGATCCCACCGCCTTCTTGGCCACAAGGGCACATGCTGGCTCATGGTGAACTAGTCCACTAGCACTCCCAGGTCCTTCTCCACAAAGCTGCTTTCCAGCAGGTGAACCCCTAATCTGTACTGATGCTTGGGTATATTCCTCCTCAGGTGCAGGACTCTACACTCACCCTTGTTGCTTTGAGGTTCCTCTCTGCCCAACTCTCCAGCCTGAAGGGATGACTATTTTCCTGTTAAGATAATGATAATGATGTGGATGTGCTGATCAATAATGAGCACCAGGAAACACATGCTGTCATGCAGGAGAGATTCTTATCCTACCATATTTACACAATGCTTGTTTTGCTTTCTTCTTCATTACAGACATGCTTATTGTATGCTGTTCTAAAGCTTCTATGGTATTGGCAGTTCTTCTACAGCCATTAACCTGAAATAGCCTTTACAGAAGATTACTTTTTACCATAACATCACCGATTTCTCTTTCAGCCCACATAGGCAATGCTTGGTTGCATGCACCTCAGATTTGTATATAGGCTTCAGAGCAGGCTGGGCTAGAAAGTGTCCTTTGCATTTTGTCTCTTGGGTGATTCATCAGGCCAGCTCCATCCTCTAGCAACATCACTGCATTGAAGAGACACACCACAGTACTTGCACACAGCAGCAGAAACTCTTGACTAGATGAGAGAAAAGTCCTTGCTCTGTTGCATTGAGATTTCTCACAAAATTCTCAGTCAGTGAAGAAACCAAAAAACAAGGATCCTGGAAAGAAGCAACAAAAATCCCAACAGACTGAAAGAAGCAGCACTGTCCTGAGCAAACCATGACTGCACTAGGTTTGTGACAGCCTTAAAGCTGACGGTTTTGGGGGGCTCACACAATCTTTCTTCACTCATTATTTGCCACATAAATTTGCCGTCTGTTGCACTTTTCTAGTGATGGGTATTCCCTGATTTTTTTGGTCAAAATAGAAAGAAAACCAAGGCAAGACAGAAGTATGTGGTCCCTAATCCCATTGGTAGATGATTCCCTTCCAGCATAATATTTTTTGATTACCCAGTTCTTAATTCAGCTTGATTTTTCTCCACCCACTTTCAGCTGAGTTAAGCAACAAGGTTATCTCTCAGAGAGGTGATTGGCAAAATCTTGCTTAGATATTTTTTTCTTATTAACAAACAGAGACTATTGATCTGGGGTCTGTGAAGAACAACAAACAAAAAGTCTCCTAGTATTTGCCTACCGAGTAATTTGTCATGACATAGATGGACTTTGACGTTCTGTCCTGAAGTAGCCCTGAGATTTGCCAACAATTTTAGATGATCTTCTGCAGAATCAGTTTATCTGTGGTACACCAAGTCCTTATATGTTTAGAGGTATGAAGCCAACTGTTTGTTACTAAATGTTGAACAGACTAAATACAGTTTTAAGAAAAAAAAATCTTTTATCATTGCTTTACATGATCTGAGAAGGGCTTTGATGGTGAATGTCAAGTGTTACTTGGCTGACAGATAGATATGGAAAAGTTCTTATATTCCTTATTTGTA
Organism: Indicator indicator; assembly: GCF_027791375.1. NCBI lineage: Eukaryota > Metazoa > Chordata > Aves > Piciformes > Indicatoridae > Indicator > Indicator indicator. The sequence continues at coordinate 19,573,553 of NC_072013.1, forward strand.
CACTTACTTAGATCTAGAATATACTAATATTGATACATTAGTTTAATATCAAAAGAAATAGATATGTCCAAACCAATTAAAATTATTTTGTTTTAGAAATATTTACCATAATTTTTATTTTTCATGTACATATTAATAGACTAAAGTCTAAAATGTTACCATTTATATTTTACTTTTTTTTTTCCCTACTGGTTTGAGATCTCCTATAACAAACAATTTGATCACTATGTAATTTAAGCACTTTCACTTGTTTTCTATACTTTAGTAAGACATGATATAGAATGTTGTTGTAAAAACTTAATGAAAAATATTTTACGTTTTTTCTGATTTGAGTTTCTTTCATAACTGTACAACTATCTAATGTAGGTGATATGCTAAAATCCTCTCAACTGAGTCACTATAAAACAACACAACAGCAATGAGTTAGACTCAAAAACCTTGAAGTGAAGAGGTAGAAATGTCAACTCATAGTATGTTCTTACTCTGTACAGTAACTCAGTGTGAACATTTAGAAAAGTGACTGCTCGACTATTGCCTGTATTTTGAATGTGTGTCTATGAGACCTTAAAGGAGGTTAGCAGTCCCTAGGAAAACTCTGCTGTTCCTACTAAGGAATTATAAACCCTATGCAGTTCTAATTTTTCATTCCTCCTGTTTTCTACCAAAATCTGAGAAGTCTAGCTGGAAAGTGTGATAGTGAAGGCAGTGTCAATAAAAGAGTGACACCAAAGTGGTGGTATGTCAAAGACTGCACACCAAAATTTTATCTCAGAGCACTGGCAATGATAGCTCTATTGGCAAGATAAAACAGTCTTTTTACTGGTTATTTTATTACTTGTTATTATCTATTATTTTCATGAGGATGGTTTCCATTGAGGAGGAGACAGAGGGAGGCAAGCTAAAACAACTGCACTCATCAGGCCTTTACATGGATTTGTCCTCTGATGTCCCAGTCACTGATCCTGCAGCCTCACACCATATGTGGTTAAAAACAGATTAATTAATGACAATTTTCTCCAATATTACAGGAATCTGCATTTAAGACTGGTCAACAAATATTACTGGGCTGAATAGACAGGACCTGTATCTTGCACCTCCTTTCTTGTTTCACCTCTGCTATCCTCCCACGAGTGTACAGCAATAGCTACATCACCTGTACACTTTTAACATCCTCAAATACCTCTCAGGAGCATGTCAGGAAGGGCTTTTATAAAAAAAACTTGAAAAGTGACTTGTGTTTCATTAACACTAGAAGTTATACATGGCTACAGACTAGGGGAAAATATCAGTGACTTTTGGACAAGGAAAAATAGTTTTTATGTTATAAGGGATTAACAATGTGTATAAGGATAATGGCTGAAAGATGAATATTAGTACCTAGCAGTACATGCTGGATCACAGGAATTTATCCAGCAAAGCGCATTAAGTACATGTCCTCTGGTTGATCAGTCATTTTTCAGAGGGTTCACAATTTTCCCCATGAAGAGGACAGTGCGGGTGTATTGATCCAGAATCACTAGGAGAAAGGGCCTGTTGAATTTGACTCGAGGTGGCTGAGGAAAATCACCAGATCTCCAAGTAACCTCCTTCACTGTGGCCCCTGCTGCTTCAGTACCATTCTCATGAATATTCAGCACAGCTCTGTGAATCACCTGGAAAGACACAAAGCAAAAACAACCTCTAGCTAACAGGTGAGCAAGAAGAGAGCAACTTTTGCCAAAGGGGACTTGCCTGTGGCAAGACCCAGCAGCACCAGCCTCTGGGAGGGTAATTACCAGCCACTTGCCTTCCCACCACAGTACAATCAGCCACCAGACCAGCCATGCTAGCCTCCTTCGCTGAGTAACCCTCAAACAACAGACTGCCAAAGAGCACTTAAGATGTCCGATGGCAACAAACTCTGGAAGCAAAGAAACCTGGTAATTTAGCCTAGATTTAGTTTTGCCTTTGGCAGCTTCACATATTATTATGAATTTACCCTATCATCTAGCTGAAAAAAATAACTCTTTGAGAACACCAGAAGAGCATGAATAACAGCCTTTTGCCCTCTGTAGGCAGAATTAGAGAAAATTTTACCAAAGCTAAGGTGTTACCTCTACAGAATTTTGTTTAGCAGCCAAAGAACTTCTAATTATATGTATGTCGTCTTCTTTGTTCTCAAACCATGTATCTATAACCCGTATAAACCTGTTTGGCCTCAGGTTTAGCAAAGACAGAGTTGGCTTTGTCTTCAGACTGGCAGTTGTTGATGATTCAGTGATGCTTCAGAGAGACTGGGATATACTTTTCATGCAATATTAATAGACAAATCATGTAATAGCTGTGTTTCACATGCTGACTTACTTTTGAAACCATCAGTCCAGGTTCTTCAGTAATCCCTGACAGATTAGCTTGTTCAGTGAACAGATCAATCATACCCACTTGTTTGACTATCTTTTTCACATCATAGGTACCAGAAATAGAAAATTTTGGAATGTGCAGGTGTATTTTTCTGTAACAAATAACACAAATAAAGACAAATTTTCATCTTGGTAACACTCCTCAATCGCTTCAATGTAGTGAAACTTCACATTTACTTTTCTAAATACTATCTCAAAGGTCAGATAGTACTTCTGACCAGGTTATGTATCTAACATGGAGAGTTGGAGCAGAATGAGCCCTGAGCCCACAGCAGGGCTCAGGTAGTGGGGTGGAAGACACAACTATAGCAACTCTCTGGCAAACAGTGGAAGTGGGTGGGTTTTTGTTTTTTGGTTTTTTTTTTTTTTTTTTTTTTTTTTTGGATTGTTTTCTTTTTGTGGGATAGGGGAATTGGTTTTGGTTTTTTTTCAGAAGATCGTAGATAGCTGTCCTAAGGCTTTTTGAATACCCAACAGTGCCTGGACCAGCACAGAAATAGTCGCAGTAATGGTGAATGAATAAAATTTCCACTTTTGCATATGATGTTCTCACATTCTAACATCCAATAGCTACTCTTTTGCAGTTTCACAATACCTATATGAAGCAAATGTCTGTTAACTTCACAACAGTGCTAAGAACTTAGCCCAAGACAGATTCCAAATTCAGTGCCCTATTTATTCCATACTCACAGCTCTTTCTCATTTTTCAGCTTGGAAAAGGTTAGGTCCTGCACAGAGATGGACCATTAAGTGAATAGAGTTCAGTAAAATAACATGGTCTTTAACGTTTCATCTTGGTGAGATAAACACCACTAATCTATAGCAGGGTCATCTCTTATCTTAGTAAGAAACCTTACCTGTCTTGGAGGAACTTTTCCCATTTTGACACAGTCCTTTTCAAGAGAGCATCTTCCACCTGTTTCATCTTCCCTTCGTCAGGCAAAACAAATAATGCTGCAGCATTTCCATTGTAAGGTATCTGAACCAACCAACAGGACAGCTCTTCGTCAAAGTAATTTCTGTAGTAACCCTTTCGATACATCATGTCAACTTTTACAGATGTTTCCTGATCCACAAAAAAATCCTCCTCTTTTGTATACAAAGTACTGAAGGGCTTCTCCCAGTGGGCTTATGACAAAAGGAAAAATAATTCAGTTGGAATACAAAGATGAATTTGTTAAAGTGAATAAAACAGAATCTAATCCCACAGCCCTCCTTTGATTAGAGCAAATACCTTTTTGAAGCTTTTGCATCCTCAGGTGTTACAGTACTGCAGCTTTTTTGTGTTTTTTTGTTTTGTTTTTTTTTTGTGCTTAAAGACAATTACGGACAGATCATTCTGAAAACACAGTTTTTCACTAGAAAATTAGTTTGTAGTCACATTAAAGAATTTACCAAAATCAATAGTCTTTCACTTAACCAATTGAGGACACATTTGTGCTAGCAATAAATATACAGACACAGATTTACAGCAATATTTTCCAGATACTAAACACGGTTTCCTCCATTTAAAGTATTTAAACTACAGTTTCTTTCTCTTAAGTATTTGTGCAATAAGATCTAAGTTGCAACCTTCTCACCCTTCAGTATTTCTTACCTTTAAAGAAGACATAGTTAACAAGAACCATTGCAGTGAGAGGATCAATATTTTCTACTAGTTTAACAATTTTCCCATTTGTCTTTTCCTCAATGTAACTGTTGATCTGATTCTCAGCACCAGAGGAGTTGTTAAAGTCAGTAGAAAAGACTTCAGAATCATAAAAGCTTTTGACATCATCCAAGAACTTCTGTAGTGGTTTTAGTGTCTCTTCTATAAAAAGGGCATTGCCCAGGCTCAGCTGGAGCTCACTGTCCGAACGGTTCAGCATGTGGAGGAGTTGGCAAAAACCTTCATGTATTTGCTGCTCCTGAGTCTTTTTCAGGTTAAAGGCAAGCCCTTCCAGAATCTGTGTCAGTGTTGCTGCCTTAGCACCAAGTGCCAGCATTGCAAAGGAAGCAGAGATGCTTATGGGTGAAAAGAAAATATTTTGATCAGTTGCTTCGGATGTGACCAGCTTGTAAAATGAAAATGCAAAGTCAGCATTGCTGGGAACTAGCTTGGCAAAGGTTTTGTTCTTAAATGGATAAACTACCTCCTCATGAGAACTGTGTCTTGGATAATATGACCCCTTAGAATCATCCTGCTTATTGCGGTAGCGAGGATGCCGACACTGGACAACAGTACACAAACCAACCAGCAAGAAACACAAGGATAAGGTGGGTTTCATTTTCCTTTTAACTGTTTCTGAAAAAGAGGTAGACATACAAAATATGGTATGGAAATTATTTTCTTCATGTTGTATGCTCCAGCCAAGTAAAATGAGGCTCTCATTCTGAAACATACCTGTTCTAAGAACACACCTGTTCTCCAGAATCCCACACTCTTATGTTTCAGATTCCCATGCCAGTGATCTCCAGAAAGAATATACCTCCAGACACGCTATTTGTATAACCATGCACTCTCTCAAAAGAAGTGTTTTTGATCATATTAACTTTTTAAAAATAGGATAGAACCACATTTTCTTAAATTTGAAAATAACTAGAAATTTGTGACCTTTTCCCCAGATTAAGTGGTAGAAGTTGGATTTGTACCGAGCTACTGCATCCCTGTTAGTCTTCCTCAATTCATCAAACAACTAAATAATTAAATCTGTTTTAAACAATAAAACCAAAGGTAATACTGTCTAGGACCAAAATTACAAAATACTTCTACTGTTTCTTCAAAGATGAAATACTGGATTGCTGTGGTAACAAAGTATATTGGCATCTTTATTGTTTTCAAAACAAATTTCATTTAATTTTGTCAAGTATCTTCTTCACTAGCAGCCAGTTCTTGATGTCTTTTGGCATGTTTTGACTTTTTCCATAACAGGTATATCACCTTGTTTCTATGTAACAAAGCACACTTCCCAGGCAATAAGATAATTTCCTGAAACAAAATATCAGAACTATCCAAGGGAAAACTAAAAGGGTACTTACACTGATATGGAAAAGATATTGTTGCTTCCATCTGGTCTTGTCTGCTCCTTCTTCTCTTCAGTACCATTGAACAGGAGAAAGCAGAGTACTCCTGTTAATCATTAATTAATTAAAATAAAAATTGACAGCAAGGATGCACAGCAAGCAGTAAACACCAGACATTCTGAACAGTTTTTTTCAACCTGGTGGTGTGATTTCACACAAACTAACAGTGTTGTGTGGTGGTGCTGCGGATAAGAGGGAGGATAAGGGAGGAGGGACTACATCTCCAACTGCTTCCATACTTGTAAATTGACATGAGAAGTACGCTGCTGTGGATGCCTGGCGGGGGAGTTACAGGCATATTCTTTGTGGTTGAAGTGAAACACTGAATTCAGGTGAAGGCCACCCCTTGCCTGGGTCTGGCTTCGGGGAATGAAGCACAGCTCACCAGGGAGCACAGCCTCTCTGCCTGACCATCCTCTTAGCTTGGCCCTGGGGAACAAACAAATGGAATGAGAACACTGACAGAGTCATAACCTCTCTGTTAGGATTTCAAAATGAGGTTTGAATTTAGAAAGTCCTTCTGTCTTTGCTGCATACGTTAATCACAACCTTTGACACCAGTCTGAAATGGTCTTGGAGCTTTTCTTAAGGGAAGCAGACTATATGTGATTGGTGAATGATCTCTAGGTTTCTTTAGAGAATAGTGTGACATTACCACTCTGTTGACACACTTATAGTCAACACAGCTGTTCACTCATTACTGTTGACTATCATCTGTGACTATTTGGGAACCTAGTGAAGAGTTTTCCCACTGTTCAGTTCCAGACACTGATTGGTGAAGAGAGAGGTGGTCAGTGAATACCTTTTTAATCAGGTCAATCTTCTGTGTCATGTACAACTGAAATGGACCCCAGCAGCACATAAAAACTACCAATCCATGTTTCATCTAGTGCTAAAGACATGCTGGCATCACTGGATGATGTTGAGTATTGAATATCATATAGGAACAGATCACTTGAGGACAATTTGAGGCAGGAAATGATTTTTTTAACAGATCTGGTTGCCCCAGGGGGCTTCCTCTCCATTGTGTAGGATGGTTTTGTCATCCCACTTAGCAGTTTTACTGACATTCCCATAATGTAGTTGTGAAATATGCAGTCTGCATCTCATTGCTTTCATGTTGTCAGAACACCCCAAGAGACTGACAGTAAGTGTCAGAGTTTGAAGTGAGAGTAATATCCATGATCCATAAATCACTGTTTTTATGCTGTAGCATATCTTGTCTCTAAAGAAAAACATAGATATACACAACTCTCTCTCTATAATTATCTGTAAGTATATCATGTTTTGCCAAGATGTTGGAGGGAGAGAATAAAAAAAAAATATCCCCCACTAATTAGAAATTTCAATGTGGAGCACACTTTCTTGTACTCCCTAAAACTTTCACCTACTTGTATACCTCACTGACATCATGTTGACAATAAATTCTCTTAGGGGACTGTCGTGGTTTAACCCCAATTGGGAGCTTAGCCCCACACAACCACTCACTTAGTCCTCCACCCTGGTGAGCTGGGGAGAGAATCAGAAGAGTTAAAGCAAGAAAATTTGTGAATTGAGAAAAAGATGGTTTAATAAGTAAAACAGAAACCATGCACATAGGCAAAGCTGAAAAAGGAATTTGATCACCATTTCCCATTGGTAGTCAAGTGTTCTTCCATCTCCAGGAAATCAGGACTCCATCACACATAATGGTCACAACAGACAGCAGACACCAACATTCTGAATGTCTCCCCCTTTATTCTTCTTCCTCCAACTTCATATTCCTGTGTAGGATGTCATATGGTATATAACATCCCTTTGGACAGTTGGAGTCAGTTGTCTTCTCCCAGCATTTTGTGCCACCTTCAGCCTATTCACTGATGAGTTGGTGCGCGGAGAGGAAAAGGCCTTGACTCTGTGTAAGAACTGCTCAGTAGTAACTAAAACATCCCTGAATTATCAATACTCTTTGAAGAACAAATCCAGAACATTGCTCCGTACTAGCTACTATGAAGAAAAGGAACTCTACCCCAGCCAAAACCAGCACAAGGACTAATCCAGATGATATTTCTCGTTTTCCATTAACTCTAGCCTCCATTCTAACTCGCATTTCTTCATCAGGATACCTAGATGCGTGGACGTGGCCTGCTCATGTGTTTGCTTAGTTACTTGCTGATTAAGTATATGCAGGAGAATGTAACCTGGAAGATGCTCTTATCAGTCGCAAACTTAAAAAAATATATAGTGTAAATTATGAAGATACTTCAAGATACTTTTTTTTTTTTTTTTTACTGTATTGGTGAAGAATTTCAACGTCTTTGAAAAGACCATTAGTACAGATGAGAACCAGTGCCAGGAGGGAGAGCTATGGTAATATATAGCAAAGAAGAGTGGCCAGTTCAGCACGAGTGTCCCTCTCTACAAGCTCCCAGGCATTTGCCTTCAGAGAAGCCTCAGACTACGTCAGAAGTCAAAACGCCCTGTATGAGTTGTTCAATGCATCTGAGTGGGAGCTGCATTTATTATCTATGATTTAGTTATGATTTATTTATTATCTATGATTTAGATTTCTGAAGGCAATACTGGAAAGGGAACTGTACCTTCTTCCCCTCAAACTCAAACCAAGGGTCTCATCCCATGGCTGTCTCATGTGGCTGTGTATAGTCCAGCAGCTAAACAAGGCAAGGCACAACGTTTGCTTTTTTTAACTCAGCAGTACTAATCTTTTACTTATTATCTAGTGACATGAGTGGCTGATCACTTGATCTAGATACAAGACCCTCAAGTTTAACAAACTATCAAGTTTTGCATTCTAACTGAGATAATCAGACCCAAATCCACTTAGCAGAGGAGTATCTCATCTTCAGACTGCAAAAGTCTGATGAGAAAGTGAAGCGAATGACAGTTCCCAGCCTTCCTTCTAAGGATGATCTGCTTAAAGATCTGCTTAAAAATGTAAAAGCTACTTATGAGAGATGTGCTGATAATTTTATGTGAATAATCATGTGTTTTTCATCTACCTGTGAAAGGCATATAATATTTATGTATGCAAATATGCACACATCTATAGATATTCATAATACTGGAGAAAGTTCAACTACTACGATGTCTTAATCTAATAATGGAAGCACAAGCCTAAGAGGAAGTTTAGGTTTCCCTCCAAGTCAAAGAAACAAAGCCCCTAGGAGTTGTTTTTGAATGTGATACCTGATTGCACAAGATATGCAAGTGTTATTAATTCCACTCATATGAGTATATCTGCTACAGATAATTATCTTTGCTAAATCAGAACCCATGGCAATAATTAATGCTTTGAATTGGAAAAAATGCTATCTCAAAGTAATTGTGATGTTTCCTTAACATAACAATAACTTGAAAACACTCTTTTAAGAGCTTTGAGGAACTGCACATTTACTAGGTTTTTATATGCAATTGTTTTAAATGAATTTTTGCTAAAAGCTAGTAAAAATAAGATTTTTCTTTTCCATCCTGATATGAAGTGATGTAGAAATACATTAATTCACCACGATTTGTTGAAAAACCTGGGAATCACTGTTAACTGAAAAGTAAAGGTAAAAAAAAAAAAAGTATACAAAAGACAATGAAATAAGTTGATATGGCTGTAAATATCCAGGCTAAGAGGAATTAACTCTTTCAGTCAATCTGTCATCAGAACAGAATATGTCATATGCTCTCTTTTGCATTCATATGCATTTTAAGATCCACTTTTCATTGCATCTTGCATTTCCTCTGTGCACAGGTGTTTTCTCTTGCTCTGAGGTTCTTTCCTGGGTGTAACCAAGTCATTGTGAGAACTACAACGCATAGTGAATTATCTTATTGTATGTCATTTTTTCCTTTCAAATATTTTTCTTCTTCCATGTAATCTGTGTTTCCTACATGGGATACAGTAAACAATATACCAATGTTTTCCTTAATAAAATAATTGCACAAGTTAAGCAGTCTTCTTAAACGTTCCACATGAGCATTACATAGATGTCAATAGAAGTTTTCCACCCACAGAGGATATGTTCTGGTTTACCAAAGTAAATTGTAAGTATTTCTTTCCAAATGTCTCATGGAAAACTAAATTGAATAAAAAAATAAATAAGATAAATAAAGACCCATTTGTATAAATCAGGCTAATTCACTTGTAATAAATTAATCTTGAGGGGTAGGATTGAACTGAGAAGCTGCTTTTGTCATGGAAGTTCTCTTTTGCAAGAAAACAGCAGTCATTTGCAGCAACATCAATGCTGAGCTGAGCTCTTGTAATCAGGTATTAATCACACTCAAGGAAGTCTACATGAAATGAATGGATTATAGGAGTTTTTTTAAACCGTAAATCTGAGGAAAGCACAATGATTAAGTTATTTAAAAAAAATTATTCTCTGTTATGCCTGGGACTGAGTACTTAATAAATGATTTTTCCATATCAGTCTTTACTGGCTAACAGTTTACAGAGAATGAATAATACCATACAGGTGTGCAGTTTAAACATAAAAAAAGTAACCTCCTGTAGGTAAGGACAGAGGTGCACCACCCATCAGGGAATGCTGAATGGATGGGTAAGATTTTAAAGTTGTGTCAGAGGACTTGAAGATGCATAGTCCATGATGATCTTCATGATCCTTTCACTGTTGAGAATTTGTACTCATTCTAGCTTCCACAGCAGTGAATATTTAGAGTTTTCAGTGAAATGGTTCCATTTAAAGATCTTTGTATTTCTTTTGCACTTTTTTGTGCTGGGTAACTGGGTACCTCTGTGCTTTGAAGACATGAGCTGAATGCAGGATTAAGTAGTAACTGCCATAAGCTTTTTTTTATACCTTGGAAAACTACCTAGACTCACATCATAGTCATGGAATCATTAAGGCTGAAAAAGACCTTTAAGATTTGGCAGTGTTAACAATCCAACTGCCAAGCTCACCACTAAAAAATATCCCTGAACACCACATCTACAAGACTTTAAAATACCTACAAGCATTGTGATTCACTCACTTCCCTGACCAGACTTCATCTTTTGGTGAAGAAATTTTTCCTGTCACCTGGAACAAGATACCAGAGCTGACCTCACTTGTAGAGTGTGGTAGTTGTAGAGTGTGATAAGGTGTCCCCTGAGCCTCCTTTGCTCTAGACTAAGCAACCCAAGTCCCCTCAGTTCCTCCTCATAAGTTTTGCTCTCCAGACCTATCGCCAGCTTCGTTGCTCTTCTTTGGACATGTTCCAGCACCTCAGTGTCTTTCTTGTAGTGAGTGGCCCAGAACTGAACACAGTACTCAAGCTGTGGCCTCACTAGTGCTGAGTACAGGGACATGATCACTTCCTTGCTTTTACGGGCTGCACTAGTTCTGATACAAACCAGGATGCTGTTTGCCTTCTTGGCCACCTGGACACACTGCTGACTCATATTCAGCCAGGTATTGGCCAACACTCCAAGGTCGATTTCCTCTGGTCAGCTATCCTATCATTCTTCCCCAGGCCTTTAGCACTGCATGTGAGCCACGTGAAGGACATACCACTTGACCATGTTGGACCCACCAATTGACCTTGGCCATGAAACCTAGTCTGATCAAAGCCCTCTGTAAAGCCTTCCTACCCATAAGAACTGAGGTGTGCACTCAATCTGCTTGTCAAGGTCATTAATAACGATATTAAACAGAACTGGCCTCAAGGCTGAGTCCTGGGCAACACCACTTGCGATTGGTTACCAACTGGATTTAACTCCTGTTCACCACAACTCTTTGGGGCTGGACAGTTTTTAACATCACAAACCTTACACCTATCCATGCCATGAGCAGTCAGTTTTTCCAGGAGAATGCTCTGGAAAATGGTCTCAAAGACTTTACTAAAGTCCACATAGACAACATCCACAGCTGTTCCCTCATCCTCTAAGCAGGTCGCCTTGTCATGAAAGGAGATCAGGTTAGTCGAGCAGGACCTGCCCTCCATAAATCCATGCTGACTTGACCAGATCACCTGCCTGTCCTGTACGTGCCGTGTGGTGGCACTCAAGATGTTCTGTTCCATAACCTTTCCCAGCACTGAGGTCAGACTAAAAGGCCTGTAGTTCCCCACATCCTCCTTCTGGCACTTCCTGTAGGTGGCCATCACATTTGCTAACCTTCATTCATCTGGAACCTCCATGGTTAGGCAGGATGGTTCATAAATGCTGGAAAGTGGTTTGATGAATGATTTTGCCAGCTCCCTCAATACCATTGTGTGACTCCCATCCTGTTCTACAGACTTGTGTATGTCCAAGAGATGTAGCAGGTAATAGATCATTTCATCTAAGATTACAGGGGCTCCATTCTGCTCCTCATCTTCCATCTTCCAGCTTGGGGTTTGATACCAGAGAGAGCTGGTCTTCCTATTAAAGACTGAAGCAAAGAAGGCATTAAGTACCTCAGCCTTTTCCTCATCCTTTGTCACTATGTTTCCTTCAGCATCCAACAAAGGATTGAGATTCTACTTAGCCCTCCTTTTGCTGTTAATGCGTTTATAGAAATATTTTAAATTGTCTTTTATGTCATCAACCAGATCAAGCTCTTGTTGGTCTTTGGCCCTTCTAATTTTCTTCCTGTATAACTTCACAACATTTTTGCAGTCCTCCCACCCCTTTTTGCAAATGCCATAAACTCTCCTTTTTTCCCTTGAGTTCCAGTCAAAGCTCCCTGTTCCGCCAGGTTGGTTGTCTTCGTCATCATCTCATCTTTCAGTACATGAGGACAGCCTTCTCCTGTACCTTTAAGATTTCCTTCCTGAAGACTACTTGGATTCCTTCACCTTTCAGGACTATGTCCCAAGTGACTCTGTCAATCACTCTCCAAAAGAGGCCAAAGTCTGCCTGCCGAAAGTCTGAAGTCCTCCTCCTTACTTCTTCAAGAATTGAGAATTCTATCACTTTGTGATCACTATGCCAAATTCATATTTCCAGTCAAGGGCCAAATGGATTACATATGTGCGGGCAGAGGACTGGTCTGCCCATTCAAGGGCAAGTTCTCCAGATATCAGAGTTGAGGTTCAAATCCCATAGCTGGAAACAAGAAAGGAAAGTCTAAAATACTGGTAGCATTTGAATAGAAAGGCAGTTGGTGCTTCTGTGATTATCTGACTGCTTTCTGCCTTTAGGGATTGAGTGAGTCCCTTTTCTTACAGATGAAAGGTAAAATGCATTGGACACATAGCACATTAGCCTTGCAGTCCCACTGCTTCATGGCTTGTGACAGCATATTACATGGACTCTGCCATGGGGCAAAGCAAACAGAGCTTTACTAACAGAAGCTATCCCATTAGCAAACAGAGTTCCAGCAGATAACAAACAAGGTCAAACAGAGCTCAGGGATTGCCAGGACAAGTCTGGCACTGAGGTCTGCTAAAGCACAGTTAGACTGCCTTTCAGGGGGACAGTCCAGTGAGTCTGTCTTCCCTTACAGTTGAGATACATGCTCTTTGGGTAAGTCCTTTTCCTCAAAGCTTCCTGTAAGTATGTCAGATGGTGGCTAATGCTCCCACAGAGGGTCATTTGCCTTGGATGTTTATGATATGGGGGTCATATACTCCACTCAAAGTTATATTAGCCCCTTCTGCTGACTGTCAATGCTGGAAGTCAGGTCAATGACAGCAGGGTTTAAAGAAGCTCTAGTTCTCTTTCAGGGCTTAGTTTGAATCCAGGTGTCCCATATACTGAGAAAATGCATATGGAAGATTAAGTTGTCCTAATCTGATCCAGTTTTGTTGTAGTGAAATGTTGAAGGATGTTAATAACATCAACTAGAGATGAAGAAAAGACAGTATACAATAAATGTGTTTTCCATATATAGAATGAATACATAGTCCCTATGTGAAAATTTTAGCTTATGTCTATCAGAATCTTTAATTACTTTTTTTAACCTTTAGTACAACAAGATAGCATGAGGAGGAATGTTCCCTGCCACACGCTAAGACAGACAAAACTAAGAGTGGTAAATAATGCAAGTTAGACCAATGCAATTAGGTTGGTTTGGGTTATTTTTTTTTTTGGTTTTGTTTGTTTGTTTGTTTGTTTTAATTAGGACAAAATGCCCCTTCTCTCTACAAAAAGCTTTGCAAAATTATCCGACTCCTAATGAACATCATCAGGACTATGCTGAGAGTAGCATCAGCCAGGCAGGTTCAGTCACTAGGCTCTATGTGTCTCCATACTCTGAACTCAAGGCATTTTTGTGCCTTACACATATGTATGGCACAAGACTAATTCATTTCCTGTCTTCCACACATCCTCTCCTTTTAGAGAAATGTGGGATGATCTCTCTTTTCATTCCAGGTCCCTATCACAGCTCCTATCATTCTTCTGATATGAAACCTTAAGTTCTTCAACTGGAGGAAAACCGTGGTGATGTCCCACACATTGGTAGATTTCTCCCAAACCCATCAAGCATTCGAAGGTACCCTGTTTGATACTTGCGCCAGACACAGCCATTCCCCATACTCCAGTGCAAAAAATCCCAGGGCAGCTCTCTGCAGTTCCTTTCCTTCACCCTCAAAAGCAAAGTACTTGGAGGTAGATGGAGTAGGAAGTTGCTCCATGTGTTATTTCCCAAAGCCACTACTCTGTCCTAGCAACCATAAGATTTTTCCTAACCTCTTTCCCTTTAGCAATAGACCAGGAACCTGTTTTTCTGCCAACCCACTCTGATAAAAATCTCACCATCCTACCCTCTAATCAGTACCAGTACACCGATTTATCAGAGTAAGATCTCACTGGAACTGTTCCCAGCTCTTGTTGAGTTTCTACAGCACCATGGAAAGGTCTGCTTCACACCACATCAAGTTATCATGGATCTCAGCTCTGTAAAAGACACTGCTTTGCACAGAGACATGATATGTACTAGTCCACTGAATGATGGCATCTTGCCCCAGCAGAAGCAATATCTCAGGACTTCCACTGAGTTCTTACTGCTTGGGGCAAAGAGACTAATACAAAGCAGCAGTCTCCAAGTCTCCTGAGTGAGAAACATAGCCTTGTGTACACCAAACCCATGCTGCAGTCACTGATAGGTCTCAATGAAACATCTCTGTACAGAGTAGACCAAGTTTGGGGGAACAAGTCTGAGGGCCAGAAAAATGTCAGGGGTAGTGAGATTGTTTGTTAATTTGGGGTTTGCATTGCTCACAACACACTGCCAGGATTGCTGTAGAAATGAGCCATCTATGTTTCTATTGCCAGGGAGAAGTAAACTATGCTTGCAAAAAAACAATCCAAGGGGAATATGCAATGGCATGAGTCAAAGCAGTGCAGTGAGAGATCAGCTGTCGAAGCAGGTGTCAGACTTTTCTTGAGAGAGCAGATGTGCAGTAAAGGCTTTGCTGTACAGTTCACTAGGGCTGAGCACTGTACCCCAGTGCTCCATTGCAGTTCCTGGGTGGTCTGCAGGACAGAATGCAAATAATTGCCATCTCCATATGAAAAAGTTTGAGTCATATAACAGCCTGCAAAACAGATTTTACAGACATGCTGCTGTGTTAGTAAGAATGACTGAAAGTTCTGTTGACTTTGGTTTACAGAGCAATACCAGGACACTGGAGCCAGTCCTTAAATGGTGGATTTTAAATAACAATATTTATTTTATTCATCAGCCATAACAATAATTAATGGATGACATCACAGGACAAGTCTTTGACAGTTTATTCCTGAATTCACTGTTTCTCAAAGTCCATTGTCTAAGAGACTTTCTTTTTTATTTTTTGTCAATGTTTTTTGAAAATGTCCTAGGCAAAGAGCTGTAAGATGTGAGAGAGCCTACAACACCCTAGGCAGCAAAGAGCTATGTAAGCAAGAACAGTCTCTAGAGGGACGAGCTCAGATGCTGATCATCAGCATGTCCTGGAGAAGGCATGATTGACTTGAAAGGGATTTGTTACCTGTTGGGATAAAGCTTTTAGTGAATAATACAGCACTGAAAGTACTCTGGACAAAACTGCTTAGCAGAGAGAAATCACTTGTAGAAATAAAAGCAGGCTTTACAAAAAGATTATCTTCCAAGGAATATTTGGAAAACATATTAATAATTGAAATTACCCAACTTGGGAAAGTGTTACATTTAAAAACAGTCAATTTTTGGGAGGGAAATTCATCATTTACATCTTAATAGTCCTCAATTAGAGAGTAGTTAGTAGTACTAAATGGCCCACATGTGCAAACTCATTTTTCATACCAGTATGTCCAGTAAGTCAGCAATTACTTCTTAGTAGGATCAACAATCTTCCCCATGAAGAGTGTTGTGCTGGTTTCTTTGTCAAAAATCAAGATAATGAAGGGCTTGTTGAATTTGATGGTAACAGAATGTTGGAGACCTCTGTTCAAGATCATGGCTGTGGCTCCTGCAGCTGTAGTTCCAGCCTCATCAACTTGCAGCAGGGCCTTGTGAACTGCCTGCAAGGAAAAGACCAAACATTGTGGTATATATATATGGGACAGCAAGCAGAAGATAAACTCTTTTCTTATGGAATATTTTGGAGAAGAAAGAAGTGGTAAAATCCAGTGGACTAAACTTTACTATACAGTAAATCTCCAACAGCCTACAAGGGTGTTTTACACATCAGGAATGAATGGGGAGGGGCAAAAATAAAAATGGACACACTCTAAATGAAGTCTTTCCAGTGCTCAGTAGAGGGGAGTAATAATGGTCCACGCACTAGCTGGTTTATTTTCTTAGATAGTTTGAACTTCCACTAGCAGCACTTTCTCTGTTATTCCAAGGCTAATGAAAGTTTACTATTTAAATGCTAATAATAGGATCTGGTGGGTACAGCAGACCCTCTCTGTAGAAAAGCACAATTACTAAGCAGGCCCTTACATGTCATTTGGAGCTTTACTTATAACTCCAGTAAGACAAGGAGGGAAACCAAGTCTTTAAAAACACTAGACATAATTGGTCAGCATAACCAAACATCACCCCATCACCAGCTCTGTCTGTTCACTTACTTGTGAAATCTGAAGATTAGGGCTGCCACTAATTCCAGACAGATCAGCATGGCTAGAGAATACTTCGGTAATGCCCATTTCCTTGAACAGTTTTTGAACATCGTAAGACCCACTAATAGAAGTCTTTGGTAACTGCAGATGTAATGACCTGTTGAACAAAGAAAACAAAACAGCAGTGAAGCATTGCAGCCAGCAAGCTGGATATTATGCAATTCAGTGACACATAAAAACATTATTTTGAGTACTAATTTGTTTGGTGGTAGCATTTGTATTCCCTGAGAAATTCAGCATCCAGAGAGAAGCACCATCTTCTTGTACCTACATTCTCTCTTTGATTTTGGAAAAAGAAACTAACTTCTTCACTGTCATTCTTTCATCCCAGTGCCACACACACAGCCAGCAGAGTTTTGTAGTGAGAGGGCTACAGAAAGTAAGCAGACCAACTGTGGAAAAGAATAGAAGGGAAATGGAGGATAAAATCCAAGAGGGATAGTAGCCAAAAAGTAGCGAAACTAGTCTTGAGGAAGTTGTTAACATGTTGTGCTCCCTTCTATTAGGTCAGAGAGCTTCCAGTTATTTATTTGATTATGCTCTGCTCTGGCTCATCTTGGGATTCCCTAGTTGCGATATTATACTCAGGGGGAGGCTGGCTAGTAAAAATAGTGAGACATCCTCAAATATAGTAATCCATCGACCTAAAGTTACCTGGTCTCAAGATTTTCATCCCATTTGCAAACAGTTTCCTTGGAGAGAGCATCTTCAACTTGCTTCATCTTTCCATCATCAGGCAGAATTAGCAATGCTCGTGCAGTGCCCCGGTAAGGCAGCTCTACCACCTCACAAGAGAGATCCTCATCATAGTAACTTTCATAGTAGCTATCACTTTGCATCATGTTGACTCTAACAGATGTATTTGCGTTCACAAAAAAATCATCCTCATGTGTACGTGAAGGATCAAAAGATTTTTCCCAGGTGGCTAATGGGGGAAAGAGAAGATGTTATGTTCAAACATGTGAAGGTCATAAAAAAAGGCTGATATAAATCAGATCATCTCAAATGTTAGAATACTGGAGGGATACTTTTGGCAGAAGAGGATCACTAAATCACTTCAACCTTCTACAAGGAAGCATTTTATCTATGCAGTATGTTAGCACAATTAGTGTGAGTAAGTCCTGTCTTGCTGAAAAACAACCAAAGGTTAGTGAGGATCAATGGACTAATTCCTGCTTCTATTGTAGCCCTGTTCCCATCACTTGTGCCTTTTGTATCATTCGAATTGCACCATAGGACTTTGTTATTCCTTTCCTGTTAGGCAGTACATGATGCAAGCCGGCTGCACTCAGCCTGGTGAGGAATTAATCAGCAGAATAAAGGATCCTAACATTTAAGTAGGGCTTCAGTAGCACAGGCCCTCAAAGTACTATGTCCTAGATTTTCATGCAGTGGACAGTCTGGAAGTGCAAGGATGTCAATCCACACAGTCTGACTGGCAGATATAATCAGCATAGAGGTCTTGGAAGCATCTTTATTCACGATGCCCCCAGACCAGTGACATTGCATGCAGTGGGTCCCTGTCTGTGAGGTGGTCCACTACTGTGGGACTTTTCTGTCTACAACTTTCAGGTAAATTGGGCCAAAATCAAGCAGTCAGTATTTCTCTATAATAATATATAGATCCAGTCTGTACTTGGAAGGTCTTGTGCAGTTTGACTCTTTTCTAAATAGTCACTTCACTAATCAGGAGTTCCCTGCATTTTTTTTTTAATCAAAATAATATATTGGAAAATTATGCTAAAAATCTTACCTTTAAAATAAATGTAGTTAACCAGAACCAACACAGTACTTGGATCAAGATAACCAATTAATTCAGGAATTTTCCCCTTTGTTTTCTCTTCCACATATGTATTGATTTGCTTCTTAGCTTCTTCTGGTTTATGGAAATTGCTAGAAAAAAAATCCACATCATAAAATTTTCTGGAGTTTTGTAAAAATGTCTCCTGTAGTTCATACTCAATAGCCCTAAACAGGGCATTCCCTACATTTAATGTGGTGTTAACATTAGTGCAGTTAATGACTGCTAAAACCTTATGAAAACTTTCATGTATATCATGTATGCGAGTTTCGGACAGATTGTCAAAGCCCAGTCCATCAAAAATCTGAGACAGAGTGGTTGACTTAGCACCAACAGCCAGCATGGCAAACGCAGTGGAGATGCTCAAGGGAGAAAAGAAAACATTTTTGTCACCTTCTTTTGATACAGCTTGCTTGTAAAATCTAAAAGCAAAATCTGCATAGTTAGAGCCTTGCTTGTCACAGTTATATTTTAACAAATTTTCTGTTCCATCATGCAGGTTACTATTATTGACTTCATGGCAAACATCTTGGTGGTGGCAATGGGTCACAGCACAAAGAACAGCAAGGAGTAAACACAGGCTCAGGAGATACTTCATCTTCTCAAATTATTCTGTCACAAAATAAACAACCATTAGATGAGCAGATGGTAATGATGAGTTTGACAATAATAAATAATGAATAGTTTGCTAACATAAATAGTATAAATTACAGCTGTAAAGATCTAATATACATAGGATATTTAAAACAACCATGGACAGAGTGTCAGGTGTCATTAATAAATTCAATCAAATTCTAAATTATAATTTCAGGCATAATAAACCAACAATATTCCATTGTAACTGCTCTGAAAAAGCAATTCTTCTCACTGGCAATGAATGTATGGAGCCAAAGCGCATGATAATCTCTGTTAAGACATTCTCTTTCCTGTCTCTGAAAATAAGGTTTTTGCCTTTATGGCTTTTCTGCAATGAATATTTCTAGAACTTTTCTGCTCTTATGGCTCCTTTTGACTTTCCAGCCAATATGGCCTGTTTGTATCCTTCTCTTCCAGGAATGCATTTTCCCGTGACTGTCAAGGTGAAGTTCTCTTGGTCCAGTATTCCTTCCCAGATGCGAAGGATGACAGGATCTGTTGCTTAAGCATGATTTAGATTAACCAATTGCTGTATTTTTTTATTGGTATACTGATTTTTCTTGGTTTTGTAGCAGCCCTACACACTAGCTGGGGGTTGTCATGTTTACTAGGATCTGAGTATGATAACCCAAAAGACGTAGCGTAGCCCTAGATGGTAAAATGATTCAACTATTTGCATCTGGTTTAGGCAAACCTCCTCCACTTCCTCTCATACAAAAAAGAAAAAACAACCACCCATCTTCATGCACAGCAGACAAATGAAGGAATTATGAGTAGAGAGAGTGTTTTGAAATCCTTGTTGTTTAACATTTCACAGATTGCTTTTCTCTAGTCATTTGAGATATTGCATATTTAATGAAAAAGAGGATAATATTTGACTGTCTATAACCACTTTCTGTGTCCAAACAAAGCTTAGCCTACATTTCAAAGAATTTCTGATCCACAGATTATGGAGTTTCTGCAGCAATTTCATATTAGGCATGACTTTGTTTTTAACATCTACTATAAAAGATATTTTTTAAAAACTCTTCCCAGTATCACAGCTCTCTACAAAAATATTAAAGGAATACTTCTACCAGAGGCTGGAAAACACTGAATATTGTCATCAAGTTTTTTTCCCACATATTATTCACTTTAGGTGTATTAATAGATCATTTTGAATTTAGAAGATTTCAGTCATGGATTTTTTTTTTTGGTTACCATGTCAAAGCTGAAAAAAATTGGAATGTGCTTTACTAAATCTGGAATGTGTTTTTAATATGCAAATTGGAAATTCAGAAATAATTCACTATATATGGGGATAAAAGGAGTAATTAAATTTAATTTGTGTCTTTCTACTTACCCCCTACATTCACCCTGGTCCTAATTAGAGAGTCCTGCCTTAGCAATTCAATGGTCACCAGAAGAGTTTGTAAATTGTTCAGTCACTAGTGGAATTCTGCTAATTTTGAGTCACTGGGAAGGCTGTTCCCATCACAAAAAGTGATTGCATCATTATTCTGCTTTAACAATTACTTAATAAGTCCCCCATGACTTCAAAGATTATTTTGTTCTCATTTCAGGTGAAGTATATTCCCCTAGAACAGCAGGTCCCACTGGTCCCTTGCGTGTTTGCTTGATGAATAATTCATTGCAGCATCTGCACACAACCAAGTCACATGCAGATAAATGAAATTAACTTAACATGAAAATTCCACTGACAGCAGAAAGCATAATTTGCAAGTCTCTAAGAAAAAAAATGCATGTGTAGTACTTACAAAATCAGAAGCTCCGATACATTCAGCTGATCGTGCTCTTCTCCAATACTATTACTTAAACTGCTACATCATCTTCTGCTAATTTCCACTGTTAAACATTAAACAGATGTGATAAAAATGAGAGACAAAAAAAAAAAAAAAAAGAACAGGAGGAAACAGAACAAATATTGATGAAGTAGAGTTTCTGAGGATCACCTATGCAATTCATCCAATGGAGATGGCATCTTCAGCAATTTGAATAGTAGCTGTGGTTTTCTGTTTGTTGCCTGTGACAATATGGAGAAACTTAAGACAAACATTATGTAATTAAAACCCTACTGGAAACCAGGAGGTTGTGCCTGAAGCCACTCGAACCAGATGCCAGCCCCTGGCACCAGAAGGGTAGATTTTTGTTGTGTGCTGAAGCACCCATGGAGCAGACAGACACACATCACAGCATCTCCTTACTCCTCCAGCGTCTGACCAGAGCTAGAGTCTGATCCTCCTGATCCTTAGCCTGAATATGAGCTCTGAACTACTTGGTGTACCTTCTCAGTCTGATTGCAATTGCCTGTCATCCAGAGGACAACATGTTTACCTGATGGGTTTCCTACTGTGACTGATGTGGCCCCTTACTATCTTAGTTTTGTGTGCATGCTATTTACTGCCTCAGGCAGGAGCTGACAATACAAGTAGCAAGCATGTGCACATCCACTTCTCCTTCTCCTGGTTCTTCTCACACAAATTTAAATTGGTGGAATGGAGAAAAGCACTACTTGTTTCTATCAATGTTTTCCAATAGGGATAGAATGCTAATGGATCAAGTTGACTGAATATTTCCAGTAAACAATAAAGACCGTGAGTAGTGGTGACATGAAATACATTTCCCCATTTGTGGTGATTCTTTTTCCTCTGTGCTTGTTTACTCACATGTAATTTTGTCAATATAAACATAGATAAACAGGGGGACAGAACATGGATAAACCTTGTCTTGATGTTCTTCTTAGTTTTCCCTTTGTTTCTTTTTTCCCTTTCCTTTTTACTTGTTACCTCTAATTCCAACTGTAAAAGGTCACAAACACAGAGATTATTTTACTCATCAAAGCCTAGGTAAATTACATGTCATGGTGGTCAAAGATGAACTGTGTTACAAAATGTTTGTAAGCCTCTTGTTTTCTTTTTCGTTGGTGAGACCTTGTAATTACTGTTTCGGCTTTAATAATGTTAAGCTATATTTTAACAAGGCATTTACCTAGTATTTCATTATGGCTAAAGCAATGAGATGCTACATGAGCTTTAAACTGTAATGATGAACAAATGTACATGTGTCAGGTGTACCACACATTGCCATGAGCCATTGACAGTCCCACCTCTCTGCTGACCACAATTCACTCTAAAACTGTGTCATGAAACCATATTAACCAGATTCGTACCAATCATTCATCTATTGAACTAGATCTTCCTTCTCTACTAATTTTTAATAGGAATAAAAAACATGAATACTGAAATAAGAAAACAGATGTGATTTATGTCTTCAGATAATTAAAACCATGACAAAGTCTACATTACCCAAGTCTGTGTTACTGCTGTGTTCTTCATGTAGGTGTCCTTATCACGTCACAACTCACATGTTTAGAAGAAAGAGACCCATGTAATATTTGTGCATTTACCAACATCTTGTAAACAGCTTCTCACCTATTTGTTTTGTTTTGTGCAAATCATTCTGCAGCAGGTTTAAAAAGATCTTAAGTTACTGCTGTATCTTACATAGGTGCTATATTCAATGGCAACAGAACCATTCAACTTATTCAGTGGTTTTGTTATGATTTTTACACTTTGGATCAGGAAATCATAAGGTTTGTGTCAACTTAGCAACCACAATAACTGTTCTGGGATTATGGCTCATAGATATACATGTTGCTTCAAATATATGTATAAAAAATTCTTTATCCATATAGATCTATTTTAAGTAATGCAATGATTTGTTATGCTTGAAGTACATAGTTTTCAAGCATATTGGCATAGCAAATTCCAGGAGACTGGAATTTGGATTGAGATGAACATTGCCTTCCCCTCCCTCCTGTTAGTTTTGAAGTTATTTAATAGTCTTTGGTGAGGATTGGGCAATTAGAATGCAGGGAAAATGGTTAAGATTGATGTAGGCATGCCTGGTGAACGATGGTTCTTCTTGTCTGGATGAGCTATATAATGAAGAAAAAAAGGCCCAATCTCTGCACAGTGGTCATGCCACATTTTCAATACTTATTGGAGAATCTCCTCCATCATCCTGCCAGGAAGTTAGAATTTATAAATTTAGAAATGGAATGTTAAATTGGGATAAAATACAATCTGTATATAGTGATTAGAATACTCCTGAGGAGGGGGGGAGTTCTGCTCACAGAATTGATTTTCATTTGCATTAACATCACTAATAATATGTAGGAAATAAGTAGAAAGTAGGGACTGGAATAAAAAAAAATATGCCAATGGCACTACCCAGTAATTAACACTCATCACCATTTTTTTTTTTTGTTTGGAAAACCCAATGCCAATTACATATTTCCTACCAAATGTAGCAGGTGTGTTACATGTGTGGTGCATCAATAATACCTAAACCTCCTACTTCATCTTTAGGTTGGCAGATAGGACACAGGGCCTATAGCAGACTTGGACTCTCCTGGAAAAGGACTAGAAAAGTAGGCAGGTTGCTCTAACATTAGAAATGAGAACTTTTCTGTATATAACAACTCCAAAATCTTTTTGCACTTGAGTATTTCTATTATACGAATATTGTAAAAAAAATAGCTTTCTGTGATTTTCCTATTTGAATTATTTCCAACAGTGATCTTGTGAAAGAACAGTGTGCATTCTATTTTTTTTTCCTTCTAACCCCCAAGATAGCTGTCAAAATAACCATGTTGCCATCTTCATGGCTATAAAGTTCTCCATTAATATTTTCCATTGTTCAAACACTGATCAGGATACTTGAATGGCTTCAGGATGGGATGGACTGCCTAATGAGAGAATCACTGGGTAGAAAATTCAGGATAGATTGCTAGCTCTGTTGAGCAGCTTAACTCTGACCTTGGGAACACTAACTGTCTGATGGGCTTCAGTTTTCTCATCTGGAAGACAAAACTGACATATCTAACTTCCTTCTTGAGATAAGATGACATGAAAATAATGAGCATCACTTCAGTTCTTTATTGAAGTTAATGAAGACAGGATTGTTTTTTATCAGTTGGATACCACGGTTTCCTGGGTAACAGTGACATAAATTGAAAAAATGTGATCTGCAAGATGCAGATTTTTGCAGCTTCAGAGTGAAACGGAAAATGTTCCTCAGCTGCTAGCTTCAGCAAAAAGTCCTCTAGACTTTATAGGAAGTGTCTTCTTTCCTGGTGTGCTTAGATTTGCATCCAAGAGGTGATAGCTACCTAGGTAAATTACAGCATGGGCAGAAGTGATGAAGCACACACAAATCGTAAGTATTAATAACTTGCATGCAGGACACTGCTCAGGCCAGCCTTTTTTATATTTTGTTTCATGACTAGAAAATGATAGTTACTACAACACAAGAATCTTGTACAGGAAAATAGAGAAGAATAAGATCATTGTGCTCACTGAAAAAAAAAATTCTTCACCTTTTAATTTGACACAAGCTTGCACCATGCCAGCAGGGATCATTTTTCACGTGAACCTCTTTATCTACTGCCAGTCTAGGGTTGTGCTTTTAAAATCGTACCCTTTATTTATGGTAAGGCCCCTGAATTCTGTTCTGACTGTTTAAACAAAGAAAGGAAAGATAATCATCCTCAGTCTGCTATAAGCAGACAAGAAGTTAAGTTTATAGAAAGTGAACCTGTGACTGATCTGGGAAGGGGAGCAGAAACTTCCAAGCCACAGCCCAATACTGTGTAATTACTGGCTCAGCCGCCTTTCCTAATAATGTTCTTCCACTAAAGAAAGAAAGAAATTAATCAATTAATTATGGGTTTCCAACAGCAATATAGTACTTAAAATTGTAATAAATGTGTGTCTATACAGCACGAAAATATAGTCAACAAGAACCATCCCAGTGAGTAACTCAAGACTTAAGCAACTAACACTATTTTGAAAGCCTTCATTACAGAGTTCTTCACCTTCCCATTTGGCCCACTGACCCTGCTATCTGAGACCATCTCATCTGAACTGCTTCCTTTACCTCCTCTGTACTCCTGAGAGATACCGACTTGAATGCCTACCTTTAATCATGAAGCTGATCAAATAAGGCTGATCAAAGTGGATTGAAGTAAACATTAATGACATTATTTGGTGACTCAGAAGATCAGATGTCCAAGCACACAATATGGATTTTGGCTAATGCGGAAAGAGAGAACCCAGAAAGAGGTCTTGCAAGCACCAGGGGTAATTCACATTATTACTCCTTGTCAGTCTCTCTATTCATATAGAGCAGCTCTTTGGAAAATCAGGGTACAAATGTATTGTTTATCCAGCAGAGAACAAACATAGTAGAAAGGCAGTTTTCAATTTTATTTTGAATTACAGCAGATTAAGCTTTGTTCTGGACACTACTTTTAACTATGGTAGGATAAAATTCAGGCCAACACTGCATAGCTTTTGAAAATCCTGCTTTAGATCAACATGCAGACAAGAAACCATTTTTCCATGTAATCAGCCAAGCATCTCAAACTTAGCTTAAACAGAAAATTGGCTTTGTGGCTATTTCAGAACAGACCAAAACTTCTTAGATAGGCAATACCCTCTCTAATGTTGGCTCTTACATACTACATACTGATATCTGACATTCTTTTTTTGCCTTTCTTCACATTTCCCACAGTCACCTGTAAACTACTCTCACCTCTTGACACACCATGCCTCTACTCTATCCTCCCTATATCATCTTGGAGAACAATGGCAAATAAAGCCTATTGAAGAATATTGGACAGACACATTTCCAAAATGAGTCACAGCAAGATCCTTCATCAAATGTCAACCTTTGGGGTCCAGGAAAAATCTGGAATGATTTTCACAGATCTTTTTTTCCGTAGTGTAGCAGAGCATTTTTGTACTCCTAAGGCTGGGGTCAGCAAGAACGGAGGTCAGCCATAGAGAGCAAAAAGGTTAATCAGGTCACAAGAACTTCTAGGTGGCAACACACTGCTCTCAGGTTCATTGATCAGCCAGTGAGAGTATTTTTTTTTTCCTTGATGATGCAATGTTTTTAAATTAATGCTTTTGGTAGAACTTAGGTGGGTGGCGATTATGAAAACCAGTTTGAACTAGTCTCCAGCCTTTGTGCATGCTCCAGCTCTCATACTAATGATGATTGAACTAATCTCTTAACAAACACGTTTGTTTTTCTAATTCGCCTCCACATTCATAATTACTCTAACTTCAAACCCAACACCCAAATATTACAGAACAGATGTCATCTATCATCTCCTGCTCTTCGGTGATTTCCGAATTATTGAGATTCCTCCTGAGGTAGTTTGTGAAGCACAATGACTACCAGCTGGCTCCTCACCAGAAACAAACCCCTGCAAGCTGGGACTAAGCCTGAAAGTTGAAGATCCCTATTCATCTTTGGTAGTAGCAGGTTTATAACTGAGCTACAACTTCAGTGTTGTATTACTTACAAACTACTTGGAAAATTTTCACTTCAACATTTTTCTGCATCTGAGAAATTTTGCTAGAATGTGCAACTACCCAGATTCTTTCTGTCACCCTTGTCCTCTTTAAAAGTTCTTTCTCAGGAAAAGTTCTTGGAAGTTATCTCAGGCAGTAATTTCTATGTAAGAGAGTCAAGCAAATCATGACATTTTCAGGAATGCATTTGGTTTGTCAACATTTTCAAACAGAGATGATGAAAATGTTCCACTCCAACTTCTATCATAAGATGCCATCAGATGACAAACTTTCCTACCATTAACCAATAAAAATGGAGCAAATGTCAATACTATTTTCAGGAAAACTGCTGAGATTTAAAATTTTTGTCACAATTTTGGAAAATTCAACAACCTGAAATTTCTCTTGGGAGAGAAATGGCATTTATTGGTTGTTAAGATAATACCAATACAGGAGTATAGATATTATCTAAAGGCTATTTTAGAAGAAGATTGACTAAAAAGAAAATAATTCTTTACAAGTCAGGATGCATAAAACTTCTGCATCTGTTGTAGAGGTCCTTAACAATGATACTCAAAATTGTAGTCTCATTTGCTTTTTTTTTTAACTAAAAATAAATTTGTAATATGCTGTAAGATCAAAGATGTAGAGGAAAATTAGTTTAGAACTTATATACTGAGAACTAATTAACATGTAAAAATAAATTTTAAACATGAAAGTTTGGTATAAATCTGATGGCAAGGACAGACTAGTAATGAGATACTCCCATTAAAAAAAGAAATGTAAAAATTTTTAGATAAAAAAAGGAACAACCCACAGAAGCTTTAAGAGCTATAATAGATCTAGTTAGCCTTTGTGAAGGTACACTGGTAAATAGCAAGGCATTCATGTGACTGTAAAAAGTATGATCAATGATTGTAAAGTGCAAATAAGCTTACAGATGTAAATTCACCTATTTCAATCATTCAGAGAACTTAACACCATTGCAATCCATGTAAAAAAAAAAAAAAAAGACATGGTCTGCCATGGGGGCATACTAATGTTTCCTTTTTCTCTTTTTCTTTCTTATTATTCTCTCAGTGTTTGTTTTACTCTTTTTACCAGCACTAACCATGCAGATGACATATTCAGTAATCTATCCTGCATCACTTCAAAGTCTCTATCCTGAGTGGCAGTGAATGGCAATCTTTAGAGACCATCATGCCAAATATAGGACAAGTCCTTCATTCCTTGTATTCCCTTGGATGGGGAGGGAAACAATGCCAAAGGATGAGGAAGAGACTGAGCTACTTAATGCCTGCTTTGCTTCTGTCTTTAACAGGAAGACCAGCTCTCTCTGTGTACAAAGTACCCTGAGCTGGAAGACGGGAGATGAGGAGCAGAATGGAGCCCCCATAATCTAATAGGAAATTATCAGTGACCTGGCACACTGCTTAAATGCACACCAGCCTATAGGACAGGATGGGATCCACTAAAACACTTTCCATCATTTTTTGAGCCATCCTGCCTAACCATGGAGGTCCCAGCTGAATGAAGGTTAGCAAATGTGATGGCCACCTACAGGAAGTGCCAGAGGGAAGATCTGGCCTGTCAGTCTGACCTCAGTGTTGAGAAAGGTTATGGAACAGAACATCTTGAGTGCCATCACATGGCACGTACAGGACAGGCAGGTGATCTGGTCAAGTCAGCATGGATTTATGGAGGGCAGGTCCTGCTCGACTAACCTGATCTCCTTTCATGACAAGGCGACCTGCTTAGAGGACAAGGGAACAACTGTGGATGTTGTCTATGTGGACTTTAGTAAAGTCTTTGAGACCATTTTCCAGAGCATTCTCCTGGAAAAACTGACTGCTCATGGCATGGATAGGTGTAAGGTTTGTGATGTTAAAAACTGTCCAGCCCCAAAGAGTTGTGGTGAACAGGAGTTAAATCCAGTTGGTAACCAATCGCAAGTGGTGTTGCCCAGGACTCAGCCTTGAGGCCAGTTCTGTTTAAACCCTTTATCAATGATATGGATGAGGAGATTGAACACATCCTCAGTATGTCTGCAGATGAAACTAAGTTGGGTGGGAGTATTGATCTGTTTGAGGATAGGAATGCTTTACAGAGAGATCTGAACAGGCTGGATTGAATGGGCCAAGGCCAACTGTGTAAGATTCTACAAGCCCAAGTGTTGTGTCCTCTACTTGTGTCAAATTAACCCCATTAAATACTACAGGCTTTGGGAAGAGCATCTGGAAAGCTGAGCAGCAGAAAAAATACCTGGGAGTGTTGGTTAACAGTTGGATGAATATGAAGTCAGCAGTATGTTCAGGTGGCCAAGAATGCCAATAGGATTCTGGCTTGTATCAGAAATAGTGTGGCCAGCAGGACTAAGGAAGTGTCCCTTCCCTTGTACTCAGCACTGGTGAGGCCATGCCTCACTGGAGTTGTTTGACCTGGAGAAAAAGAGACTCAGAGGAGACCTCATCACTCTACAACTACTTGAATTGAGGTTATAGCTAGGTGGGGGTTAGTCTTTTTGCCCAAATAATAGGACAAGAGGAAAAGACCTCAACTTACACCAAGAGATGTTTAGATGGGATATTAGGAAAAAAAAGTTTCACCAAAAGGGTTTTTAAGCACTGGAAAAGGCTGCCTAGGGAAGTGGTTGAGGCATTATCCCTGGAAGTACTAAAAGACACGTAGATGTGGCACTTAGGAACATGGTTTAGTGGTGGACTTGGTATTATTCAGTTAATGGTTGGACTCACTAATCATAAAGGTCTTTTCTAACCTGAATAATTCTACAATTCTATAGAAGTCACGTTAGTTCTTCAACATGTTGTCATACTTACGCATACAACGACAAATTCTACAGTTTCCTAACTCACAAAGTTGGAATAACTTGTCTAAAATTCGCTGCACGCTCACTTGCACCTTTAAAAAAATAATCAATTCACATTTGTCACTTTTTATTAATCTAAAGCAGGCACCAGTATAACTGATATATCACAATAGAAAGCTTCACATTTTTCTTTTGGAGACAGCTAGAAGATCTCGCACACATACTAAATAATCCTGTCAATTTGCTGCTATTTGCTCTTTGACTTCTTGGTCTAAAAATGCTTCTACTGTTAGTTTAACCCAGGCTCAACAACTGTAAAGGAAGTGCATGCTCAGTGGATTGAGCTTTTATGTTTTGTTAACACCACCTCTGAGCACTTCTACACTTTGAACATCAGCTGTCCCTCAGTCTTTTTTGGCAGGTTTCTGATGTCTTTGAAAAAAACCATGTTATTATATACTATGATTTCTGCAAACTTTTACACCAAGTTTTCTTTGTGCTTTCTTACTACAGTTTCAGATGTAATGTTGTGGGATTGCTCTTTTTGGTGGAGGGCATTTCCCGATTTGATTGTAACTTTCATTTCATTCTCTCAAGTTTTTCCTCATAGTTCTGATTTACTTTCCTGTGTAAATAGACCTTTTCAGACCTTTTACTTTTACTTTCCTTTTTTTCCTTTTCCTTATTATTTTTTTTAAGTTAGGTAATTTTTAATTTATATCCAAATATATTGCTAGATATTTGTAGAGGAAACTAAGCTGTAAGGTCTGGTTATATTGGAAAGCTGTGACTTAGCAAGATCTGCAGTGCCTTCATATCAATATTAATTACCAAGATCTGCCAGAATCTGTAGAAAAGTAACCTCTGTCAAGGTTTTCCATGGATCCAGCGATGTCAAGTGTGAACAAATTTAGAACACACAGTTTTCATTTTGGAAAATACTAAATCTATTCTGCCTTAATGCCTAATTTGAATGCCACACAGATGATTTTTTCTGCACTATGACTTTAATAAAAAGTGGGGTCCTCTACCAAAAGGTGATAGCTTCTAAGCACTTTTCTTGTTTTCCTCTCATAATCTTTTACAGAAGTATGATCTAGATGGCCCATATTTTATTCATGGGATAACAGTAACCACAGCTCAAAATGTATGTGAAGACTGGTAACATAGCTGTAGAGGGGGTTGTGAGGGCTTTTTAAAAAGGGGATAAGAAACACACACAAAGATACACACTAGAGAGATCAGAAGCAGCATGCTGTCTATGGCCCTTGAAATACCTCTGCATCAAAGAAATGCCTAACCTTCCCCAAAAGATCTTCTAACAGAGATAGCCTTTTATGGGCTAAAGCAGAATTTACTTCTCAGGCCTGAAGCAGAGGACTTTCTGAATCTCCTCACTGGCATTACCATCCGCATCTCAGTGTATATGAGCAGTATATTAATAACTGTTTGTTGACATTGGTCAAAAACCCTGCTTGAATGATACTTAACTCTGAAGTACAAAAATAAAACAGCAAAATTAGAAACTTTTTAGAGTCATTTTTATTCATTGCTGTTGTTCTACCGTAGTACATTTGTCTGTATATTTCAAGGCTGTACAAAGGCTGGTGTTAATGCTTAATATCTATTAACAGATTAACCCATTTTAGTCAATAATTTACCCCTCCTGCAACCAGAAATCAGATATATACCATGAGCATGAGCAAAGTAATGAAATAATGGTAGATGCTGTGAAAAATGGAAGAAAAAAACAGATAGGAAAGAAAACAAGAAAAAAGATAAGCATGTGACTTATGAATATGACTTTTAGTATCATGTATCTTAATGGCAAAACCAGATCTTTATAATATTTTGGCTGTACTAACTATGAAGCAGATGAGAAATAGAGTACCAATGTTGTACTACCTGACAGTCTGGGAACAGAAGGGGTGATGTCAAGTGACATGGTGCTACTGATAGAGTACAGGTGTCACTGACAGGGGTGTTTGATCCTACAAACAATACTGGAATGGTACTTACTAGCATGGCTAATCATCCAGGGCCAGATGGTAATGTTACAGCTGTGCACTGGCATCAGGGAGAGATGGCTTGTGTTTCTTGCTGCTTGTGGGATTCTAAAAGATGGTTTAGGTGCAGACATAGGCTAGAAGTAGTCTTCTGGCTGCTCTGAGTTGTATCTCTGATTCACAAAGGGTGGCTCCAGGGCACTTAACTGCAGCGATCTGGTCTACCTCTCCTTTTCTAAGACTCATTTCTTAGATCCTCTAACTTTTACTCTTGAATGAGTCTGGACATTAAATTCTCACAGAAACAGTGGACATGCCAGTATACATCTGCAGGGGAAAACCACACCTTCTTTGTGACCCCTTTGCAGTAGCTTAGTTGGGATGACAGCTGAAAGGCAAGGATGTAATAGACTCATTGGACAACAATGGTACTATGCAAGGTAGGAAGCATTATGAATGTTAAGAGCTATGCTAGATATAAAGTCTGTGTTGGTAGGAAAACGGGCAGAAGTAGTAAATTTCCATAACTTCTACCCATTTGTTAATCAATGCAAAAATAAAGGTGAAAAGTCAGTTGTGAGGGAAGAACCAGGATTACACAACCCTCTCCACTCACATGCTCCTCATCTTCCCTGCTAGAAGTTGTATGTATGCTGACAGTATTACACAGGCCTGTTTTATCCTAATGACAGTTCTGCATGAATGCAACTTTCTTAAAAAAAAAAAAAAAATTAAAAAAAAAAAAAGACAAGGCCCAAACAAACATGTAACTATGACAACCTGAATTGATGAAGAGTCTCATCTACAAAAAACAGTGAATAATAGTGTCAGTTAAGAGGGGGAGATCCCTCTGTAGCCATACCACACTCATCGGGTCAAACACTTGATTGAACAGTGGTGATCACCACATACCTAATATGTACTTCAACTTAAGCATTTTTCAGAGGGTTGACAATTTTTCCCATGAAGAGTATATTTTCCTCCATAGTTATGACTGTTAGGAAGGGTCTGTTGAATACAATATTAACTGGAACAGACATAGGCACTATTTCCATGCCGGTGGCAGCTGCTGCTTCGGTGCCAGTCTCATCCACCTTTACCACAGCCTTATGAATAGCCTGTGAATAAACAGACATTTTACAGGTCAAAGGGGTACAAAACCCAGTCACCTAAATAAGAGCTTGATCTGAAAGTGCCTGAAGAAGTTAGTGGTAAGAAACAAGTATCAGATGGGCAGGTATGAGTCCCCTTCACAGAAAGCAAAATTGGAAAAAAAAAATCAGCAAACTACATACAGAAGAGCTTTCCTAGTCATAGAGAGGAAAAGATCAGCCCCAGTGGATGGGCATATCCCTGTTACTGAAAATATTTGCTTGCTTTCTTCCCTGATCCCACTTGTGCAGATCTGTGGATCTATACTAAAGGTTAAGATATCATGATCATATTTAACTATGAAAAGCTCATACAGTTCAAGAATTAACATGCAGGTGAGCACAATGAATAACACCTGATATTATGTTTCCCATGCTCTTAATGTCTTGGGAAGAACAGAAGCAAAGGAGAAGGTCCAGAAAAGGAGGGACAGGGCAGAGAAACGTATTAAGTTTTACATTGCAAAATCAAGACAGTTACAGACCCCAATTCACTAACTTCCAGCTGAGATCATGAAGGAAACTATTTTGCTCATATTAGACAATGGAATTTGCAATGATTGCCAGCTTTAAGCTCTAGGTTTATTGAAATATGACTTATCTATAGCTTTTGCCTAATGAGAGTCATTTCTCACAGGCTTGAAGCCAAATGTTTTTATTAACTGCATTTTTCCCCAAACAGTGCTTTTCATTTCCTCTCCCATCCATAAAACACAAACAGTGATATATCCTACATCTCTCTGCTTACCCACAGGTAGGCTAAAGAAGAAATGTAATGACTATAACAACACACTGCCAGAGGGTATTGAGGTGTGAAGAAATGATGACTTGGTCATGTCTGTTTTATCAGGTTACCTTATGCAGATAAAAAATGTCTCCTAGATTAAAACACTGGACTTGTAACTTCAACTCAATTGCACTGAGAGTGCAAGTGATATGGGCAAAGTACTCTGTATGCCAGCAGCTGCCTTTTCATATAAAGCAAAGCCTCTTTACACAAGTTTTGCATCATGAATGTAATGTAAAGAAAGTGATGTAAGTGTCAGTAACCAAACAAAACAAAAAGAAATATGACTTACCTGGGAAATTCTGTGCTGGGGCTGCCCAGTGATCCCAGACAGGTCAGCCTTATCAGTGAACAAGTCCACGATGCCCATTTTGTATAATATCTCTTTTAGATTGTATGTCCCATAAAGAGTGAATTTTGGAAGATAAATATTTGCTGAGCTGCCAGAAAAGAAGTGCAAGAATATGGTGAGGCTTGTGATCAGATACCACAGGATAACTCAGATTCCCAAGAGACAAGCTCATTTTGCTTTCTGCCCAAAGACATTTTGCTTGCAGGCTCTCTGTAGCCTACATGGGAGATGTAGAGTAACATTAATCTGAGGAGAGGAAAAGAACATTATAACAATGTTGGAAGGCTGGTTGAGAGGACAGGGTTGTAGGCTGCTGGCTCACAGTCTGCAGGATTCTAACACAAGAACAGTGAGATTGAACCAATGATCTTTCAGCACAATAGAACTGATGTACCTCCGTAAGGATCCTCGTCTGACATTTTCAGAAGTTACTGGTATTTTGTACAGTCTGCTGGAAACACCTCCATCATGCTCCATACAGAGGATTCAAATCAGGATAGAGAAAACAAAAAGATGGAACAAAGGAGTAGGACATTATGTGGTAGTGATTGTATGGATGAAAAAGTAAAAAAAAGAAAACCACATTGACAGAATAGAGTTAGTCAACAGAGAAATACTTTTATATGTCAAGTCCAATGTCTGATTTACTAAATATTTTTTTATGTTGGAAAGTGACTAGTTTGCTGCTTTCTATAAATTAATCAAAGGTCTATATTTCTGACTCCTTTCTTGCTCTTTCAAGTAAGAAAATGAAAATTCATTTTCATGGGTTAAAGTCAACATTTACATCTAGAGGCAGCACAATGAGACAGAAGTTAGTGGCAATGATGGCAGTAGGTTTTGGTTTGGTTTGGTTTGGGTTGGGTTGGGTTTTTTTTTTTGTCTGGTGACAAACCTGGACAAAAGTCCAAGGTTCCTGGTCAGGGAGATGTGGAGCACTTTGTGAAGCTCATCAAAGAGCAAGCCATACACTGGGAAGGAAAAGGCACATACCTCCAGAGTACCACAGTATTTAAATGTCAAGTCTGGCTGGTAACCAAAAATGAGAGTGCTAGTGGATTGATAACAGGTTGCTCATCTCTTGATTCTGCCTGTGCTGATTGCTGTCTCAGATGAGGATGCAACTGTCATTGAATCATCTGTCTTCCTGTTACATAAAGACACTCAATCACAAGCCTCCACTTGCTTTCAACGTGCAGGAAAGGGAAAGCTGCATGCACACAGCAACAATGTGACCAGGCTGGAAGCACTGCAATATATTTTCCAGAAGAGACAGTGATGTTTTCTCCATAATTCTACCATTAAATAGATGTCAATTGCTTGTACTGGCAATACTTTGACATTATCCCATGTTGAACAGCCAACAGTAATGAAAAATATTCCTCACAATACTTCTGCAGCTTGTGTCAATGTCAGTGTGCAGAGAGAGATACATGGACAAACCCAGCTTGCCTACAACCCTCAAAACATTCCATATCCTACATCAAACCCATTTATTAAGACATTAAAGGGACTTCAAACAATAACAAGGCAATGGGTTGCTTTGAAAACTAGGTGGAAAAGGAGGAGTTTGTATCATTAATTTGCAGAAGAGAACTGTCATAATGAAAAATGTGGAGCTGCATGGGACAATCTCATCTATAGGAGTGATGCCAGTTTATATTGCAAGATTTACATCTCCCATTCACAGCTTTTAGGTGGATTATTCCAAACTGGGGATGAGGGAGAGGATGAAGAGAAGAAGCATAAATTATAATTAGTGCCTTTCTTGCTAATTTTAAAGGAAACTGTGTTCCTTTGACAAAAACAACACATCTAGATTCATCATCCTATTTGTCCTGTTATGATTTTAGTCACAAACCATATAGCTTCTCCCAGAAGTTTCCAAACTGTGAAGTGGCACAGAAAATTACATACATTGTCTGTCTTTTCTTTTTTTTTTTTCATTAATAGAATTTTAGATTTTTTTTTTTTTTAAGATTTAACAATAAATCAGAGTTAAGAGCATGGCACTGGTTTTGGTTTTCTGTATTTGGATGTCATTTTTGTCTTGAGAACAGTATAATATTCATATGTGTATGTGTGAAGGTCTCTAACATAACACATCAGATTCATGAATGAACTGAAGGGCTTGATTCTGTAAACATGTTGTGACTGTGCTTTTATAAATATTTCATCCTGTCCAAAGGCTACTACTGCAAATGACACTAAAGAGGAATCTAAAGTTGTTTTTCAAAAGCATGTAACATTTTTGCCTTCTAATCTCAGGCTTACCTTGAAGCAAATGCAGTTTATCCTAAT
Organism: Indicator indicator; assembly: GCF_027791375.1. Taxonomy (NCBI): domain Eukaryota; kingdom Metazoa; phylum Chordata; class Aves; order Piciformes; family Indicatoridae; genus Indicator; species Indicator indicator. The sequence goes on from NC_072013.1 coordinate 19,609,236, forward strand.
TCTGCTTTTCCTAACTCTTCAGAGAGCCTGAGTACAGCAGATCTATACCCTTATCATTGAACTTTGTCCTCACAACTGCCAAAAGAAAGTTGCTATTTCAGCATTAAATGTGCAGTTATTGGTAACTGTAATAGGCAGAAAGGAAGCGAGAGACAAGAAAAAATGATGAAGGAAAATGATAAGAATTTACTTGTAAGCAAAAGGTAGGAGACTTCTTCCAAAAAAAGTGCAAAATTTTAAAACAGAAAAATTGAGCTTTGGACAGTTGAAGATGGGAAACAAAATGTGGAAATGGCAAAGGTCCTAAAGCTGTGAAGGTTTTCACTTTGTGCAGTAGAGAAAATGAAAACACAGAGACACCAGAAACAGATTTCAGCTTTGGTCAGTGGGAATTCTTCTGTATATTAAGACCAAACTAAAATTAGTATCCTGATTTTGTGTCACAGTACAGAGGATTGAAACTGATGTGTCTCCCTGCCTGCCATCTGAACCAAGAACTGCAGAATGTTACCTTTTTGAGACTAGAGTCCTCCATCTTGCCATACGTTCACAAGACAGTCTTTTCTCCAGCTTCTTCATTCTTCCTCGATCAGGCAGAACAAAAAATGCTGAAGCACCTCCTTTGTAATCCATTTGCACCACAGTGGAAGACAGCTGTTCATCGTAGCCATGCTTGAACAGGCCCATTCCAAACATCATTGGGACTTCAACGGTCTTTGTTCCACCCACAAAGAATTTGTTCTTTTTGGTGTATTTTGGATCAAAAGGTTTTTCCCATTCAGCTTGAAATATAAGAGACAGAGTTACAGGGTATTTTGAGAACATGAAACCATAGGACACATTCATAGATAACAGAAAGTGGTACAGCTGGATTAAGTTCACAACCAGTTTGCAGCGAGCACTTAGTCTTAGTTAATACTCGGAATAATTCAATAGCAATACACAGTTCATAGTGCAATGTAAAAAATTCCCTCAGATCTTACAGAAGGCTGCAATGTCCTTCACTTAAATGAGATACCAAGTGTTGCACTTTGTACTTTTCATCCATGGCAATTTAAAGAGTCTATAAAACCCTCATACAATGCAGCCTTTAAATGAGAACACAGAAGAAAAAAAGATTCTCTCCTTACTTCTGCACAAAAATAGCCTTGTGAAGGGTTACCAGGGGATGGACTTTCCATAAATTAAGGGATTCAGGTTAATTGAAAAGAGGAGTTTCATATGCCACTTTAGCTGATGGCAAATAAAGTAATGAAGAACTTAATTCTACCAGACGTCTGGATTAAAAAACAAATTAAGGCAATTACAGAAACCTTTAGTAATGTCATGCTCACAGTATTAAATTTCCATAGGCTTCTCCTGTAGACATAGTTACACAAATTGTCTATATTCAAAGATTCTCATCCTTAGTGGAGATGAATTACTAAGCCAAATTCCAGCTATCCACACTTTGTCCATTTAAGAGGCTGAGCAGATTGAAGAAAAGAGGAAAAAACGGAGGAGGTGTTTGTTTTGGTTTTGTTTTGTTTGAAAGGAAGACATGTTTCTCTGTAGTAAATTTTGCTTTCTAGAACAATATATTTTAAAAATCAAATTTGGTGTTCAAAAGCAGTCACAATGCTCAATGAAATAAATGCCATCAAGAAAACCATGAAACAAGATGCAAGCTCTTTTGCCTTATGATTTCTATTTGAACAAATGGTTACTAGGCATCTTGGTACAAATGAAATAATTATCATCTGCTGTTTTCATTGTCTGTAAAACAGACATAAACAGCAATTATTTAATATTTGGAGAGGGTGAGATGAGACTTAGTGCATGTCTTGGGCTCTGAAAAAATATAAATAGACAACTTGAATGTAAATAGACTTGAAGGCAGTTGCTACTGTTCTTCAATAAGAGTGGTGTTTTCTACCATCAGATATATAACAGGCAGAACTTCTGCCTTCATACATTTAAGGGAAAAAAAAATCCAAAAAGGAAGAATGAATCACAGAAACATGAATGACACAAGTCCTGAAACACTCAAACAGCTTTTATCTAATGCTCAACTCAGGGAAAACACCCACTGATTGCAGATAGAGCTCTGCTTGATTAAAAACTGAGTAGGATGTTAGGATTCAGCACACAGATTAGACAGAGATGATACTCACTAATAATTTCCTTCTGTTTCAGAGGAACTCATTCCTATCCTCTCCTTTCTCTTAGGACGCTACCTTCTAGGGATACTTCACAGTGTTCAAGCAGGAAAAAATGAACCTCGAAGTGGTGACCAGCTCAGCTAGGGCATGGTAAAGGAAACTGGTGTACTGTAGAACAGCATGCTTGTGGGCTGAGAACGGGCAAAATACTTTCAGACTTCCCAGATTTATGGTCCAGAGGAGGATTTCTACATTACTCCACTCTACAACAAAGTGGGAGGAGAGTCACCTATACTGTGCAAGCCGGGCAGTAATACACAGAGTGTGGACAAAAGCCTAGAAGTAAGAAGTGTTTATAGAGGTGTGTGATGTTTAGAGATCGTCTCAAGATTAATACCAGCTTCTAGACCAATTAATATTAATCGACTCTTGATTTCAAGATAAAATTTCTAAAAATAAAACTGAGTCTCTACCAGCTTTGGAGAAGCTGAGAGATTAAATCAGTAATATAAATAAATATCCAATTTTAAACAGAACTTGTTACTAGGTCATATGAAAATTATCTGTAATACAAAGTTACCTTTAATACAAGGTTTCTCAAACTTCTGTGCCTATTGGGTAAACAAATGTATTGCTCCTTCAAATACCTTTCAGCAAAAGAAAAATCAACAGCTTTTTTTCCCCCTGGTTTTTAAAGGTGTGCTTAATGCTAAATAAAAGCCTGTCTTGAAAACAGTACTTGAGTTTGGCCAAATATTTGTGCAAGAGAATTAAGAAATACGTTCCAATCTATATCATCTATATTCCAATTATCTATATTCCATTTAGCTGACCTGAGGAAATAATGTATGAAGCAGGAGAATGTGAGAGAGAGATGTATATATATCTTACCGTTGAAATAAATATAGCTAATAAGAAGAATTTCAGTAAGTGGATCAAGGTTATTTATGAGGTCCTTGATTTTTCCATTGGTTCTTTGTGCTACATATTCATTGATCTTTGTCTGGGCTTGATCGGCCCTCTTGAAGTTCATAGGATAAACTTCTCCTTCATAGAAGTTTCTGAGATCACTTAAGAATTTCTCTTGTGGCTTCAGCTTGTCAAGCACAAACAAGACATTTCCCATATTTAGTTGTAACCCCCCATTCTTTCTGTTTACCATTTGCATGAGTTGCCGATAACCTTCATGTATTTCATTTTCAGAAATCTCACGTGGATTAAAGCTAAGGACCCTAAGAATCTGTGTCAGAGTGTCTGATCTGGAACCCAAAGTCAGCATTGCAAAGGCAGTAGAGATGCTCAAAGGAGAGAAGAAAATATTCCCACTGTTTTCCTGAGAAGAAATCTCTTTGTAGAAACAGCATGCAAACCGGCAAACACTGCTCCTTACAGCATTCTGTGCAACATTTTGGTTTTCTTGGCCTCTTTGATTTTGGTTTCCTACACCTTGGTAATTACTTCTATAGCAATAACTGTTGGAATGGATCACAACAATTAAAATGCACAGGAAAAACCACATCTTCATGTTTCTATAGCTCTGTAAAAGAAAAAAAAAAAAAGAAAAATTACATTTTGCTTTTTACATTGTGCTTATTAATAAGTCAATCCCTGCACTGTACAGAGTTGCCTTCGTACCAGTGATTCCAAGCCATTTGAGTTCAGGGACACCAGCTTTCTATTTCAAGGAAGCAGATACTGGAGAGTTACTCAACTGAAGAAATTATGAAAGAAAAAAAAAAATTAAGTCAAAGAGGGATGCAGTACTACTGAAGACACCTTCATTAAGTTTAGGCTACAATTCCTTTGCAACAGTTTTGTTTTTAGTGTTCTGTTTTTAATGTGGTTTTAAGTGATAAAAAGCTCTAAGTCAAAAGTACAGAACTATAAGCAGAAAATAAGAAATCCAGTCACATCTAATCAGTTAAATTTAGCACGATAAAAAAGAATCAAAGCAGAAGAAAGGTACAATATTCCTCCATTGTGAGAATTAAAATACCATACATTTTTAAATGGGCTGTGTGAAAACATATTGTTGTGTACCAAAGATAAACAAATGCACTTGTTAATGAGAAAGTGATGAAGATTTACAGTGATTCCATAAAGCCTGAGCATTTGAGCACCATTTAAAAACAAACCAAAAAACCCCAACAAAACAAACAAGCAAACAAAACCAAAACAAAAATCCAACAAACTACTACATAATTAACAAAAGAGACAAATATACTTTGAGCAATTATGAAGGTATCAAGACCCTAGAAATACAGCACTGCTTACTAAGAACTGAAAATGAGTATGTATACAGAACTGCAAATGGGAACAAGTGTGCCTGCTGCACCCAAAGGCCTGTCCAGCCCAGTGTCTGAACCAAAATAAAAATAAAAGAAATTTTAAAATAGAACAACGTCTAGAACAATCATTATGTTTATCATCAGAAAGATAGGTAAAGGTGATTTTGGCAGAGAAGGTTGCAGTGGTAAAATGCCAGGAAGAACGACTGAATTCTGGAGGAACGAAGTTACAAAAAGATACTGACACAACAGGAAAGTCTTTTCAAGAGCAGCACAGAAATCATCCACCCCACATCTGGGGCAATACTTTTAACTATAGACATTAATACTGTACCACATTTGGTACAATCAACAACTTTTATCAACGTACAGAACAAAGTAAATATGTGGAATTTCCAGATGGAAATTCAGAACAGCTACCTGTGGTAGGTATATGACAGAATCTTTTATATACTTTATACTTTATATACTTATATACTTTATATATATATACTATATATATACTTTATATATATATATACTATATACTTTATATACTTATATACTTATATACTTTATACTTTATATACTTTATATACTGACAGAATCTTTTATATACTTTGTATTTAATAAAGTACTCTCTGGAGAAAAATGTGAAAATATTCAGAGGGGCAATATATTGTAAGTTTCTGACTTGCAGTGAGAAATGGTATTCAGACCCTCATGCCTTGTAAAATCATTGCATTCTTATCAGCTCCCAGTATGACCCCACATTCGTGTTCTCCGTTTCTGATGTATTGGTTCTCCAACATACAGTGATCTCAGAATGCTGATCACTGCTTTAATAATATATGCTACAAATATTCCTTAATTCACACCCTTTGAATATGATGGTTATATCAATACCACTACCACTAGGAAGGGCCTGAGCTCCATGGAAAACCAATTTCAGATATCTCACTTTCATATTTAGAACACATTGAAATTTGAGCTCTGATATGTTTTTGACTTGCTCCACCATCACTCTAATTATTTTACCTCTAACCATAGTTTTTTCCAAACTCTCTAGAAGTTTTGAAAGCAATCCTTAATTCCTTCACTTTCCTTTCATTCCATGCCTGCATTTATTATCATCCACTTACTTAATTTAGCTCTATAAAGCATTTAGAGATGCAGCTTTCCCAAAAAGACTTATGCTATACAAACATACTTATCTTACAGGTGGCTTATTTTAATTGTAAAAATAATATAAAAAATAATAAAACAACAAAAAAAGCTTTAAATTGCAGCTTGAATATGAATGTAGTCATTTCTCAACTGATTATTCAGAAACTGTTGTTTCACAATTTTTCCACAGGAAAAGAAAATTTGTTACTTACGGTACAGTCAAAAGGGTCCTGCTGTATTCATCAGATCTGCACAGGTCCTTGTTCGGTTGTTTATGCTGCTGAACACAAAGCAGGGTATCCTCTAGTAAAGGTTAAGATCATCTAAAGGCTGTGACTCATACATCGTAATTTTAGAGATTAGGTAGTGCAATGTTGAAACTAGTTTTACTGGACACCTAACTTTGCTGAATATATGTTTCACACGTGACTTTTTATTATTCATGACTGTGTGATCGTCCTGCTTAGATTGAAACTGATTTTCCTCAAACCGAACCCATTTTTTCTTAATATCAAATATTCAGACACATCTCATTTGTCCAAATCTACTATTTTATGAACAAGAGGTCATCAAAAGTAGTAACTACACAGGAATATCTTCAGAATCATTTCCAGTGACAATAGCCCTGCTGCCACTAAGGCAGGATGAGGTTTGAAGCACTGGGACAATCTGAACTTTTGTGACCTAGCCTGCTTGTCTGCTGCATATCCATGCCTGGGCTTGACTGTCTCCAGGTGAACCAGTGACAATTCTAATTGGTGCAGGGCTTAAAACACTGTTTTGCTACATTAGCAAATGCTGCTGTGAATGTGTCTGACTATCACACTCCCACACAGGGAATCCACTGGCAGCAAGAGCTGTGATAGTGACTCCTGGGCCACTTGCATGGCCCTGCGCCCAGGGAAGAAGGAATGCAGCTGGGAGGCCATCTCACATGGGTGATCCCAGTTACAAACATGGCCTGGGGACAGGGGGTGGAAGCCTAGGAACATGGGTGTTAGAGGAAGTCTTTATATCAGCTTACTATCTTGTGATCTGGGATGTGGGGAACAGGCCCCTCTGATTTGCCTGATCAGGTGGGTCAGATCAGACAGCCTGGTATCCTATGCTCAGCTCTACTCATCATAATAAAGTCCTGTGACTGCTGGTGCAAGCTGATGGGTGCAGAATAGCAGAATCGTTGAAGAAGGTAACTCTGGAGGCTGTGATGTATTTCAATCTCTTGCTCAAAGCTGTGTCAGCTACAGCAAGTCACTCAGAATAGTGTTCAAGCTGGGTTTTGACTTCCTCCAGTGAGGGAGATTCCACAGTCTCTCTGGGCAATGTTTCCATGTTTAATGATACTGACATTAACAAAGGTGTTCTCTACATTTAAATGGAATTTCTTGTAGTTTAGTTTGTGCTCATTGTTCCTTGTGCTTTTGGTGGATGCTACTGAGAAAGGACTACTCCCATCAAAAAATCAGGTACTTTTATGCATTGGCAAGATCCCCACAGGCCTTTTCTTCTCTAGGCTAAACAGTTCCAGCAGTCTCAGTCTATCCTCATATGTTAGATGCTGCAATACCTCAGTCACCTTTGGGGCACTTTAATGGAGTCGCTCCAGCATGTTCATGTCCTTCTTGCGTTGGGCAGCCCAGCACTGGATGCAACACCAGGGATGATCAGAGAGGAGGGATCACTTGCCTTGACCTGCTGGCAATCCTCTCCTTAATGCAGCTCAAGAAGATGTTAACTGCATTTCCTGCAAGAGCTTGCTGCTGGCTCATAGCCTCCATGCTTGGTCTCCACCAGGTGTGCCAGACCCCCATGCAGAACATCTCATGTCTCCCTTTTAAATGCGAGCATCTGGGGGGAGGGACTAACCTTTACTATACACAAAATAGATGGAGCTCATCTCAATGCTGTTTTTAGGTGCAATTAAAATACTAACTATAACAGTAACATAGCAACATTTTCTAAGAGGCAAAGATAGTGAAAGCTGATGATTACAACCTATCAAGCAACTCGATAGATTGAAAAAAACAACTCTTAAACAAGTTGCTTATGCACTAAAACTTGAGAAATAGGAGGCTTTGGGGCAGTATACTGGACTCACACATAATGTGTTCTCTATGCATGACACTCATCTGAAAAAGCACTTGATACTATTTTCACTGCTTCTTGTATAAATAAGCCCCAAGAATCTCACTCAGAGCTAACTTTTAATAATGGGCTGCAGTTTTCATGGTCTATAAAAACTGATTTCTGATGAAGAAAGGAAGGAAGCCCAATTAAATACAGACGCCATGCTAATGACAAGGTGACGGATGAATGACTAAGCTTGATTTGAACACACCTAGACCACACCTCAGGACACTCACAGGAGAAAGCCTGCTACTGAACATGGAAAAGCCTGCCCTGCAATTGGAAGGAAAGCAGAGGAAATCAATACAAGAACAGTTTTTATGAATAATGCAAATCTCTGGACACTAGTATTAAAGGAAGTCCAAACTGTCTTTCATAGAATCATAGATGGGTTGGAAGGGACCTCAAAAGGTCATCTAGTCCAACCCCCATACAGTGAGCAGGGGTATCCTCAACAAGATCAGGTCACCCACATCTCTGTTGAGCCTCACCTCGAATACCCTCAGAAATGGGGCCTCAGACCCCACTCTGGGCAACCTGTACGCTCATTGTAAAGAACTTATTGTAAAGAACTTTTTCTTAGCATCATATCTTTCCACTGTCAAGCCGTGAAAGGAAGGAAGGTAAGGAAAAAAGTAACAGTACCTGAGCCAGGTTCCTGATTTCTGTATATGATGAAAAATCTTCAACAACTATAAAAAGTCATTAATATCATAACTACAAGCAGAATACTGATTTACAAAGAATTCAGCCTCTCTGTTCAATTTTTGAAATTTGGATATTAAAAAGCAACATTGCGTGTGTGAAAAATATGATCTGGATAATGACAAGGAAATTTTCTCACCTACTCTGGGGACTTTTCTAAAAGTTCCCGTGGCTCTTAACACAGCTACTACCAAATTGTTTGTATGTGCTTAAGGCCCAGTTGATAAAATGTAGTGTTAATACATCTGCTTGGAGCAAAGAAGTTTGTTGAAAGAAGTTCGTTTATGCAAGGTTCCTCTCTTTGCAGTAACCACTGATGGCATAAGTAGGGAATTCTATTGAATAAACAAGGCTCCATAGTCTCTCCTTAGCCTGTACTAAACCACAGATACCAGGTGTGTATATACCTTCAAAGAGATAGAAGAATCTCTTAATTTGTTGTCCCATTGAAACTAAAGCACTTCCTTATAATCATAATTAAAAAGGGAGGCAACAGGGACTGGAAAACAACTCTGTATTAAGTTGTACTTTTCCGGAGCCGGCAGTACTTTCTCCTGAATAAATAATAGATGAGAGTGTACAGCCTATGTGACCTGTCTGACCCATCTGATTTAGGACACCTGTTTCCCACAATAACAAAAATGGGGCTTTTTATAAATGATTCAGACCTTGAAGAATTTTTCAGTGACTGCTAAGTCCCCTTTGATTCCACGGACACCGTTTGCCCTCACCTCCTGCATCTCCTCTAGCCTTAATGTTACATAAAGGAGAGGTGAGTACAAGATACAAGTAGCAGTTTGCCTCAAGAAAGTTGAAGAATCGTCCTGATGAAGAACTGGTGGTACAGGTTTACTCCTTCTCCTCAAAGCCAGGGAATTGTTTTCTCACAGGAAATCAGATCCCTACGTTCTCATCATGTCCTTCAGCTAAATATTACTTTCCTGCTATAGAAGAAAACTCCTTTTTTTTTTTCTCTTCCCAAGTGGTCTGTGAATCACTGTCCCACACTTTCAGATCTTTTGTGATTTTAAGGGTCTGTCCTTGCAAATTTTCTTTGATCAGCCTTTGGTGACATTTTACAACTTTCAAGGGTCTGTCTGCCAGGAAAATCTGCATAGTACTCTTTTCCTCTTATTTTCAACAGTCTTCTCCCAAAACAGTAATACTTTGACAGCAGAAACCAAGGTTAGTGGCTTTTCTACTGTCAGTGCTTTTCACATGCTCTTGACATTTTAAATAAACAAAGGAGGCAAAAGCACTACAGAGATGAAACACCCCCCTCCCCACCCCCCCATATTCAAAATTGAATTCACACCTGACCAGAAGAAAATTCTTTAAATTAAATTATAAACCATACACAGACAAATTTACTGAAAATATCTTAATTCCTTTTTCTTACTTCTTCTGTACAGGTTTGACTTCCCTTCTAAATGGCTTTCTGAAACCAAAAAAAATTAAAGATTTTTTTGCATGTAATCAGACTAGGAGTAATCTCAAACTACAGTATGCTTCCATGATGTGCATCTGAAAAATCTCAAGGCACTTTGTATAATCAAATAAACATCATCAAGTGTTTAGTGGGGGAGGAATTTGACTACCCTAAACTACAACATAATGCCTTCTCAAAATGCTTCTGCTAGACATGCAGTGAGACCTCAGAGATTATAAACTGAAAAGGGTAAGTAAGAAGCTCTGTCTTAGAAAGCAAGAAGTACTGTGCTCTATGTAGGAATGAAATACAGAAAGGAAACTTTTCACTGTGGGATCAAAGGAAAAATAAAACTAAGTAAAGAGGTGTGAGAAAGTAGAACTGAAAAGCAAACTTTTCCATTTCAGGAGCTAGCCCTAGAGACTGCTATGCTGTGTGCACTTGGTTGTCACAGACAACATTGCACCAGGAGATGAATTACTAATCAGAAAACAGAGAGGTCACCACTTATTGTAAATTGAATCATAGACTCATGTAATGATTAAAACTGCAACTGAGCAAAAACTTTGGGTATTAGAAATTACACAAGTTAAATTCAAAATTTACAGCAACAAGCTGCTGCACACTGAGGAAATGTGTGACTTAGAGGCACAGAGAGAAAAAAAAAAAAAAGAGGGTAAAAGTGTACTCCTTCCTGAAAGCTCTCTGGTCTCATGGCAATGAACTCACTGGAAGCAGAGATGAGACAAAGCAACTAAGAAAAAAATGGAACATATGTCCTGGAGCAAAGCACTCCCCAAAATGCAGATTAGATCTGACCTCTCCATGGGACATACTTTGGAGCATAATTCTTAACAGGGCACACTTTGTACTTCAGGAAGAAGCAACTTCCCTTCAGGGAGGCTGCAGATAAATATTTATTCACACTGGTTGGAATATTTATTTATTTATTTTTAATTATTATTTTCACTCCTGTGAAATAGCCCTAGGGTGAAATATTATATCTGCACATGTGGTTGTTCTGGTCCATTGCACCAACCCATTGTTCAGGATTCATGCTGTTTCCAGCTACACTATTGCAACTATTTGTGGTTGTATTCAAAATGCTAAGCTCGATTGCCACAACTCTGACAGGCTGAAAAGTTAAATTCTGATGTGGACTTTGCGCTGTTTAGCAACAAGCAAACAGATGAGCAAAATGGGATTTTATTTGATTTATCAGAAAGCAAACAATCTGAATGTCTTTGATGACTTTAAGCTACAGCCAAGGGAACTGTAGGCCTGAATAGCTCCAAAGAAGTGGGAGCTGGGATGCTGTGTGCATCATCACTTCATAATCAGGGTGAAAATTGCACGTATAGAATACATTAATGATTGTAATGAGCATGTATTCAGTGGTCTATGGAGACCATGATCATCCAAGGATAAACATGTATGCTGAAGATTAAACAACGCATAAGATTCGCTGTGCTTCCTGAAGTCTTCTGTTAGGCAATGTGGACAACAGCCCAAAGAAAATGAGCTCTAGTACAATAAAAACAAGAACCAATGGAAATTGCTTTGGAAGAGGGAGCTACCTGTGTTAGGGGCAAAGGACCTCAGAGATGTAGTGAACTTGGTCAGTCAGGGTAACTAGCAAACTGGTTCTGAGTAACTGGAACTGTTTGCAACATTATTGCATGGCTAGTATGTCTGAGATGGGGAGAAAAGGTCTAGTGATGAAAACTGTACCTAAAAAATGTGGAGTGTATCACTAAGTGTGAGTAACAACTGTGCAACTAAATGAAAAGAGAATTAGATTCATCATAATTGCAATGTTCCATGCACTAAATTAAACTATGGCAATCATGTATGCCCCAAATTATTCAGCTCATTTGTTCCACAAATGCTTTTTTTTTTTTTTGGCAGCGATCTGTGGAAATCTTCAAAATCTAAATATGCCTTTAAATCTATTTGGAAGCAGAGAGATTATAACCACATCCACAGAGAGCTGGTTGGCTTAGGATGTCCTGTAGAGTCATGACGGCAGATCACTGGCACTTCATAGCTTCCCACTTAACTGCTAGAAGGAGGATTCAGGCCTTAACAAGACTGAAACCTCCCACACCGTGTATTCCTTCTACCTCTTTAATCAGTGCACAAGCAATGAAGAATGTACACATTATAGATCTATGTATTTTTAAAGTTGCTTAATAATGGGCTGTGTTGCATGAAAGGAAGGGAAAAAGAAATGGTTGCTCAAGAGCTGTCAAGTGAAGAGACTTTCTGCAACAGCTACTAAAACAGGAGGAGCTTCAGCAACTTCAAGACAGAAAAAAACATAGAGGATCTCACGTTTTGGTGGTGTTGGCTGTTGCTTCTCAGACAGATCCTCACTTGAGCAAGCTAATGACAAGAGAAGCAGTCATCCCTGATTTAAGCAGGGTCTGCATCAGGTCCCCACTCAGCACTTGCTGCACTCCCCGACCATCTGCAGAGTGAACTGTGGACTCACAAACTGTTCAAACAGTGGCACAATAATGTTGAGGCTTTACGTTTTGTCTCAGCTGCTCACAGCCTGGTGCAATCTTGAGATATTATCTCTGAACTCCTTCAAGACTTTTGCAGCCTACATTTGTTGTGGTAGAATGAAAGATGGGGCCTCGTCAAAATCCAGCTGAAGTCCATGGAAAAAACACCAACTGTTGCTGCTTCTTCAAGGCTCTTCAAGAGAATCAAGTTTCAATCTCAAGGATTTCCTTCATATATGACAAGCTTTGTTTACAGTTTTGCCCATTTTAGTAGTTTCCTGAACTTAGGGGAGTTAGAACAGGTCAATGCAAGATAAGCAAGGATGGAGTTTGTAGGTGCCAGATACTCTCTGGTAAGATTCTGTGTGCATGCTCAAATATTGCAGTAAAAATGCACTAATCTACCTCTACTTCATTATGAATCCCATCATAGAATCATAGAATGCCACAGGTTGGAAGGGAATCAAATGTCATCTTGTCCACCCCTCCCCTCAGTGAGCAAGGACAACTTCAATTAGATCAGGTTGATCAGGGAAACATCAAGTTTGACAGTGAACATCTTCAGGGATGGGGCCTTCACTATGTCCCTATACTTGTTCCAGTATTTCACCGCCCTCATTTTAAAGAACTTCCTCCTAAAGTCCAACCTAAATCTGCCCTGCTCTATTTTAAAACCGTTGTCCTGTTTCCTATGGCTACATGGCCTTGTAAACCATCCCTCCTCAGCCTTCCTGTAGCTCCCCTTCAGATACTGAAATGCTGCTATAAGGTCTCCCTGAAGCCTTCTCTTCTCCAGGCTGAACTACCCCAATTCTTCCAGCCCATCTTCGTAGAAGAGGTGCTCCAACCCTCTAATCATCTTTGTGGCCATCCTCTGGACACGCTCCAGCAGGTCCATGTCCTTCCCGTGTTGAGGACTTCATAGATGGACACAGAACTCCAGGTGAGGTCTTACCAGAGCAGAATACTGTGGAAGAATCACCCCTCTCAATCTGCTGGCCATGCTTTGATGCAGCTCAGCATACAGTTTGCTTTCTGGGCTGCATGTGCATATTGTTGGTTTGTGGCCAGCTTTTTGTTCGCCAGTACCACCAAGTCCTTTTCTGTGGGGCTGCTCTTGATCTCATCGACCCCCAGTCTCTATTGATAAGGAGGCTTGCCCCAATCCAGAACCTTGCACTTTGCCTTATTGAACCTCATGAGGTCCACCTGAGCCTACTTCTCCAGCTTGTCTAGGTCCCTCTGGATGACATCCCATTCCTCAGTCATGTCAACCACACCAGAAGTAGGTTGTCTTTCATTTACTGCAGGGTAACAGTGGTCACTCAAGCAAATATATACAGGACTGTGCCCAGTGAGTCAGTTCTGAAACTCCAGTGTAAATCATACAACACAGATAAAAAGCAGACAGCAGCTCCTAGTTTTTTTATGAGGTCAGTCCCAGGATTACTGTCTTAATTTGTATTAGCTCCTTGAGAAAATGGGCTGTGCATTGCACATAAAAAGGTATGGCAGTGCTATTTTTCACACCAAATTGTGATTAATTTGTATTCCTGTTACACTCTGAGCATTAAAGGACACATTTTATTCCTCACTTCTGACAGTGCTAAGATACCTTTCAGATGTGTTTGGAAGCTTAATGGGATTATCTTCATAACTCTTCCAAAAAATACCATTCCAGTTTTCCCACTTTTCTAAAAGAATACCTGTGCTTGCCAAAGTACACACTGTCCAAATAGAGCAACCGTTGTCAGCAGTCTCTGCAGTTTGGCTCAACATGACAAATGTTAATGGTAAAGCATAAAGTAATACTAACAGAAATTCCATAAAGTTTTCAGAGCCTGCGTCCCGTTTTCAAAAGTTTGTGAGGAGTCGGGTTTTCAATGGAATTTAGCACAGAAAGAAAATTGAGTTTTCATTTGCTTATACACAGACTTGTAAACAATTTGAGCACTTTTGAAGCAAATGGCAATTATTTTTATGTGCATGAACATTTTCAAAAATCCATTCCTTGAATGCTACAGTTTCAGTGCTTTAAAGAATTGGATTCTCAAGTATTTAAATACGTTTAATTGAGATTTTTCTGTAAGTAAAAAATAAAGGAGAACAAAGAAATGAGAAAGGAAAACTGAATTTACAAATACAGATCCAGTAGTTTGATGCCCACAAAGCACAGGGTTTAATAATTAGGCTATGGATACAGATATTTCAGCAGTAAAAGCTATCATAATGGATTTAGTTTTATTTCTTTTACTATGTTAAAGAATTTCAGCTCTCCTGCCTGAGGAATCAAATAACACTGGCCAAGTGGTATAAACACATTTTAAGTGAAAACAAAGTGAAACCACTGAAAAGGTGAGCAACAGCAAGCTAGAGCAAATAAGAGCAAAATAGGGAAAAAGTCAGACAAAGGGGAGACAAAGAAGGGACAAGAAGCTTTTGAAAATGGTTAAATATGTTAGCTATACTTCATGTAGTCAGTTTATATCTATACAAAATAACATCAAACTGTTCATCGTCCTGTTATCTCTTAAAAAAATTAAGAACTTTGTAAAAGGAGATAAAATAAATATCACTTTGGTTTAGAGACAGAAGTCCCTCTTAACCTCTCATTAATGTGTGATTGATACTATCAACTGCATTCTTTGTCTTCCTGCAAGAGCCACATAAATCAATGTCTCTAGCTTACGTGTAGAAAAACATTTCAGTAAAAAGTCAGCATGAAATATTGTTTGGCTAAAAAAAAACCCTTTTCCCAAAATACTCCTGTTGGACACTTCACACCACAAATGGTTTTCACACTAAGAAATATACTACACTACACACAAATACAAATACACTTTACCTCTTACTAAGATGATACTGAGTACTGGGCTGCAAGTAATACCAAACCAAGGCTCTCTTTCTGTTTGTGTCCAACCTTTGTTATGGTAATAGTATACCACACAAACAAGTTGCTAAGAGATAACACAGGTTGTGAAATTATGGTACATTAGCAGCAAGTGTTTGGATGCCCATGTAATCTTACCCCCATTGAGTGTAATGTAGTTTGTACCTCAACGGATGGGTGGCAAAGGACTATCATGTACCATAAAGAGAAGCCATTGGGTGGAGTATGTAACATGCTGTAAATCCACACCCCAACTTGCTTCATGATAATTTGTCCATGCAGGTATCCCTTGGGTTGCCTGGAGATGGATACTCTTTCCCTCTTCAAAGAAAACAAGGAAAATGTACCTTATGAAAGACAAACTGAAATGTTTATAGAAAGTGCAAGATATTTCACTGTTGTAAATAACTGAAGAGTCAGAAGCCATATATGAAAATTTGTCTCTAAGTAGGAAGTTATTTGAAACAATAAATTTGAAGCTGTTTTTAAATTTTTTCCTAACACAAATCCATGGTCTGATTTTCAAAAGTAAAAGTTTGATTTTTAAGTCTTTGGGAATTCAGAAATCCCTAGCATGAAAAAGAGATGAGATGTGCAAGGACCCTGACACTAACTCCCACCCTACAAAATGAAACAAAGTTATATCCTGAGCAATGTAGAACTAACCTCTGTAGCAAACTCCGTTTATGATTCTGGAACACTGTTAACCACACATTTTTTCATTTTTCTTAGGATTTGTATGTAAATGTTATCACGTAAATGAGTCATAGACAACACCCCAAGGGGATATTTTTATTTGCTTGGGATTTAGTGTTTCGGTTTTGCTTTTTACTAAACTTCCTCAAACTAAAAACCTGGTATATCTAAGTAAATAATTACAAAATCAACACTGTCATGTACAAAAATGAGCATATTTATCAGCATATGTGTTCATTTATCTGTGTAGTACACTCACTTTTTGAACTTACTTGCAGACATATTTTGTTTACAAATTTTATTCAGTCAATATTTAGCTTTAAAAGCATCACACTTTCTCATTAAAGATCAAAACACTGAAGCCAGCCTTTTGATAGTGTGTAGCTCCTCTTTAATAGTTTTTACTCTAAGACACCAACTACCTCAGCTAAGTAACTCTTGCAGGAATCATCTTGAATTTTAAAAGATATTTTCAGTTAGAAAAGAGAGTAGAATTATAAGTAGTAAACTAAGTAGGTTTGGGAAGGTGTGTTGCAGTGTTTTATCTATTCTTCTTATTATATACTTACTCTTAGATCAAAGACATAACCTGTGCGGTACTACACAATTAGTGGCTAACAGAGGAAGGAAGAAAACAGAAGAGGGGGGAGAAGGGAGAAAAAAAAGGAAAAAAAAGTAAGAGGGAGCAGAAAGGGTTTAGCAGAAAAGTAAAAGTGTTTATTTGAAGCCTGAATTTTCCAGTCCACAGTCTTAAAATGATAGATCAACTACATCACTGACTTCAGTTGCTAACTTGCCTTTTTCTCCTTGTAAATTAGTTTTCTATGTTCCAAGATCTCTCTCTTTTTCAGCTGGAATTTTGTGGCTTGAAAAGCAAACAAATGTCCTGTCATTCAGGAAACTTCATGATGCAACAATGCTGAAGACATCAAACACTTTAAACTATACAGAGATCCTTACTATAGAAGGCCAAAGAGAACAAAACCTGCCATGACCTCAACAAAGCTACAATCATCTGCTTTGTGGCAATACGAGGGCATAAAGCAACAAGCACAAGGCCAAGTTCAAGCTCTACAGTTAGAAAGGTGCATACAGATGATAGGCTCAGATCTAACTCCCTCCTGATGCAGGAGTAACAGACACACCCACATCAATGACTGGAGAGAGATTTATTTAAGTGAGGCATGCAGGGCCAGTACAGCAGGATAGGTGCAACAGCACAGTATGCATCCCGCCAGACAAAACTCCATAGCTATTTGAAGAAGTTCCTATTAAATTCTTGCTTCATACCCAGTACCACCCTAAAGGAAGGAATGTGTTTATGGCACAAGTTAACAGGCCTGCCCACACCCCTGTCATGGAGGAAGGCACAGCCCAAGGAGTGTGTAAAGAGGTCAAGCCACAAGATAAAGCCCACAACAGAAGCAAAAGGCCAAAATACATGCCAGTATCAACTTCAAAGTAGATAAAGCAAAGTAAAGCACAAACATATAATGCCTGAAGATATCCTCTGATGCAGCAAATGCCCAACAACTTACCTTTTGGCACTATGGTAACAGCAGATGTTACATGCTTCCTAGCATGCAGAGGAGCACAGGACTGCACAATTCTCTCAAATGGTAACTGCAGACTGATAGGACTCTGGCAGAGACTGATACATATTTGGAGAGACAGGACTGCTACTCTGAAAGCACAGAAAGTGAGACTGTTCAGGTCAGTTCATGACAAGCAAATAGCTGGGGAAACTGCACCTTCTTCCTGTGCACTCTAATCTCCACCTGCTTTTATAGCATGGGCTTTCCTGATCTCCATCGTATACTTCCTCATCACTTCCCTTTTAGCATGTGTAACTTCTCTCCCTCAGACTATTCCTTCACATGAGCTTGATTTGACCACTCCCATTACGAAAAACATCCCACCATGAGCTAATTTGTTTCATAAGTATCACTCCATCTTCTTTTCATTCTGAAGCTCTTTGAACACAAACTTTACAGTTTCTACCTGGGGCTTTTCTCATTGAGTGGTTCTTTCCCTTTACAACTGAAGGTGTTTTTACCAGAATACTTAAAATACTTCTGTGGCCAAGAGGTACGTTAGTAACCTGTAATTTGTGGGAAAGGAGAGAGAGAAAATCTGTGTACACCTTATATATTTTAATTGATGTTATACAGTTGTTATGAAAGTATTGACTAATGGAAGACCTCATTATATTGGGAATCTATCATTTGTTTACAAAGGCTGCATCACTTCCCTCAGGCAAAGCACAAATAATGAATTGGTATAACTTTAAAGATAACTTATTCAAAGAGCTCTGGTACAAGTAGTTGGATGAAGTCTAAGAAAACCATCTTTATATGAAATTCAGAGCAGAACAAAGGAAACCAGGCCATCAAGGAAGGAAATTGGAATATTATGGAATCTTAGGTAGGAGTGATGGGTTCTTTGAGTTGCAGAAACTTACCTCTAAATTAATACATACTAAAAAAGATGCGAGCGACAGGACATCCAAAGACTTGAGGGCAAAACAGACTCTTGTTCTCCCTGGCCGTCTATGATTTCCTCTGTAATTATTCCTTCAATATGTCCCTCAAAGATGACATCCTGCAATAAAGTCTATGTGAACATCTGCTTTTGGGTTACTCACCAGACAGCTGAAGTCACAAACACTTGGTCTTTGGCTAAATAAATTCTTGAAGAATCTAGTCAATCACCCTTCAGTTTTGGATCTTCAGGCAAACTTGTGCAATGCAGGTCATCCCCACATTCACTCACCTGTCCCTAATCTCTATGCTTTTAAAATTCCACTGTGACTTAGCAATACTATTGTCCAAACCCTAAGAGATTATATAAACCTTTGTGTTTACAGTTGGACTCCAAAGGTACAAGAAAAACAAGAAAGAAGTGTTTTACTGATCACTTCTTGCACATCATTTGTTTGCTTAGTAGCCATTAGAAATGCAAGAAAAAAAAAAATCTAAATATGATGCCTCTTCTGCTAATTCTCACTGTTTTTGGAAAACCCAGAGGATCTGTCTGTACTCATCAAAGCTGTTTCACTCTTCTGCAGTGAGCACTTGAGCAGTTCCTCCCCTAGTCAGAAACTGTAAACAAAACCAAACCAACCAAACAAAAAACCCACCCAAACAAAAAAAAAAAAAACCAAAACAAAAACAAAAACAAAGGAGCATACAGTTCCCTTTTTTTTCTTAAATTCCTTTTTTCTTCATATTATTCCCAAATCTGGTTTCTCTTAAACATTTGAGACTGATATTTTGTAAGGTCAAAGACAACTCTCTATTCTGTCTCTATGATTAGCAGTGATTCTTTAGGGATACAATAAAAAAATGAGGTCAGCTAAAGGCTGACACTTCCCTCCCATTTTGTGGTAATCAGTAGTTTAAGGATTGCCTACAGCGTTGACCAGCCCTTGACAGAAGAAAAGCATATGTTCTTTTTTTAAAATTTCTGAACCCATTTATGCTTTTGGCAACCTGTCACAAGGAGTTTCACTATTTAATTCTGTGCTGCATGAGGAACCATTGCGGTTTGCTGGCCGTAAATCTAGGGCCTAGTAATTTACTTGGGATCCACTCAGTTCTTGCAGCAAACGAAAATGAAAAGAGATTCTGAGAAATATGGAGGGAACGAGTTGTCTTTTAAATTACACTCCTGCTTGCCCTGCCATCTAAATTAAATCTTTCCCTTCCTACTATAAGAGATTCTACATGAAAGGCCTGAACCATGAAGGATGTCATCCATGCTCTTTACACATAACAGTTAAAAGAAACTGCATGTCTTATTAAGAGATTCTGTCACATAATTTTGAGAAGTTCCAATATGTCTACCAGATCTATTAATCTGTGGAGACCTAATTCACTTATAAATAAACTATGCTGGTTCTTCCACTATACATCATAAGTATTTCTATGGCCACTAATTATATTCTTTATTATAGTTTCTAATAACTTGCCTGATGTGAATTTTTTACTTGGTCGTGCCTGGATCCTCCCTTATCTAAAACCATTTAAAGACTAGGAGCACATTTTGATGAAGTCATGGTGGTGTTCCAGTTTATTCCCCCCATTTGTTCTACAACATCTTCCAGATGACTCAGTGTTCTAAACTCCTTTCCTACAGCATGTTTAAGTATATTTGTTTTCAGGAAGATTACTCTGTTGAGAAACCATTTTTTTCCTCAGAGGATCTGTTTCACTGTAAAGAACGTGTGCTAATATTAACGCTTTCTAAAAATCCTCAGTTAGTGTGTTTGTGTCATTGCCCTTAATAGCTCCATAGGAATCCAGGGAAATTGCAGGAAGATCATGATCACCACTAAGCCAAATACAAAGCTTGTAATCTCATATACACAGAGAGTAAAGAAAATACTTATTTTGAAAAATTTGTCTTTATACTATCACCCTTCCAATTTCTGATGTGGATTTTATAGAATACTGTTTTTCCTTGTCCTTTGTGCCTCAGCCTGGGATATTTAATCCATTAACAAAGGCAATTTACACTATTGATGGATTTCAGGTCTACCTTCCTTTGCAAAGCTAAAATGAGTCTGTCTCTCTGTCATCACTTCATTGCCTGGACTCCATGTCAGGCTCAGTGCAGCAAAATAAAAACTCTTAAATATTCCTCAAAAGGAACTTTCACTACTGCCTACCATGCACATATCAGAACAGGGGCAGCTATAATCTGAAATGTTTGCATAGCCATGAAAACATGGCACTGTTGGGAGATATGGAAGCACACACAACACTAGCTAAAACTAATGCAGAGGTTAAAATTGCCCTGGTCATTCCTCGCAGGGTATATGTGCCTAGACACCATTGAAATCTTATTTGCTTGAAAGACTCATAACCTGCTTCTTTTCTTCAGATATCCATTAAGTTTTTCACAATCAGTCTAGTTTAATTCTGCAGATTTTTTGTGTGTAACATATCTATATATTGCCATGGTTGCCCATACACACAGCAAACATTTTGCCCAAGTGATATCGCCAAGTCCTTTCCTGTTCCTGACAAATGTACTTCTGCAAGAATTTTCAAATACGTCACATTGTCTTTCCCCATGCATCTATTCACTTTCTTTTCCTTTAAATGATATTAAATACGAACTCTTTATTTTCTTTTTGGAGACCTTTCTAGTATTTCTACTACTTACATCTCTCATTCAGTGTCAATGGAGAACTCTTACCCCTTATGCCCATCTGCATCATTCCCATATTATGTTTTCAAACAAGCACTTTCATATATTCTCCCATCTTGATACTAATGTTTTGAGGGAGATCTCTGTAATTATTGACACAGCTGCTTAGTTGTTCTCTTTTAAATTTCTCTACTATTTTCCTTTGTTACAGTGCTTCTATGGTAGAGAAGCTGCTCGTACAGTTGCAATGCTTATCCAATACGTACTCTGCAAATGACACTATTCATTAGGGTCCCCTAACTGGCCACTGCTGTACATCACCGTGCCTCTGCTCATCCTTCCTCTCTTGTCTAATTACACTAAAAGTTCCTAGGCACAGTCTTTTGTGTCTGTGTATTTGTGATTAAGAAAGTCAAAACCACAACAGTGATAACATACCACTGCATAGTAAAAGGTGTAAGGCTCAAAGAACAACCAATTTGAGCAAGGATACTAAATACATGTGGCACAAGAATCATGTCTAATTTCACTGAAGCTAGAAAGGGAAATTACTGATACCAATATTGCAAGATGGCATCCTTAAACACTCGAAAGCCACGATGACATCCAGATGAGCAAGCATCTTCATGATTCATTCCTAGTTGCCTGTTGATAAAGAATATTATAGGCAGCTATTGTGATTATCACCTTCTCTGCTAAATGTCAGTATGAATTTCATCCCCACTCAGACTCAACAGTGAGTGAGGGACAGTCAAAGGAAACAAGAACATTACTAATTCTTACCCTGGTGCAGTGGAGAACCATGTCCACTTTTTTTTCTGCTTTGTGGCTTGTCAAATATTTTGTTGTATCCTATAATGTATTTTTACTGTTTTCCACGTTGTGCGTGTAGATGGGATGTTGTCATAGTCATGTTCAACACAGTACTACTTGCACAGTTAGATCTTTCTTACAGCTTCATGTTTTCCATGCAGTTAAAGTAAACTGAGAGAAGGAACAAGAAGTATGCATGGCAAAGCTTGCTTTATACAAGATCTTAATCTTTGTATTCCTTTCATTTCTTGTTTTTCTAATTCACTGTGGCACTAAAATCAGATTACAAATTCACTGGGTCAGGTATTTTGCACCTCTTTTGCCAAGTGCCTTGTGCAAGTTCTACACAAATGGTAAATGTCAATCATCACCACAATACTGATAAATGCAAATTAAATGCTGCTCCAGGAGCTATTCCTTCAGTGCAGTAATAGTCAGCATTTATACAGGACTTCCCCTCACCCCCCAGACTGCAGATACGTTAGTTAATTAATCGAGGCTGAAGGACAGTGACGTAATTAGCCAAGCCCAGTCTTCTCTTAACAGTAATGGGGCTACTAACATAACAAAAGCATTCATGACTCCAGGAAAGTACCTATTATTACTTCACTTAGATGGAATTAAAATATTGTTTATTCACAGAATTCTTGATCTCACAACACCATCAAGTCTACACAGAATTGTAAAAAACATGGGAAATGAACACAAAAAATCTTGCACCTTCACTTACCAGCTGGCAACCACTACATGTGATTTATAGAAAGTGTCTGAAGAGCACTGGAAATTCCATATCATATGGATATGGAATTTCAGTCTTTAAGAAACCATCCAGCATTCAGGATATACACTGAACTTACTGTGTCCTTGGAAACTTACAGAAAACATTCATCATCTAGAGCATAACAGTTTTGCAGTAGCCACATTCACCATGACAAGAGTGCATATTGTCTACTGATGATATGCTACCTCCTGAAGTGAGTCTATGCCAATCATATGTGAGATATATCATCTACAAATAAAGAATACTGCAAAAGTTCATTGAGAGCAGGAGTTGTTCAGTCCCTGATTTCTTACAAATCCAAATGATAAAGCCCACGTTGGGGAATAAGACTGTCTTTGGTCATGCTGCCATCACTTTATAAACTATCCTCATGTTCAGATTACACAAGTGCCAAGGAAGGTCATGCAACTATGCTACTGGAAAGAAAAAAAATTCAGAGATTTTTTTACTGTTTCACAGGCAAACTAACTCAGGACTGCCCATGCACTGTGAGCTAGGTACAAAAGCCTTGATGTGGCAGGCAGAGGAGCTGTATGTTTGCCTAGTAAAAATACTTGTGTCCACAAGTGGCTGACGTACCCCATTTCCTAACTCATCCATCACATGCATACACAAACAAACCTGTGGAATCCCAGGAGATATCATTATGACTATGACAAGTGGGGTAAATTCTGTGCTATACCTTAAACTGTTGGACTTCAAGAAAAAATTACCTAAAGCCATTATAGCAGCTGAGTATCTTGTGCAGCTGGAGTGATCCTCTACAACGATTAGAAGTCCTGATGCTGTTCTCATTTACTGTAAACTGAGAAAAGCTGACAGACAAACGTCTCACAGTTCACTTGCCTTTACTTTTCTCCTGATACTTGTTTTTCTCCTCTCCCAGAGAAAAGTGGGCTGGAAGCTGCAAAGAAGCAGTGCATGCCATCTCCAGGCTGCTCCTAATATGAAGAAATATCCCCAGGGGTGCAATTTTTCAGGATTTCTACATATGACCTGCAGTTCTGTAGTATGATCATTCTTCATGGTCTTTAGAAAAATATTCCAAGACTTAAGAAAAACTCAAAGCCTTGCTGTCACTGGCTTCCAAAAATGTATCCTATTCTGTCAAGTGCTTTACAAGTTGGCTGCAGAATAGATCATGATATGGGAAAAAAGGACAATGAACAGTTAGAAAAGTTGAGTGTATAGGTGCTGTATCAAGCAGTACCACTTGGAAAAACTTGCAGTTCTCCACAACCCCATTGCTGATATCATCAAAAGCCATGAAACAAGTCAAGTATGGTAATGAGCTATGCCTGTCACTAGTGAAGCATCATACAGTTACTTAAGCAACCAGATCTTCTGAGCTAACCACCAGGCACAAAATTAAGTTACATATTGTGCATGCGCCTACTGAAAAAAAAAAACAAACCACAAAATCGAACCAAACCAAAAACCCCAAAACAAACAAAACCACCAAAAAAAGTCTACTGAATACTTCCTGCCTACCAAAGAAAGTTAACTGACTGAATATAAACACTATACACCTGAGGTTCATATGTGCATGAGAAAAACCTGAAGATTAACATCTTCACAGTTTGTAATGTATTCACCTCTCTCTATGCTGGTTTGCTTTGTTTCTCACACTGCTTTGCCACTTCTCTGGCTGCAGAGATCGCAGAAATTTGGCATATCTTGGTGGCTGTTGTTTTCTACAGACTGCTCAGTGAGAGCTGTGCTGAGAGGCAGCCAGGGAAAAAAATTATCTATAAGCCAGTTTCAGTGGAATCATTTGCCTTTTTCCTTTCTTACAGTTCTTTTCTTCAATAGGAGAAGGCATCTATCCACATGTTCTGAAGGTTCTTTTCTGTCTCCCACAAAAGGATGAAAGGAGATGCAGCTACATCCAGCCACTATCAGGTAAAAGGATTGTATTCAGCTCCAGCATTGGCTTCTAGGGTCTGCAATGATAAGAAAAGAGATATGTCACTCTTCATTAGTGAAAAAAAGAGGTTTCTTATAATTATTTGATGCATGATCATCAAACTATAGGTAATGAAGAAGTACAGTAATGATCTAGTGAATAAGCTGGCCTTAAGGAGCTGAGCAAGCGATCTCTGTGAAAAGTAGGTTTTTAAAGAGATGCTGAAGTACAAGAAGTATGCTACTCCACTCATTTCATGCATGATACATATTTTTTTGTAAAATCTGTATCTGTTCTGGCATGAGAGTTTAGACCACAATACAAATGCAGAGACAATAGTGAAGATGGTGATCACACACTTGTAGTTTGATTGCCATTTCAATAGCCACACCATCATGGTATGAATGAACTTATCAGAGCTGAGCTGTACAATGGGAATATTGCACCACCAATACATCTTTCAGCTTGCTCCTAGCAGCCTACTAGGAAGAATCATGAGGTACCATTGTCAGATAGCTGCATATCTACTGTTTTTAAAGTTCATGAGAGAAGGGATACACAGGGCACTGTAGAATGTCTATGCAGTTTCGATCACTTCAATAGCTTTTTTTATGGTGCTCACAGTAAAACTTACATTCTGGATGCTCTGCTTCCCTGAATCTGGCAACAAATGCTGATACACAGGCACACCCATGCTGCCCATGCTGCTCAGTTTTTACTTAAGTTCTCTTGGTATCTGCCATATAGTATGCATGTATGTGTGTGTACTTGTATATACAGGTACACATCTGTATATACGTACAGGTACACACCCATACATAATTCCTACAACACTTCCTATGAGTTCTACTGAGTACTTCTGTGATATTCCTCTTCTTATTGCTTTTTGCAATCCCCTTCATTGCACACAGCACAGAATGGACTTGTGGATATCCTGTTCAACTGGAACCTTCGGGTGGAGAAACACTGTTGGCAGCAGTACCTCCTGTTTTCTCTCCTCTTTTAGGCGTAGCCCCATGTCTGATTATCTACAAGGCTTTATCACTGCTATTCCTAAACTCTGGCACTGCTCATCTACAGATGACTTACATACATGTTACTGACAGCTCCTCAGTGTCCTACTGCGTAACCCTTCTAAACAGAAAGTCAAGCACTGTTTGACCTTATTTCACCACTAGAAACCAATGTATTGCTCCTTGGATATCTGTACTGAGAGAAGGACAATGCTAAGGAGAATCCAAAGATACAGAATTCCAAACATTTAGAAACTCTCAGTCTGATTAGGCACAACCACAGTCAAGTTGTTGCTGGTATCAAGAGACTGAATCCAAAGGGCATTTTCTGTGTATTTCACTTTGCAGGTTCCATCCCTCCAGGACTGCCTGTTAGCTTGCATCAGTTCTCTGTCTGTTCTTCATATCTTAGGCTTCTTCAGCAAGCACTCCTTCCATCCTCATGAGTTTTCTCTACTCAGAATCACAAAATGGTTGAGGTTGGAAGTGATGTCTGGAGGTCATCTTGTCCAATCCCTGCTTAAGCAGAGTTACCTAGAGTAGGTTGCCCAGGACTATGTTCATATGGCTTTTGACTATCTTCAAAATGTCTCCAATATCTTCTTTACAACTACCATTGAGGTATTTATCTAAATGGATACTTCAGTCCTTTAGTCACCTCTATGGCCTTTTGCTGGACACTCTCCCATATGCCCAAATCTCACTGGGTCATCTGGAAATCCCAGAAATTGATACTATTCTCCAAGTGTGGCCTTACTAGTGCTGAGTGGAGGGGAAGGACCATCTCTTTATCTACTCCTTATCCACCTGCTCTTTATTTACTTCTCTATTCCACACATAACCTCCTATATGATCATATTTCTTCCATTATCTTTGTGTCTATGTAAATCTTTCTTAAAGGCATTTGTTAAGCTACTATGCTGTTGAACATCCAGTATGCTTCTGAAGGACAGTAAATTCTTCACAAACCATGTAACTCATCAGATACGAGAAATTCATATGCAACAATTGAACTGATTTCAAGTAACCAAATTTTCTTAAGATGGGTAATAAAAAGTTAACACAGTGTAAATGTGACGCTCCATTTTAACTATCAGTAAAAACTACCAGAAATAAAACCATACTCACAACAGATTTTTTCACATGAACAACTTCTTCCCCATTTCCTGTTTGAAGTTCTTCTTTGGCTTTACCGAAAAAACAAATAGATAATAATGATGATATAATCTAACCACTTAGACAAAAGCTGCCAAAATTTTTCTTTAAGATACAGAGAGATAGAGTCAAGTATGAGAGCAGTTAAGTTTTTACTAATGTCCTCTCAGGAACATTGAGTTAGGTATTACAGAGATCCACTTCCATAAATGCTAGCTATAAGCATTTGACTCACTGATTTGTAATGAATTTTGGGGAGCAAACCAGATATAGTTTACACATAATTGTACACTCTACTTATTATTGCATTGTCACTGCAACAGCAGCTAGGATGGTTCTTATGTCGAATGCAGGCAATGAAAAAACTGTGGCCCATACCAAAAGTTGTAGAAATAAGACTATGGGAGAGGACAGGTTGAGAGGACAAGCAAACAAGCAGTAAGACAGCATGTCAGTTGTGCTGTTGTTAGTACCAGGGAGAATATATAAATTCCTTAGTCTAAAATGTATTTGGGGACTAGTAAGCTGCCTTAAAAAGCACTATATACTGCTTTCTCTGTGTAGCTGCTTTCCAGCAGGTCAGCCTCTGACATGTATTGCTGCATGGAGTTATACATCCCCAAAGGACTATAAGCAAACAGGTGTAGAGTCACTGCTACCAAGAGATCCTGGAGTGTCATTTAGCAAGTTACCTCTCTCTCCATCTATCCCCAGATTTACTGAAGTATGGAGAATTTCAGACCAGATATTCTATCTTGGATGAAGAAATTAGTATTTACTCTTAGATGTATATTCAAACAACAACAGCAAGAGAATAACTTCACTGAATACTTCCAGACCAGTTCTCTGTTAAAGGTACTGATATGTAACAGGGCAGAAATCCTTCCATCACAATGAACCAACCAGCACCTTTATGCCTAAAATATCTTTATCAAGGTTGTCATTTACAACTACCATAAAGCTGATCCCAAAATATGCAAACAGCCCTGAGCTAACAAGTCTAGCAGTTCTGTAACATATCCTGCTTCTCCTGATTTGCAGAAGCCTGGAGAGCAAGTATCCAGTCATTAAAGTACAGCTGACAGAGTGTTGCCTTGAGAAGCAAACTCTTTGATTACTCTTAAGTTTCCTAAATGGTATTAGAACTCACAGGAGTGTAAGGAGGTTCAATTTTTAATCCTTTCTTTTGACTGGTGTCAAAGGCAAAATCTCCCCAAAAGATGTGTTAGTTAACAGTCTAACACCACTCTCAAAAACTGGTTGCTCTGAGAAAAAACAAGGTTAAGTTCATCATCACTGTAACTCCATACAACCTTTTAAATTTTCACACCTATTTGCAATAACCACCCTGATATCTGGATAGCACTCATGAACATAGCACCGCACAAAGTTTGCTGTAAGCATAACATTAGAGCCAGGGGTGCTTTACCTGTGTAAGGTGTGCATACACATGAGTAGTGTGCAAAAATTGTGTGAGTACTCAACATCAGATTTAAAAGGAAGTTAGTATCTAGTCTAGTTCGCCTAGTCTGAATTTTCAATCATGCAGAAGGAGAATGAAGGAAATACTTTTAGATATAGTCAGTAATTGTAAGAGTGATATTCACACTCCAGAGCAAGAGTTAGATGAGTATTCATTTGCCTGGAAAACACCAGAGGCAAGAGGGAATCTTCCAGACCCTGCACAAGTCCATCCCTGTCTACACCCCCACTCTTAATTCCTCCTGTTCTTTACTTCCATTATTATGCCAGTGCCTCTGGCACCATTGCTTCCTAGGTTACTCCCTCTCCCTCCGCTTCCTGCCTGCTCTTTGTACATCAGATTACTTCTAGCTCATGGACAGGGAAAGGCAGACAACCTCTTTTCAGCTAATCCCTTCTAAAACAAGCACTACCTTTTACTGAGCATGCCAATGCAATCAGGAATGGTTCTACACAACTATTAAAAATAATTATCAAGCTTTGATGATCATCCAGGACGTTTTTATGTGTTTTCTCCCACCATTGTATGTGGTGGGAGAAAGTAAGTATTGTAAGACTGTATTTAATTTTCTCTGCTTGCTACAAGCATTTTAAAAATAGTCTCATCAATGAAAATATCCAAAGCTGAGCATAGAAGAGCTGGACATTATGCCGTGCAAGTTCTCTGCAGTGTCACAACAACCATAAATTGCACAAAATCCTTTATCTTCAATCACAAAGTGTCTTTAAAATCTAAAAGCACTGAAGTACAGGCTCATGTTCACATTATTGGGAAATCATTTTCCCATCCTTAAAATTCAGGCACAAAAGTAGCAATGAGAGCAGGGTTTTGTCTGTTTTATTTCAGTTTCCTAAACTGTCAGAGGCACCAAGCCAGGAAACATAGTCACTGAGGTTACTGTTGCCTAAGAGAAAGCCAGACTTTGGTACTCTGCACAGAGAGCATAGAGCAGTTAAAGAAATTCTGATGAGTTTATGTCAAGTGTCAATTGAATTGTCCAGGGGTGTCCAGGGCATATCAAATGTCATTATCCACTTGATCACTACAGCCTATAAAGCATTCAGGCCTCCCCTGGGTCTTAAATCACACAGACCAGTCCCTAGGAACACATCAAGTATCCTAAGCACCTCTGAAAAACCAGGCAATAGCTACGGTTATGTAAATTGAACACAGCTTCCAGTGTTCATGTCATTCAGTTATAATTTTGAGACTGAAGGTTCTGGTCATTAACCAACTGTACAGCATTGCTGTGTAAAATTAAGATAATCAGCAGCTACAACTGGATATTTGCAAATTATGAAGGAAAATATTTGTTTTTTAAAATAGCATATTTTAAAAGACTTGGATTCATAGAATAGTTTAGGCCAGAAAGGACCTTGAAGATCATCTAGTTCCAGACCATGTTGCTCAAGGCCTCATCCAACCTGTCCCTGAACATCTCCATATAGGGGTCATCCATGGCCTCTCTGGGCAACCTGTGCCAGTGTCTCAACACCCTTATTGTGTAGGATTTCTTCCTAAAATCTAGTCTATATCTACACTTCTTAAGCTTAAAGCCATTCCTTCTCATCCTATCACTACAAGCCCTTGTAAAAAGTTCCTTCCCAGCTTTCTTGTAGGCCCTATTCAGGTACTGAAAGATTTGAAAAGTCACCTGAAAATTTCTAATGCTGCTATCAGAGTAACTTTAGAAGTTGGAACAAAAAAGCATTGGGAGTTGGATTCAATGGCCCTTATGGATCCTTTCCTGCTTGATATTTTCTTCAATTCTATGAACTACCTATATGTGACAAGTTTAGCATAATAAGGTGCTCATTTGTAAAGGGATGAGAAGAATATTTCTTTTTAACTAAAGTTTGATGAAGTTTAAATGCAATCTCTGTGTGTGTGATCACACAAACATTGGAGTGTAAGACCTCAGATCAAAGGATTTGGTGCAAATACTGTTTTGGGTGAAGCAGGTTTCTGTCTGAGGCTTTTTTGGTTTTTTTAGTAGTAAATGACATTGACTTCAGTAAAGCTTTTCATACAGTCTCCCATAACATCCTCATAGAAGAGCTCAGGAGATGTGGCATAGATGGTTGGTCAGTGAGCTGGATTGAAAACTGGCTCCACAACAGTGTTCAGAGGGTTGTCATCAATGGCACAGGGTCCACTTGGAGGCCTGTGGAATCTGTCCCTCAGGAATCAGTACTGGGTCCAGTTTTGTTCAATATCTTTATCAACAACCTGGAGGAGGGGATTGAGAGTACCCTCAGCAAGTTCACTGATGATACAAAACTGGGGGGGTTGGCTGACACCCCCTCAGGCTGTGCAGCCATCCAATGTGACCTGGACAGGCTGGAGAGCTGGGTGCAGGCAAACCTCATGAAGTTTAATAAGGACAAGTGCAAGGTCCTACATCTGGGGAGGAATAACAACAGGCACCAGTACAGGCTAGGGGCTGCCCTGCTGGAAAGCAGCTCCACACAGAAAGACCTTGGAGTGCTGGTGGACAGCAAGTTCTGCACGGAACAGCAATGTGCTCTTGTGGCCAAGAGAGCCACTGGGATCCTGGGATGTATCACGAAAGGTGTGTCCAGCAGGTCTAAGGAAGTTCTTCTACCTCTCTACTCTGCCCTGGTGAGACCACACCTGGAATACTGTGTCCAGTTTTGGGCTCCCCAGTTCAAGAGAGACAGAGACCTGCTGGAGAGAATCCAACAGAGAGCCACGAGGATGATTAGGGGACTTGAGCATCTCCCCTATGAAGAGAGACTGAGAGCCCTGGGGCTGTTTAGTCTTGAGAAGAGAAGACTGAGAGGGGATCTGATCGCTGTCTATAAATATCTGAGGGGTGAGTGTCAAGTGGAGGGGGCCAGGCTCTTTTCAGTGGTACAGAGTGATAGGACAAGG
The DNA here is from genome assembly GCF_027791375.1 of Indicator indicator. Lineage (NCBI taxonomy): Eukaryota > Metazoa > Chordata > Aves > Piciformes > Indicatoridae > Indicator > Indicator indicator. The sequence goes on from NC_072013.1 coordinate 19,640,368, forward strand.
AACAATGGGTTCAAACTAGAACATAGAAGATTTCACCTCAACATGAGGAGAAACTTCTTTATAGTGAGGGTGACAGAGCACTGGAACAGGCTCCCCAGGTGGGTTTTTTTTTTTTTTTGTTTTGTTTTGTTTTGTTTTTTTTCAAGAAGGTTGGAAGAGACCTCAAGGATCATTGAGTCCAACCTGTCACCCTACACCTCATGCCTATCTAAACCATGGCACCAAGTGCCACGTCCAATCCCCTCTTGAACACCTCCAGGGATGGTGACTCCACCACCTCCCTGGGCAGCCAATTCCAATGGCCAACCACTCTCTCTGTGAAGAACTTTCTCCTCACCTCCAGCCTAAACCTCCCCTGGCGCAGCTTGAGACTGTGTCCTCTTGTTCTGGTGCTGGTTGCCTGGGAGAAGAGACCAACCCTCTCCTGGCTACAACCTCCCTTCAGGTAGTTGTAGACAGCAATGAGGTCACCCCTGAGCCTTCTCTTCTCCAGGCTAAACAGTCCCAGCTCCCTCAGCCTCTCCTCATAGGGCTTGTGCTCAAGGCCTCTCACCAGCCTCGTTGCCCTTCTCTGGACATGCTCCAGCAATTCAACATCTTTCCTAAACTGAGGGGCCCAGAACTGGACACAGTACTCAAGGTGTGGCCTAAGCAGTGCTGTGTACAGGGGTACAATGACCTCCCTGCTCCTGCTGGCCACACTATGCCTGATGCAGGCCAGGATGCCATTGGCTCTCTTGGCCACCTGGGCACACTGCTGGCTCATGTTCAGGTGGCTGTCAACCAGCACCCCCAGGTCCCTTTCCACCTGGCTGCTCTCCAGCCACTCTGACCCCAGCCTGTAGCTCTGCATGGGGTTGTTGTGGCCGAAGTGCAGCACCCGGCACTTGGACTTGTTGAATGCCATCCTGTTGGACTCTGCCCATCTGCCCAGCCTGTCAAGGTCCCTCTGCAGAGCCCTTCTACCTTCTAACAGATCAACACCCGCTCCCAGCTTGGTGTCATCTGCAAATTTACTGATGATGGACTCAATCCCCTCATCCAGATCATCAATAAAGATATTGACCAGGATGGGGCCCAGCACTGATCCCTGGGGGTCACCACTAGTGACAGGCTGCCAGCTGGCAGTGGCACCATTCACCACCACTCTCTGGGCTCGGCCCTCCAGCCAGTTCCTAACCCAGCGCAGAGTGCTGCTGTCCAAGCCACAGGCTGCCAGTTTGGCCAGGAGTTTGCTGTGGGGGACAGTGTCAAAGGCCTTGCTGAAGTCCAGGTAGACTACATCCACAGCCTTTCCCACGTCCACCAGGCGGGTCACCTGAGTCTCCTTCTCTGGAGACTTTCAAAACCCACCTGGATGCATTCCTGTGTGGACTATCCTAAGTGAATCTGCTTTGGCAGGAACGTTGGAGCTGATGATCTCTTGAGGTCCCTTCCAACCTCTGATATACTGTGAGACAGTGAGACATTAAATCACTTCTGAGCCTTCACTGCTTTTTACTTTTTAATTTTACCCCTTAAAGACTCTACAAAAAAAGCCAAACCCCAAATCACAGAATAGCACAAACCAGCTATAAACTCTGATATGAAGAATCACAACGTTATCACAGTCCCATAATGATAAACTATTTTCTCTAGCTTAGATCCCATGTAGACTACTACAACATGTACTTTCTCGTGCTGTGACTGTTAAAACAAATGAAGATTGACAAGTTGAAAGAATACACAATCAAACTGAGAAATTAATATCTAAATGGTGGAATCAGTAAACATAGCTGGATCACATTGCACTGTGAATGGAAAACAATAAAACCATATTTTAGCACAGATTGACACAGAAACCCAGCATAGACAAAGGAAAAACAAATTCCATAGTCACAAAACAACCTACTTTATAGAATAATTATGCAGGTAATACCTTGTTTTATATATTGCCAAAAGAGTTGTATCACAGAATAATTTGCATGAATGAGATGAAAAAACTTTTAAAGTTTTGACTACTTGGTTCAGATAAGATATGACTACATCTATTTTACTTCTTAAATGTTTTTATAAAAGGCTTAATAAATATAAAGACTTTAGTGGGTGACATATGCTAATTTTTGATTGTAACTGGCACATAGTTAAATAAGGAAACATTTTCAGTGAAAACTGGCAGAAGCACTGTTTGTTTTAGCACTCTTATAAATGCAGTTTAGAAACCTTTCTGGGCTTATGAAGAGGCTTTTTGTTTGTTTGGGATTTTTTTTATTTTTCTTTTTCAGAGTGCAAGCATGGTGGCAGTAACTCATTAATTCAAGTGAAAATAATAAACTACCTAACTACCTTCAAGACTGACAGAGATGATGATCAGCCTTTGCCTACCAAGAACTCATGCACAGACATACTTTTTTTTCTCTCTGGTAAGAGTAAGTGTATAAAACCACATATTTCTGTACAAACATAGTCAGGGCTGTATTTGAAAGGACTGGCTAAATTAAAAATGGAAGTATTATGGCAGTTCCACAGAATATCTGAAAAAGTTCTGTGACAAACTTTCGAAAATACAAATTGAACATTATGAGGAAAATTTCTGAATGTTAATCCAACTTTAGGACTTAAGTCTGTTGAAGTCAAAGAACCTTCAGAATTGGTGAAAACAAATGCAGCAAAAATGCAGTGTTTTACTGGGTCATTTTACACTAGCATCTCCTTTTAGTTTTAAGCTCTGTCATAACAGATAGATAGGTGATATTTCTAGTATCTTCCACACATCAAATTTTCAAGAGTGGCAGGCAATGGGTCCATGTTCAATTGAGGCCAGTGACAAGTGGAGTCCCTCAGGGATCAGCACTGGGACCAGTCTTGTTCAACATATTTTTTGGCAACTGGTGACATGGACAGAAACATTGAGTGCACCCCCAGCAAGTTTGCTGATGACACCAAGCTGTGTGGTGCAGCAGACATGCTGCAGGGAAGGGATGCCATCCAGAGGGACATGGACAGGCTGGAGAGGTGAGCCCATGACAACTTCATGGGTTCAACAAGACCAAATGCAAGGTCCTGCATCTGGGCAGGGGCAATCCCAAGCACCAATATAGGCTGGGAAGTGACTGGCTTAAGAGCAGTCCTGAAGAAAAGGACTTGGGGATGCTGGTGGATGAGAAACTCAACATGAGCCAGCAGTGTGCACTTGCAGCCCGGAAAGCCAATCACATCCTGGTCTGCATCAAGAGAAACATAGCCAGCAGGTTGAGGGAGGTTATTCTCCCTCTCTACTCCACTCTGATGAACCCCACCTGGAGTACTGTGTCCAGTTCTGGAGCCCCTATTACAGGAAAGATATAAACATAGTGGAACATGTCCAGAGAAGGGCCACAAGGATGATCAGAAGGCTAGAGCACTTCTCCTATGAGGATAGACTGAAAGAGTTGGGGCTGTTCAGTCTGGAGAAGAGAAGGGGCCTACAAGAAAGCTGGAGAGGGACTTTTTAGGGTGTCAGGTAATGATAGGACTAGGGGAATGGAAAAAAATAAAAATAAAAATGGGTAGATTCAGGTTGGATATTAGGAAGAAGTCTTTCACCATGAGGGTGGTGAGACACTGGAACAGGTTGCCCAGGGAGGTGGTAGAAGCCCCATCCCTGGAGGTTTTTAAGGCCAGGCTGGATGTGGCTCTGGGCAACCAGATGTAGTATGAGGTATCCCTGCCCATGGCAGGAGGGTTGGAACTGGATGATCCTTAAGGTGCCTTCCAACCCTGACAATTCTATGATGCTATGAATAATCTGCATTTGAATATTATTTTAGTATCTGTTCTATCTCAATAGCACTGTTTTCACAGTCTGCCCCTTTTCTGCCCCATTATCTTCCTTTTTTCCCCTCAAATCCCAGAGCACCTGGGCTCTGTTGGAGTCTCCTCCCACCCCAGGTGTGGCCACTTTGCCCTCCCCACCCACTTCCCTTTTTAACTCCCCCCAGGAAGGGCAGAAGCCCCAAGCTGAGCCCATCTGGGCTGAAGGATCCTCCTCTCATCACTGGTGAGTCCCCACGGTGCACACCGTGTGACTGGGGGGGGTAACAAAGGCTGGGGGGCCTGGTGGCCCCCCAGCTAGGTAGGAATAGGGTTGATATCTACTCTAATATCATCCATGGATGCTGACTGGGCCTCCTTACTGTGTGGTATCTTGGCTGGTTGAGGGTCTCGGCTCTGGCTCTGGGATAGGTGCAAAAGTGGAGGTGGTAGAGGTGGAGCAGGAGCTGGAGCTGTTTCAGCAAGGTGGAGGACAGTGTAGAGGGAGCAAGGGCCACTTTGAGAAGATGAAGTGCGGGGGGAGGGTGGAGCAGGAGCTGCTTTGGGAAGGTGAAGGGTGGTGAGGGTGGGGGAGGCAGGGGGGTTAGGGTAGATGACCTTTAGAATCAGTGGGGCTCCACCTGGGGAAGGATGACCTCATTGCTGTCTACAGCTACCTGAATGGAGGTTGTAGCCAGGAGGGGTTTGGTCTCTTCTCCCAGGCAGTCAGCACCAGAACAGGAGGACACAGTCTCAAGCTGTGCCAGGGGACGTTTAGGCTGGAGGTGAGGAGGAAGTTCTTCATGGAGGGAGTTATTAGATGTTGGAACATGCACCCAGTGAGGTGGTGGAGTCACCATCCCTGGAGGCTTCAAGAGGGGACTGGACGTGGCAGTTGGTGACATGGTTTGGTAATCATGAGGTCTTGGGTGACAGGTTGGACTTTGATGATCCTTGAGGTCTTTTCCAACCTTATTGATTCTGTGATATGATGAGTTGGTTGAGAGCATATGGGTGAAGATTAAAGGGAAGACAGGGGAAGGTGATGTTACTGTAGGGGTCTGTTACAGGCCACCTGACCAGCAGAACCAAGCAGCTGAGGCTCTCCACAGGCAAACAGAAGTGGCTTTGTGTTCTCACAAGCCCTGGTCCTTGTGGGGCATTTCAACCACCATAACATCTGCCTGAAGGGACAACACAGCAAGGCACCAGAAATCCAGGACGTTTCTGGATTGTACAGATGACAACTTCCTCCTCCAAATGGTAGAGGAACCAACAAGAAAAGGTGCTATGCTGGACCTTGTTCTCACCAACAGGGAAGGGCTGGTAACCAGTGTGAGGCTCAGGGATAGCCTTGGCTGCAGTGACCATGAAGTGATAGAATTTAAGATCCTCCGGGCAACCAGGAGAGTATATCCCAAGCTTACAACCTTGGAGTATAGGCATGCAGACTTTGATCACTTCAGGGATCTGCTGGCCCAAGTATCCTGGGACAAAGCCCTAGAGGGAAGAGGGGCCTAGGACAGCTGATCAGTATTCAAGGATTGCCTTCTCTGTGGCCAGGAGCAAAATATACCCACAAAGAGGAAAGCAAGAAAGAATGTTAGGAGACCTGCCTGGATGAGCAAGGAGTTCCTGCACAAGCTGTCACACAAAAAAACTCTATAAGGAGTGGAAGAAAGGACAGTTAGGGCATATAAGGAAGCTGGAAAAAAAATATAAATGGGTAGATTCAGGTTGGATGTTAGGAAGAAGTTTTTCACCACGAGGGTGGTGAGACACTGGACAGGTTGCCAGAGAGGTGGTAGAAGCCCCATCCCTGGAGGTTTTTAAGGCCAGGCTGGATGTGGCTCTGGGCAACCTGATCTAGTGTGAGGTGTCCCTGCCTATGGTAGGAGGGTTGGAACTTGGATGGTCCTTGAGGTCCCTTTCAACCCTAACAATTCTATGATAACCCTCAGAAGTTAAAGGAAATGGGAGAAAGGTAATTGTTTGGCTTTTTTTTTTTTTTCCTGTTATACACCATGTTGTGTCCTTTTCCCTGGTAAGGAAATCTCCTCATTTAACAGCTCATAACTGCATAGATATCAATCCAAGTTACATTGAATCACTACAGCTGAAAGGAGATTGTTAAATTATTTTATTTATGAAAGAAGGAAGTGGCTATGAAGGGGTTTTTTTCACCCCAACAGTAATTAGCTATTGATCAGCTCTTCATTTAATAAAATAGAAAATAGCTTCAAGATTCAGTGTTGGTTTTGCAAGTCCTCCTACCAAACCAGCTTTTTTTTCATCCAATTACTGATGACCTTTTACATACTATTCAGACTGAAATAGAATTCTTTGTGCTGGATAACAGAATCAAATTAATCCTATCAAGGTGACAAAATCAACTTTCAAAAAAGGCAAACTAACATATTATTTTTTCTTTTTTTTCCTTTCTTGCATTCCTTCCTATTTCAAGAAACACCTTGAACTAACTCATACAAAGGCCTTGTAAGGAAAAAATCTACTATCCTTACAAACCCTGATGGAAATGTGCTGTGATAGTGCCTACCAGGAACCTATAGTGAAGATGCTTGGTAGAAAAAAAGATTGGGACAGAGAAAGATGGAGAGAAGATGGCCCATGAGTCTTTCATTGCCCATGGTGTGGAGGCAACACCTGAGAGGACGTGGAGGTAGCTGGCTGAACTGGGACTGTCTCATTGCTCCATAACATGGCCCTGTTTTGTAAAGAGCTAACACATCCAGTCACCACAGCTGGGATTCCCCATGAAAAACCTGGCTACATGGTTGTCAAGGGAGGGGTGGAGGATGAGGCAAGAGTTTTGTCAGAACCACTCCTCCACATCTCAGTGTGGGATGTGTCTTCCAAGATTAGAGAGCCATGCACTGAGCTAAAATCAACCTAATTAAAAAGAGTTGGCAGTTTAATGGATGAAACTGATATTTAAACAGCTGGAATGAAAGATTTCGTGTGAGAGCGTATTTGCAAAGAAACATCAAACTACCCTACCAACAAAATAAACAAACTGCCCTCTGTGCAAGGCAAAGTGTCTAGAGAAAACAGAGGATTTGAAATCATTAACTTAAGACCAGATCCAAACTCACTGATTATCTTGGCATATTTGTTTAGGTCTGAATAAACCAAAATTGGGTCAAAATAACTTCAGATACTGAGTTTAGTGCCTTGGCAGAAACATTTTTTTTTTTTAAATCAAAAAGGCCATTGGGGCAATATAATGCAAAATATGGATGCTCATCTCCTGTTTATAATTTTTGCTGTCACCTACTTACCATGAATAGAACTTTATTACAATTTCAATTCATTATTTTTTCAAAGCATTCCTTATACATGTTCTGAAACCAAATCAAGCCAATTTGTGCCATCTACTGGTAAAACAAGATTTTCCAAAGCTTAAGTACTCTAAATCTACTACAGAGCTAGTTTATTTTATACCTGTTTCAGTTTGTTTACCCTAAATAGAAGTGTTAGATTGTTGCAAGCAATCTCACATATGGTGTGTCTGATAAAGAAGACTGTTTGCATCATCTGAGGATCAACAGCATCATATAAACAAATTAATTCATGGACACCTTCAATTAGAGTGATGTTACTATGACTCTGCTGAAAATTTTCAGAGGTGTATTTTTAAACTAAAACTTCCATAAAGTAAACCTGGATAATGGCTAGGACATGTTTCTTAGCCTGAACTATCTTTCTGTTTGTGAACTGCAGTGTCCATTTTGTGACAGCTGCATATGTGCTCCTTCTTATCTGAATTAACAGTTTAACTGGGAACCACTCTTCTGAACCAAGGTGTTCATAGCAGAGTTAGAGCTTGGCTGCCCCTTTTGTACATGGCACTGTTAAGATCTCACACTGGCACTCTGAGATGTCACTATTCATAGTCAAAAAGGCTGAACCAAATCTTTAGCCAGCTTTCTCAGAAAAGGCCATCCCTGGAGAATGGAGATGGTCTTACAGAAGACAAATCCAAAGGACCTAACTTGAATAGTGCAGCAGAATGAATAAATGGGATATGCTATCTCCTGCATCAAAGGATTGATGTGAAGGAGAGGTTTTTTTTCAGCTTCAGGACAGTGATGGCAAAAGAACAAACGAGTGTCAGCTGGCCTTGAGTATATTTAGGTTGGAAATTAGAAGGCTTCTAACCATCAGAAGAAAGAGGTCCTGTGACAGCCAGCCAAGGGGAGCGGTGGGGCCAAACTATCTAACTAGTTTTAAGATAGATCTTGGTAACTTAATGAAAGGGATTATGAAACATGGATGTCTACAACAGTAGGAAATTGGACTTGATGACCCAGGCAGTCCCTTCCAGTCCTCTCCTCCCACGTTTCCCAGAATGTTCCTCTGCTTTGACTTCAACATGGTGCCCAACTTCTGACAGCGGTAGATTCAGCTGCCTGTCAGGATGCTCAAAATTACCAGAGTTCTGTTGATCCCAAACCCTCTCATTAGCTGGGATATGATTTTGTAAGAGGGGCCAATTGCTTTTTCTCTCTAAATCCTATGTTACGTTTGTGAGATCTGCCTTCTAAAGCTTTTAAACACAGTTTGCATTCATTTTTATTATAGGCTGAAGGCAACTGGTGAATTAAAAGTGAATTAAGCAAAACTAGACATTAAGTACAATAGTCAAGAGATCAACTAAGATATAATTGTCTGTCATGTTTATCAAAATCACCACAACAGAAAAAAAGGGAGTGGAGAAGTCACTGTAAATATGATTTGTAATGCAAGTAATTTAGTAAAAGAGGGTGATTTGTTTCTAAATGATCTCAAGTTTCTTTTAGTTTTGGGTATGCTTCAATATAAATAAGACTCTAAAAAGGATAAAATTCAGAGACATGTCCCACTATCTGCAGACCTAGAATAGTTGCTGTTAAATGCCAAAGACAGGCGGTTTAAAAAAAAAATGTGGGGGAGGGTGTGAGTATGTGCTTAGCTGAGCCCACAAACACATCTATAACTCACAGAAACAGCAAGCACTAGATGGCCTGTGGATAAAAGAAAGAAATCCTAAGTCTCTCAAACTGAGCACTCAAAATTATAAATCCCTTTTGAACATTCAATTCTAAAGTAAACATATGATTAAGTCTATCAGCTGATACCTCCAAAAGCAACTCTTTGCCTTTCTCTCTCTGCCATTTCACTCTCCCCAGCTGCTACCAGGAGAATTTGAGCATAATAAGGTAGCAGTGCACTGCTCAGGAAGCATTATGGAAGTGTGTGTGCCTGTGAGTCCACATACAAAAGGCAGAGGAAACACAACACATGTAGCTCCCCAGGTACCTTTCTGGAATTCTGCACCTCCTGTTGCATGCAATTAGGCACAAGGCGAAAGGGTTTTATGAGGATCCTTTGAGAACCATTTAATTTTGTTTTCCTGAAGCAGGAAAATGTCAACTTTTGTTCAGATGTCCAAGTGATTCATATTTAAATCTGAAGAAGTGGAAACACAAGAAAGCCAACCTAATACACTTTCAAGTTATATTTAATTGATTTTCCCCTTTTTGGAAGTATTTACTGTTTGGAAATATTTGTCCTGGCTGGACTCTATTTGACAGTCAGAAAATGTAGAAAGAAAGATCAATCGGGTATCTCACGCAAACATGCCTCTGGTGTGTCCAGCTGTATTTTCCAGAAGAAAACCCTCTCTAGAGGAAGTTGTCTGCCAGTAACTTTCTATTACACAGGTATGTGAGTAGGGTCAGAAAAGTCTCACTGAGCTTACTGGGAAACTGCTATAAGCAGAATTTGGATCATAGTATTTCCTTTTTGCCCAAAGGTGAATACCCTTCTTGCAGCCACCCCAGAGCGATAAAGGGAATGAATGCATTAATGCCAACCTTGTCTTAGCCTCTGGAGAACACTGCTGAGAAGCAGTGCAGATATATCTTTCTCTTTGTGATTAATTAATTCTTCCCTCCATTACACAAACTGCTAAACAACTTCAAAATCTAAGCATCCCTTCCTGCTGGGTTTCTACTTCTAGCCCTTCAGGCTCGACAAAGGAGATGCCATTGGGATATATAACATAGGCAACAAGAAGGCTGTGAGAGAACTCCCAAATGGGCATTCAAAAAGGTTCTGCAGTTCTGCCTGTTTTCCTTCATCAGTGCAGGTGTACACTAGGCTATTACCATACAGTTGTTGATTATATAGAGTATGTCCCAAAGTAAAGTCTAAGCTTTTTTCATTGGCTTATATCATTATCTAAATTACAGGTAAAAATTTCTACTGGAGTACTGTTTCTTCAGATGGCATCCCCAGAGAAATCTTAGTTTAACTATTATTTTTTTTTTTTACTTATGTTATAGACAAACCTCTGGCAAAACCCTATAGAATCTTCAAAAAAAACCCAACTGAACATCTTTACCTAGGAATTCATAAAGTCTTGGCCCCCACTTCTCACCCTAAAACCAAACTAACCCAAACAAACAAAAACCAAAACAACAGAAACCAAACACAAAACCACCAACTCAACAAATTTAAAAATAACAAACACAGAACAACTGCATGAGAAAACAAGACTATACAAACACATTATGAAATTGTTTCAAGACTGAGCCTGATCAGCCTCATATTTAGGATTCTTGTTCTTCCAATGGCAGCAGGAGATAAGTCACTTCCTTAATTGGGTTCATAATTTCAAGCATAAGATGTCTGAGTCCCATTAACTACAATACCCTGCACCTTTCTTCACTTGCTTGATCACTGATTCTCCTCTATTTGTCCTTCAGCAATTGTTTCTTTCTCTCCTAAGCATTCTGTTGCATCATTTCTTAATTAAAAATAGCTTTTGGGGTTAGATTTTGGAAAATACTTCGCTCATTTCCTGGCAAGATTGTTAGACTAAATGATCCCCAGAGGTCCTTTCCAACCCCTATCATTCTGTGATTTCATTGTATTTTTTTATACTGGACATTAACATCTAAACACTTCATGATGTCATTCTCAGCTTAATTTGACTTTTCTTCCACAGCTTAGGTGCTGATGGCATTGGATGGTTTTCTCGATCTCTAGTACTACAGTTATCTGGAAGACTTATAGTGTCATTTGCAAAATAAGTTGTACCAGGGGTGTTTGCATGTACACAGATCCTGGATTTGCAAAATCAATAAAAGAATTAAATAGCTGTGATCTCCCTTTATTTTGAATGCAACAATTTTAACTTAACTTGGGGTAATTGATAGTTAATACATATTCAAAGCATTAAGTTTCACTCATACTATGACCACAGTAACAACACCTTTTTTTTTATCTTTTTGGTTGTGAAACTCAGGAAATTGCATTGAACAGACAGTTTTCTGATGTCTCAGATGGTAAATTTGCATTTCTTTATTCCGCTCCTGAATCAATTTTTACCACTAATTCAGTAACACTGTTTTTCACTTCAGATAATCTTGGAGTCCATTCTGGATACTTGCTTCATAGCTCTTTGCCTTAAAAACAAAACAAAACACTGGAAAAATCACCAAATGAGAGCAGGAAGAGAATGTTACAAAGATAAAAAAAGACTAAACTATTCAGCAGCAGAAATACAGCAGGATATGACAAAAGAGTGCCTGCTTCTTTCCAGAAGACACAAAATTCTACTATAAAAAAGCATTCTTGAACATGGTACACATTCTGATCCTTTGCCACATAGTTGGGTGCACCCACAATCTTGTTTCATAAAGAAAACAAAACATTTTGTTGCCCCTACACTGAGCAGAATGTAGATGCTAATGTAGTTATGAACATTATGAAATATCTACTACATAATGTCAGTATTTCAGCAGGATATTTTAAAGATGGTTCCATTGGCAAATCCCTCTTTCAGAATTTACTTAACTTAGATTATCAGAACATTTCTGCATGCAAAGAGGAAAAGCACTCTAAATGACATCTCCACAGTACAAGTTAAAAATTCCCTTGAATGTATTCCATCTAACAGGTACAGTCTGTACTTGTGAGTACAGGAAGCAGATGTTCTATGTGTATGTGAAGTAGCAGTGACTGAGTGAGTGGAAATCAGTGGATTCTGGTCAATGGGAGGTTTACATGATGGCGGCTTCTACCCATTTAATATGGAACTGAAAGCTATGAAATTCTCTAGCCTTACATATTTTCAAGACATAGATTTCTGCTCATTTAAATTATCTGGAGTGTGAAGATGTGGTAAGGATATTCACCACATGGAACAGCAGAACTTGACAAAATAGGGGCCTTACTTCCAAACTCATATTGATTCAAATAATCATATTGGGTTGAATGGATGTACTTGAAGAGGTGAGCCAAAACCTGTGGACCAGACTCTAGATAATGAATTTCCAGTAATTCAATGTAGCAGGCACTGCTGATCTCCAGCCAAATACATGAGCTTCAGCAGTCCATTTGAGGAAAAAAAAGAGGTTAGGATTCCTAATTACCTGGAGAAAAGTGTTTTTATATCAGAAAGTCAACATCAAAGTAGAAAGCACTCATACTGTCAGACGCTAGAGTGGTGTGCCGAGCTGCGGTTGCCTCCCCCTGCACAGTGTTTGCAATCAAAGCACAAAAGGGCATGCAGCACTCTTGTCCAGACAGGCTGCAAAAGCAGATACAGCTGGAAGGTTGATTAATAGGCTCTCTACAGCATGTTTCACCACTGGAGAAATCTTGCTGGTGCACACTTCTGCCACATCATAAGGAATAAATCTTAGCACCTCACAAAATCATACTCAATCCGAGTAAAAATACTTCATTGATAATACTAGTATCTTCATCCAGGTCACCACCTCAGTGGTGAAGACTCCAAACCTCACCTGAGAGACTAATTGCTCCAAATGAAGGGATTTTATTGTCTGCACCACGTTAAATAACATCACATTAAACAAGGACTTCCTTAAAGTTACACACTGATGGATGGAAAATCTTACAGATCTGCTTTCTGCCTGCAACAGGTCTAAAACTCAGGAAGAAACAATGAAGAACTGTCTGTTTCTACTAAATGTATGTGAAAAGTCAGCAGCAGGAATATATATGATCCTGTAAAAATGCTAGCATGCTAGCTAGCATTTACCTTCACTTACCTTGGAATATATGTTTGAAAGGTGAAGCAATTTCCATCTGAACAACTGATTCTAAAGAAAGCTGTTTGTTTGATTTGGGTTTTCTTGTCTCCATTTTATCCCATATGTATAAGCATTTTGAGACCACACATGGTCCCTTTTCCCAGCATATAGGCAAAATGGAAAGAAGGTAGAAGTGCTTCCATCATTGTTATATATAAATTAAATCTAATAAATACTCAATGGGACTTTGGGGAAAAATTCCACTCACAATTTCACCCAAATAGTTCCTTTTAACTTCAGAGAAGTTATGGAAGTATAATTTCAGGCAAATTTGCTACAGGTTAGAAGTGAAACTATTTGGAGGAGTCCTTTCCTCAGCATTCAAGACCTCCTTATAGTTTCTGGAAGAACTTGCATTGTACAGTTGTTAGGAAGCCAACACAGAAATTACCTGCCATGGTGGAAGACACAGTATAGCAAGGTTTTGATGAGAGTGTTTATCAGTATCCTATGGTCAACAAAGACTGCGCAAAATTTATTAGCTTTCATCCTCATTTGTTTTTATACTGAAAAATCTAGTGCCAGTGAACAGAAGGAATACTGCTCTGCCCAGAGAAAAATCTATTCCAACAATCAAGAGCTCCTCCCTAAAACAGATTTTGTGCCCCCACATCATTTCCACCCTCCCTTATTTATAACTTAGGGTTATTTCCATTAAGTCATAGAAATGTTTTCATGTTTAATTCACATGTGTTTCTAAGGAGCCGACAACCATGGAGACAGTCTTGTGTAATGACAAATAACAGCACAGAGTGAAACAGTGGCTGCCAGCAGGAAATGTAAGTTGACAGACTTATAGAAAAGGCAACACTTAAAAAGGTGGACAGCTAGTTTTGAATTCCCAGTTCCAAAAAGGGGAGGGCAAAATGACTCCTGAGAAAGGGTATGAAATATAACTATTTGCATCTTTCCAGACAGGTGTAGTGCCATTGGGTTCTATTCTGTCAGCACTGGCCAGGCAGAAAGAATATCTCTTGCCATGCCTCGTACACCCTCTCTGGTCATTGCTAGCTGTGCTAATAGCCATGGGAAACATTTGGCTTGCCATCACAGAAGTGAAAGAGAAGGTGAAAGACCATACTGAGGTCTCAAGCCAATGGCAGCCATCATCTAGCCCATCATTTTCATATACCCTAAACAAGCAAGAAAGGGCATGGAACAGGAATGTTGGAGAACAGAGAACATTCATGGATATACATATGGATATGAAAAGGAAGTATACGTGCAAAAAACGGAAGGGCAAAGGACAGCATCAATTTCTGGCACATATTTTTTTGTTTGTTTCAGCTGTGTGGCTTGATAAGTATTGAGAGACTTACATAGGATTTGGAACCAATTAGATAATTGTAAGGTAAATAGCATTTGCAGAAGCAAAAGGTAGGTCAAAAGTAATTATTTTTAGATAAATATGTGGATCAGAACCCCATCAGCAGCCTTCCTCCATTAGGGATGCAGAGACTATTCAGTAGCTGCCAACAAAACGGTTGGTGGGACTTTGCCAAAGAGAGTCACACGCTGCTGCTGGAAAAATTCTTTCATAGCTGAGCTTGGAATACTGGTCTGAAGCTGCCAGGGAGAGACTGGATAAACTGCACGTGTTTGTTTGCCCACAAGTAGTACGGATGCACTAAATATGATAAATGTGAATGCAAGCTACCAGTAGCTTTGCACTTTGTCTGCATGCACTTCTGTCTGTGGTTTAAACCCTGTCAAACATAACACCCAAGGAAATTACCTGAAAGATATAGTGTAAACTAACACTCAGGCCAACAATCTAGGTGAGTCAACAGTGCCAGATCCCCATCCTCCCTTTTTTGAGGCCTGTGTTTCAGCTGGGAGCTGGCAAATAGTGATAAAGACATGCAATTGTTGCTGCATGAGAACAGAACATTTTCTCTGCCAATATCCAAAGAGGACACCGATTGATAACAGACGTCCTCTGGTTATCATGGGCTTCCACAGGCACAGGTGTGTTTTCAGAAATGGGCACATGTCAGCCATCCTTCAGGCACCTGAGCCTCATTCTTAGTGAAGGGGCAGCCAGACTACAAATGTCAGCAGAAGTTCCAGTCTAGGACAGAGAAATATTTTTTTTTCAGTATGTGACACTGAGATGCAGTGATAATTCTAGGCAGTTGAAAGCTTGCTTTCTCACTGATGGGTAAATAACCTCCTGAATACAATAGTTTGAAATGACCCATTTAAAAATATCTGAAAATCCATCAGTTTTATTCATAGAATCATAGATTCATAGAATGGTTTAGGTTGGAAGGGACCCTAAAGTTTATCTAGTTTCAAACCCCCTGCCATAGACAGAGACACCTTCCACTAGACAACATTGCTCATGTCCTTATCCAACCTGGCCTTGAACACCTCCAGGGAAGGGTCATTCATGACCTTCCTGGGCAACCCATTCCAGTGTCTCACCACCCTCACTGCAAAGAATTCCAGTTTAAATCTACCCTCCTCAAGCTTCAATTCATTCCCTTTCATCTTATCACAAGCCCTTGGAAAAAGTCCCTCCCCAGTTTTCTTGTAGGCCCACTTCAGGTACTGGAAGGCCACTATAAGGTCTCTCCCAAGATGCCTTTTCTCTAGGCTGGACAGCCCAAACTCTCATAGCCTGTCTCCATAGGGGAGGTGCTCCAGCCCTCTGATCATCTTTGTGTCCCTCCTCTGGACCCACTTCAGCAGTCTAATGCCCTTCTTGTGCTGGGGGCACCCGAACTGGATGCAGTACTTGATATGGGGTCTCACAAGAGCAGAGTAGAGGGGGATGAATCACCTCCCTCGTTCTGCTGGTCACACTTGTTTTGATGCAGCCCAGGACATGGCCTTCTGAGCTGCATGCACACATTGCTGGCTCATGTTAAGTTTTTCATCAACTGACACCCCCAAATTCTTCTCCTCAAGACTTCTCTCAAGCCACTCCTTGCCCAGTTTAGATTTGTGCTTGGGATTGCCCCAACCACCTTGCACTTGGCCTTGTTGAACTGCATGAGATTGTCTTGGGCCTACCTTTCAAACCTGTCCAAGTCTCTCTGGATGGCATCCTTTCCTTCTGGTGTGTCAACTGGACCACACAACTTGGTGTCATCCACAGACTTGCTGAGGGTGCACACAATCCCACTGCCTGTATCACTGAAATACATGTTAAACAGCACTGCTTCCACTTGTCCCTGGTGTCCATTTGGATATTGAGCCTTTGACCACAACTCTTTAAGTGCAGCCATCCAGTCAATTCCTTATCCAGTAAGTGGTCTACCCCTCAAGTCCAAGTTTTTTCAACTAAGTGATCAGGATATCATGCCAGACAGTGTCAATCACTTCCTTTGGTACTTTATGAAAGAACTGTCTCCATGACTGACACAAGAGATACTCCTGTGGCAGTTGCTCTGTCCACATCCCCTACGATGGGTGGAAATAGTCATATCTAAAATATTTTTCAAATAAGGAACACAATAGCTCAGTCATAAGACTTGTAACATGTTCCCTGGATACAGAGGTTTGATGGGAATCAAGTGATATAGATGTTGCTCCAAACTTAAAATTCTTGAGATATGTGTAGAAAATTGCAGGTCATTTAAACAGAAGAACAGAAGATTGTAGATTAGGTCACTGGGGGAAAAATACAGCAAAAGCCACCTACATAAGGTGCATGAAAAATCTTTTTGACTCTGTCTCACAAGCAAAGTAAATTGAAAATGTTACAGGATATTCCATTTCTTACACTTCTTAGGGTCCTTTGCACACTGAAAGATTAGAATACAGTATTTTTTTTTGCCTAGACAGAACAAACTTCCACTGTTTCTGAGAGGAAACAGTCATTTCACACTCCCATCTCAAGAACATCAATCTCCAAAACAAATTATTCATGCATGATGTTCAATCACCAGTACCCATTTTTCTTGCAGAATGTTCCAGACATGACTTCCAGGTCCCAGCTACCCTCTTCCTGTTGGAAAAAGCTGACGTCTTTTTAGCTTTTTGGAAAGAAATTGCTTCAGAATAGATTAGTATGTTCTGGAAATCCTCTCGAAGGTGTTCTGAATTCTCTTTTCCTGGTTCTTTTGACTGTATTCACAAAAAACACCAAGTCCTCACTTAGAAATCGATAAAGAACACTCTTAAAGAGAGCTATAAGCAACTGTTCCAGGAACCATACAAGCACAGATCCAAGTGCATTATAATACCTCCAAAGAACAGAACTCTTCTACCTCTCTACTCTGCCCTGGTAAGACCACACCTGGAATACTGTGTCCAGTTTTGGGCTCCCCAGTTCAAGAGAGACAAAGAACTGCTGGAGAGAATCCAACAGAGAGCCACAAGGGTGATTAGGGGACTTGAGCATCTCCCCTATGAAGACAGAGATCCCTGGGGCTATTTAGTCTGGAGAAGAGAAGACTGAGAGGGGATCTCATAAATGTGTATAAGTATCAGAGGGGTGGGTGTCAAGTGGAGGGGGCCAGGCTCCTTGCGGTGCTAAGACAAGGAATAATGGGTTCAAACTAGAACATAGAAGATTTCACCTCAACATGAGGAGAAACTTCTTTACAGCGAGGGTGACAGAGCACTGGAACAGGCTCCCCAGGGGGGTTGTGGAGTCTCCTTCTCTGGAGACTTTCAAAACCCACCTGGATGCATTCCTGTGCAGACTACCCTAAGTGATCCTTCTTTTGGCAGGGGGGGGTTGGACCTGTTGATCTCTTGAGGTCCCTTCCAACCTCTGATATACTGTGATATTGTCATTCATCTTTACTTGTATTCTCACTTACCGACCAAAGTAAGAAGGGCCTGCCCTTAGGCTTTTACGTCTTTAAAAACTTTACTTCAGCTGATTTCTGTTATGAGTTATTTTAAATGATTACCATGAAATGAGGTGTCAAATGTATACCAAAAGTTGTTTTAGTACAATTACATATCTAATAATCCACATGCTTCAAAAATCTTGCTGAAGTAGATGTGAAAATGAGTCAGTTTTTTTCATTTCGAAGTTTCCAGGACCTTTCTTCTTCTAATTGAGCAGATACTATCACTAAAATATTTCTGCTGTAATAATTGATATAAAAGAGGGCAGATGTACAAGAAACAGTGGAATTTGGTTAAAACCACAAATAAAGGCCAGTCACATTACAACAGGCAATGGTTACTAGTCTGGTGGAGGATTCTAAGCTGAGTTAATCGCCTGCCTGAGGAATGCAGTGTCATGTTTCCATAACCCATACAAAGGGACTTTTTCCCCCATATGCACTTCTATGGATTAATTGCAAAAACCAAGTGAAGATCCTTCTCAGCCAAGCATCTGCACGCTGAAGCATACTTGCTTATACTTTGCCTTTGGTCTAAGCTTGAGAAAAAATATTTTAAATAAGCACAAGAATTGAACTTTGAGAGAAAAAGAAAATCTTTGCATCAATTATTATAGAACTTGAATTCCATAAAAAGCAAAAAATAAGAGAGGTAATAACTACATTTTTCATCCATAAAGTATCTCATACTGCCAATTTTTTTGGCTGTTTACAGGTGTAGCAGAGAAACAAACACTATCATTGTCATTTAACACTTGATACAGAAAAAGATCGCTGAAAGTAATTCAAATCATTAAGTCACTTTGGCAAACCATGACTAAAATTCAGTATTGTGCAAATTGCTAAACACAACATAAGAATAATAAATTTGCAACCAATGTAAATTGATCTACCTCTAGGCTACTGCAAAAAAGTCAGTCCCACCCTTTCTGCAGGTCCTGTTTCAGTCCTGGCCCATGCTTTGTTTCAGTCCTAGCAATTATTCAGTTTCACTGCACATCAGATGATATCATAGGTCTAATTTTAAACACTTCTTACCTTTCAGTTAAGTTTCAGCTGAATGAGCAACTTCTTCCATGGCCTCATAAATGCTAGGAGTGATGTAAAGGAGCACATGGCCAGGGCAAATCTGGGCATGCACAGTGCAGGCAGCATGGCCTTACATCAGCCTAAACTATTTGTGAAACCCTGTGAGTGTATGAAAGTAGTGCAGCTACAATGAGAGGACAGACAGCTGTGAAATCAGGAAGATCTATTTAAAATCACTCTTAATTGATCTTAATAGCTTCCAGGTAAATATATTTTATGTCACTGAAATATTGATGGGTGTTAGCCTACTTCTGTATTATAGTAGTTTTGAAACTGAGACAAGGAGTTCAAACATTTTGGTTGCTTTTACACAACAGCATGGTCCTTGATGTCTTGTTGATGTCCTATATTAGCCACTTTCACATTCTTCCCACCCTGATTTTAATTTCTTCACACAGCCTTGATGTATCATTGATAAAGTATTACTTATTTCAGGTGAAGCAGAATGCAGTTTCTAATAAGACAACAAAACTCAGCCACCTTCTGGGAGACAAAACTATTGCACATTGAAAGAGCTGCTTTTAAGAGAGTTAGGTTTTCTTGAGTTATTTAATAGATGTTATTTACAATTCCTATAACCTGAGCCACTAAGTAGAAGAGATCATTATTTTATGTGTATCAACAGTAAAGAGCATAAAAAAGGGGTAAGCATTATCCCAAAGAGAAGGGGTTGCTAAATAGACAAAAAGCCCAGAAAATGAAGATTGGCTCTGGGGGAAAAAAAAAAAAAAAAAAAAAAAAAAAAGATGATCAATGGAAGACCTGACAATGACAAACAACGTCTGAGTCATTAGCAACAAAGCATCCACCATATCTTGCATCACTGAGATCCAGCTAGATGACATTTCAAGCCCTGTACTAACCAACATACTCTCCACCCTGCACAGGCAGGACAAACCATCTCCCAACACATTATCTGTCTTCTCTGCAAACATCACATTTGAAAAGACAGGTCCCTTATGTAAGAATAATATCATGGGATTCATCTACTTAACAAGAGAAACAAATCCAGTGTAAAGTCACATAACTAATCTAAATGGGAGGCCAGTGGTACTTTAACAGAGATACTCCAGAAAGATCTGTAACACACACACATTACCAAAGAAAGGTGTACAAACTCCAAAGTTCATTTCTTTCCCTCTTTCCTCCAGAAGCCACCTCTAGTCCACCTCATGAAGCATTTCAAATCTATACTTTTTGCCAATGTTACTTTTTGCCAATGTTACAATGTTACATACACAGACCTTCATACTAATTTGAAACATTAAGATGATAGAGACCAAACCATAGAAATAATGGATGAGAAGGGACCACAGGAAATCTGTGTTAAGCACTAGGTATGACAAAGGAATGAGTAAACTAACACTATGCCTGACACTCACTGTTCTTAAAAATTGTCATGATGGGGATTCCACAATTCACAAAATCTCTCCTGTCCACTGCTAAAATATCCTGCAAAAAGACTTTTGTAGTATTAATCTGGATATCCTTTGTCCATTTGAATTTATTACCTCTGGCCTTATCTTTGCCAACATTTGTAACAGTTTACTGTTTAAGAATTTAAGAATTGCCATGTCTTTCATAATTGCTCTCTTTCTTAGACTTGCACAGGGTAAGATTTGAGATTAGATCTTTCATTTCTTTTATTTTCACTTCTGGTCACCTCAAGTTTTTCTGGCTATTATCAAAGAATCATGCTCCACACTGGAAAGTAATCCAGATTATCCAACGCCAAATTAGGAAAATAACTATTTTCTATTCTTACATATACTATTCTGTTAAAATTATTCCAGAGTTGCTTTTGGTGGTTTTGTGAAGACATCACACACTTGTCTTATATTTAAGATGTGAACCAGTATTCCCAAGGTCTCTCTAATTCTGCCGTGGCTGTTCTGTTAGGCTTCCTGTTATATCTCTGCATTGGATTTTCTCTGTTTAAATGTAAGATTTTGCACTGTTCTCAGTCAGTTTCAGCATCTCAATTTCAAGCTATTTGTTCAAATTATGAGAGTTATTTGGCATTAGAATATTGCTTTCTTCTATTTCTTTGTCTGTGCATCAGGTTCATCCTGGTGAAATCCAAACCATAAACTGATTATTCTTGCCATTCTAGGAAGAGACTGCATTAACAGATGGCACTAAGGAATCATGTGTTGTCCAGCAAAAACCATTCAAGAATCCAATTCAAATAAAGATCTATGGGCTCTGTTATTTTTTTAAATTAATTTCAAGGAAGGCAGCATACTACAGACATGAGAAAGACCAGGACATTTGCTCTTAAGTCAGCAACTTAAAGGACAGAAATACAGGAACCACACAGCAAAGAGGTGATAATTTGATGAATTATTACTGTGTATTAGCTACTCATACTGGCTCCCAGACGCTCCCTTCCTCCTCATCACCCACAAAGGTGTGTACCTGCTGAAGACAAACTGTTATATTCAAGTGCTAACAGGAGAAAACAAGAGCTGAGACAGACACAATAAAATACACAAAACTGTGAATCCAACCCATCTCCTTCCTTACCAGAAGAAAAAAAAAATGTAAAATAAGGAGTCCAGTGTGTCAGGTCTTGAAACAGGCAATGAGTCTGTCAGAAAAGACTTTTCTTCATCTTTCACATATACAACAATCAAAGAAACACAGAAGAAAGCATTCCTTGATGTGATAACCCAAAGTTTTCATTCCTGAGCAAGCTTAGAGGAAAGCTTTCTCTACACCATATTCAGAAACACTTAGGTGGGATTATATCTCATATAGAGCACAATTTGGATGCAATGCCAGGAGCTGTAAACGACAATGAGTTTTTTATCTCTTCCTATAAAGGAGTAAAGATTCCATATATATAGCTCAATGTAAAACACTACTCAAAACACCTGAGAAAGTGGTCCTCTTAGAGTGAATATATTCCTTCAGTCTGAAGACACCTGATGATAACTATCAATAAGCAATGAATTTTCTACTACAGCCATCACTTCCAAGGTTGCAAGTTGACTATCTTTCTAGTTCCCCATATTTGTTATGAAACTACAGGTTTAGTTAGAGGTTCCAACTGCACAAAACGCTACCGGCCATTGTATGAACAGCACAATCTACCATGAAAGCATCACATACATCTCTCTTGAAAATAGTCAATATTCTTGCAAAACAAAATAAAAATAATTTCGGTTTTAGTATAGAAATGTAATATGCTATGAAATAAGAACATGGGGTTTTTTACTACTTATGAGTTTATAAAGTCAAAGTGACAATGAGCAATGGGGTTTGACCTGCTGCACACAGTTTAGCCAAATTGCAGACAAGAAGTAAGATGCTATTTTGCACAAGGAGTGGGACAAAGTAGACAATCTTTATAGGACAATACCACAAGGATAACATTGAATACTCAGCTCAAAGGATCCTACAGAAAAGAGAGGTGAAAAGGAAAAGGACAAAGAAACACAGGACTGAACATTTAAAGAAGAGGGCAAAGAACATGGACAATAAGCTTGGACCTAGAAAACCTATGAGAAGAGCTAGAAAAGAAGAAAAAGCATTTTAATTAACAACAAACAAACAAAAACCTCTCAACCAACCATCCAACCAACAAAACAAAAATCCCACAAATAACCCCTCCAAGAAACAAAAAACCAAACCAAAACAACTCTACAAAACCCAACAAACTAAAAATGACAACACTGAAAGACAGTAAAAGGAAATATGTGCTTATGCAATGACTAGTTTGGGAACTCTGTCTTGCAGAAGGTTAATGAGACTGAGAAGTGAGATGAAAAAGCAGCTAGGTATTTATGGAGGTAGCAGCAGTTCCCTAACATAACACTTAAAATCAGTGGAGTTCATATCAGATAATGCATCAGGCCCCAAGCAATCCTTTAAGTGCTAGTATATCAAATAAAGTCTAGTGACAAGGCAGACAGTGCCATTTCCACCCACCACAGGGTGTTCCCCAAAACATCTGCAATTGGTGCTTTCAGATGCACCCCCCCTGGACTTTAAATCGGAGTCAGTATGACAGGTCCTAAAATCATGGACAGATTCATAAAAGCATAACACCAAGTCATGAACACATTTACTTCAGCTTTGGAAAAAACAAACATCTCAATGATATTTTAATTTTGAAGGGTTGCTACACTTCCCTCTAATCATGTTCAGAGAGCATCCTCCTATGTGTTTCTCTCCAGCATTTCAGCTCTTGAAAGGTTCCCTTCCATCTAACTCAAGGGAATTTTCTGATACTGTAGAGAGTCATCTGAACACTGAGATTTATTCTAGTTCTAGTGTGAGGTGTCCCTGCCCATGGCAGGGGGGTTGGAACTAGATGATCCTTGTGGTCCCTTCCAACCCTGGCTGATTCTATGATTCTATGATTCTATTCTATGATTTATACCAGGAAAACACCTTAAGTGAAGATCAAAATGTTGAGTTCTCCCGTCCATTACAGCCTCTATCTACTCAGTTCAAAGGCAGCTTGCCCCCAAAAGACTTTGCAACAAAACATGCAGCTCTTGATTAATTTTGAGGATGGTTTTGATGAGAAAAAAGTATTGGA
This sequence comes from Indicator indicator, assembly GCF_027791375.1. Lineage (NCBI taxonomy): Eukaryota > Metazoa > Chordata > Aves > Piciformes > Indicatoridae > Indicator > Indicator indicator. The sequence continues at coordinate 19,663,710 of NC_072013.1, forward strand.
AGAGGGAGGGGGAAATGTACTGTTATTAAATTTAGTAGATTAATAAAAAACATTCTGTTTATTAAAAAATAATTACAAGATTTATTCTAAAAAAAAAGTTATATTGAATATAGCATGTATAGTTTACAATTCATTCTCATCCATATGAAGTTCATTTCCAAATTTACTTTGATACTATGTCTCAGCTAGAAAGACCAGAGGTTAAATAGGAATGAAACAGGAAATGGAACAACAAATAAAAGCTATGAAACAAAACCCTATGTTTTCTGTAATCTAATGGTTTTATACAGCAGGAACACTACACGTGGAGAGGGGGCATGGAAAGCAGCAGATTGTTGTGTATCTGATTCCTATACCTTGCCAGCCTACTCAGCAGAAATCTGGCAGGTGTCCAAAGGTCTAACTAGGAAATACAAAAATGCAGTTCTAAAAAAATCAACCCTCTCAAGCAACCTGATCCACAACGCTGAGTTCTTCTTTTGGACACCAATTTTTAAAATTTTTTTTCTTTGTACAGAAACAGCTGCAGAAACATTCTTTTTTCAATACTTCAGAAGTTTATCCCAAAACTGTATTAGAAATGACATATCTGCTCAATCTTGGACCAGAAAGCTTAGGGCAGATTCTTTATAGACATTTCTGACTACAGCTTATGCCCCCACAAACACACAGTGCTCTTACATGGTCCCTTGTCTGCCTTCAGATATAACCATCTGTTAGGCCAAATCATCCATTCACAAACATTTCCATCCTGTTTCACAATAGTTTCAGACCCAAGCAAACGCTGGCTGAGATGCACAATTGCACTGTTGCCACTCGCAGGAAATATCTTTTGCCTGACTGTAACACCAATCACACTGATCTCACATATTTCTGTAGATTTTATCACACATAACAGAATTTACAGCCAGAATGAGCAATGAGTGGATAATGGGGAAAGTGCTTTTGCAGCTCTGGTGTTTTGCAGTAGAAGCTGCTTAGTAATCTAAGGAAATTAGGCCAAGAAGAGTCTCCAGCTTTTGCTGACTCACGAACAGCGATACTCAACTAAGCTCACCTTGAGCAACATTAGATTTTCAGTTCAAATATTTTGATCTCACTTGGCTATAAGCAACATGAGAACAAGCCACAAGCTGTGTGATTGTTGAAATAAGACCTTCAAACAGAAGTTGCATGCATGTATAAGATGAAACCTTGTTAATGGAAGTATAGGAAATAAAATTGTGAGGCCCACAATCAGATTTTAGTCAAACATGATGGCAAAGATGTGAACAAGACTAGTGTTTTCATTTCTTTGAAAGACAGGCAGATAGAACTCCAAATTTGACAATGAAGCTAGAAAACTCTGTTAGTTTTCACTTTCAGTTGTTTCCTAAAGAACAGAGGACAGATGGGTGATAAACATAAAATAGATTCTTCCATAAGATGAAAAGTGAAAGTTTTTCTTTTATCATCTCTCTGGGAGAGACAATTCTTCCCTATTTTTTGTAAGGCATAACTTGTAGAGTAAGGTAATACCTTAATTAGACCAAGTGGTATAGCTGGAAAAAAACTGGATACACTTTCAGCACAACTGCTGAGTAGTTTCATTATCCGCCTGTAGTACATGCAGTCCCCAGCTGAGGTTATACTAAGTCTTTTCTTACAGAAACCTCTGAATCTGGAGGTTCACTCTTGGCAAAGGTTGTGAAAACTTGGAAAAGCATTTGGGCATATGCCAGAAAACTCAGAGCACATTGTGCATGGAAGTCCTACTATCTTAAAAAGAAAATAGTTAAGCAGGTGTTCAAGTTAGCTACACTCATGAATAATCCTGACAGGGGCCAGTCTATTTTGTTTTACAGCAGTCTCAGCTGCCTGTAAATCCTGCCTCTCTTCACAGCAGGCAATGGTAGAATCCTTCATTCATGACTTTGTCCTATCATAGAATCATAGAATTGTTTTGGTTGAAAGAGACCTCTAAGATCATTGAGTAGTAGCCCTAGGACCACACAACAGAGCTTCTGTAACGTCTTTGCAAGACCATATGGGAAACACAGAGAACAAACTTGAGGTTCTCTTCCCAGTTGTCTTCAAATCTGACTTCAGTGAGCTCCAATCAGTGAAAAGTATTGGTGATCAGCAAACTTGGCCCTAACCCCAGCCTTCAGGCCACTTTTAAAAGACAGTGAAGATATAGTTGTTACATTTTTCTGGACTGAGGCCATGTCATTCAATACTTTGGAGGAATATTCAAGCCATGGATCAACTTGTAAAGTTACCTTGAACTCAAAGAAACAGACTTAATTGTTCTCCCCCCAAAAATGGACTATTATTTAGGTCATTTCATAGCATCATAGAATGGTTTGAGTTGGAAGGGACCTTTACAGCTCATCTAGTCTAGCCTTCCCACAGAGAGCAGGAACATCATCAAACAGATCAGGCTTCTCAGAGCCCCATCCAACCTGACCTTGAATGTTTCCAGGGACGGGGTATCTACCAGGTCTCTGGGAAACCTGTTCCACTTGGTGACATGGAAGTCAATGTTGTCATGTCTGATGTAAGAACAGTCTTAAGTCATGCCAGTTAAACAGTACAAGTCTACAGTACCTCAGATTATTTTCTTCCACAATTTTACATATTTCAGTTGAACACACTAATAAGCATCCAGTCTGATTCATTAGAAAAATAAATATTTCCTAATTGCACCACCTTGATGTTAATTTGTATTGGAGTGTTTCCTCATCTACAATATAGTCAGTCTATTCATCTGCACGTTTAAAAGAACTGCACACTTCAAGAGTTTGTCATCTGACTTCTTGTACACTTCTCATTTGGCACTAAATGCAATGACTATGTTGATTACAGCAACTGTATGACATGGGGATGGAGTTGCTGTCAGCTCATTACAAAAATATATAAGGCCTCACTTTTAATTACTCACTTAGCAACAGATTAGTTCTTATTGCTTGCCAACAATATGACCTCTCTCTCTTTCCAGGTCAGCATAAATCAAAAGAAATCAGATGAGCTTGAACTTGTCACTTATTCACTTCTAACCCTTTCATAAGAAAATCAGTCTAACAAAAAAAAGCAAGTCTCTGCTCTATAAAGAGACTATTATTAGAGCTAAAGAGCCAAATTTCCTGTTGTGGAGTTTGGGGTTTTTTTTTTTGGTTTTTTTTTCTGAATAGCCTCAAGTAATATTGCAGGGAAAAAAGACCTTGATACTGTTTTCTTTGTGGAATAAAAAGAAAATCACCATTAGAAACATGAGATTGCTTACAGGTTTCAAATAACAGTATGAATAAGGGTTTCCAGGTTCCATGCTTTAAGGATTAATGGTATTAAGTATTACAAAATGACATTTGCCATGTTTATTTTAGGTGTTTTGATCTGACAGACCTCTGCAAGCCTTATAAATAGGACTTGAATGTGACTGTTTTCTGAAATTCCTATCAAATAGTGGTAAAACATACAAAATGCATCACTTCACTTTCAAAGAAAATCCTAAATAAATAAAAAATCCTAAATACAATGAAATGCTATGGCTTTGATGATTAATTATGACTTCGAGATATGAAAAACTTAACTGTCTCTGTTTGCATCTGTAAAAATCTCTTCAAGGTTTTGCTGTCAGTTTGATGTTCTACCACCTATATTTTCATTAATTACAAAACTACTATTGTGAACCTTCTGGCCACAAAGAATCTGCTTTACTGGTCAAGTATAGCAGGCTTAAATAGCTGTGCATTTATGCAAGTGTCCAGCTGGTTCAGATGGAGAGGTGATGTCCAAAGACCTGGACCTCATGACTTTTTTGGTGCTGTCATAAATAATTTCAGTAGGTCTGTCCTTTTTTTTTTTAATGGAAATGCTTACTCTGGCCTATTCCATAGCATACAAATACTCCACGCTCTGCTGAAGATGTAACTCACACTGCTCAAGCTCATTTCCAGTCCCTTTAAAAAAATACCCAAGCGACATCAACAGAAATACATGTACACCAGTATCTTGCCCTCTTCACACGCCCCAAGGCTGGAAACATGTTTGATTTGCACATTTGTAAATCAGCCCTTACTCTCAGGACTTAGTTTGTTGGGCCAGACTGTAGATGTCCATGAAGCTACAAGGAGAAACAAGAACTATTTCCCAAGTCTCAGCACCATTCTTCACCCAAGAGTCTGTGAAAGGTGAATCTGCCTCTGTCATACAAAAAAAGTTTTCCAGACAATTAACCTGATGTAGTTTAAATGCTAGAGATAACATAAAAGTTATATAACTCTCTAGTAAAGAATATGTATGATGTGCAAAAAAACATTAAGGGGTGCATTCAAATTTCTCTTCTGCGATATGGTAACACTTTGTGAGGCAAGATACTCTCCAAACACAGCCATCTTCAATTCTCATGTTCAGATGTCAAAATATTAGTATGGCACCCGACTAATTCAGTCATCCATATATTTCTGCAGCATGACTTGTAAGTTAATCATAGTGAGAAAATTATAGTGACAAATATACAGACAAAGTAGTATACATTAGTGATACACTCAATAAAAACATCAAATATATTGTCATGACTTATTGCAGTGTGATGTGCATGGCCTTTTTGGTCAGATTATGCATCAGATGTTTCCTTTAGTTTAGAATTCAGGTCCTGAGGCTAAGGGTGGAGCTTAACTATTTAAAATTAAGTGTGCAAATAGTGTGAAACTGTTAAACTCATATAATTCATTTTCTGCTTAAGTCTTGTTTTTTTTTTCCTGGCTTCCCTATAGCAGAATGCACTAACTGCTTAGACAACTGTAGTAAAAGACTTGATTGTTTTGTCTGTCACTGCTCTCTTCTCACTTTTCCTACTTTAAAATAAGTTTTATTTAATTTGTGTAGCATAATAGGGTAAATCCCCATCTAAAGTAACTATAGAACACATTACAAGGAGGAAGGTATTGGTTTTATATAGTCATTCCCTTTATCAAAAAAAAAAAAAAGTAGGGTGTGGGATTCAGGGTAAGTGCTACACTTTGTTTTAAAGTATCAAACACACACCTGGTTTCTAAATGTATTTTGCTTGTGAGCAGAGAAATACAAGCAAGCTAGTATATACAAACCTGTCCCTTAGGCCCTCTATGCCTCGGTCTACCCCTGCATCTCAAACTGACATGTAAGAAGAATGTGGGCTCAGAGCTACCTGGCAGAAATAGTCACATGAATAAGGCATCAGTGCACAAAGTAAAGGTAAAACACTGCCTACCAGCAGAGCAGACAAATCAGTCAAATCATCCCTAAACCATTGGACATGACAAGAATGTTGCTGAAGCTTTCACTAGAAATAAAACACTTTCCCTGTATTTTTGGTACCTTTGAACATGAAAGTGGCCAGATCTGCTCCCCTCCAAAGAGATGGCAGTTTTTGACTGGCCCATTCCCACATTCAACAAGTAGACATTAGCCACCAATCCTCCTAATAGCTCCACAAAATTTTCACTGAAAGTTTAGCAGTACTCAAGGGCAACCTCCAAACCTGGGCCAGCCCCAGCAAAGGCAGAGGGACTATAAAACTCTGCAACATGTATGGATCTCACCTTTCCTTCCTGCAAAAGCTGCCGACACAATCCAAGATTTTACAGTTCTGAAGGGAGCCAAGGGGTGTAAACTGCAGCTAAACCCTCATGTGTTGTTAAATTTTAAAGAGATAGTTCAGCAAGATTTGCTGAATCTTACAAGTGCCTACATACAACCTTCACAGCCATCCCAAAAGTTCTGGGCCTGGAGATGAGGAACAGATCAGGCTGTGTTTCACATTTTCTGACTCTCTTTGCCCATCCTGAACCGTAACATTAAAGCCTGGAAACAGAACAGACCACAAACTGTATTAACACTGCACTCTGCTGTATGTTATATGCTACACATCCCTTATATAATTTCTTCTCTGCAACTCTGTTTAACCTCAGAGAGTAGTTTGAACTGTGGTTTGTCTCACATCTGCTGTACACAAAAAGTCATTGGTCACAGTAGTGCTCGCTTCCTTGGGTACCCAGTACGTTTCTTTGCTCAGAACTTGGATGTCGATAGACATTAGAACTGAAGAATTCTGCAAGGCAAACAACAGACAAACCTGACTCTGCATCTCTCCTTCAAGACTGCAGGGATCGTTCCCCACTAACCAGTCTCATCTGTGAAAGCATGTCTTTGAGCTTCTTCCTACATAAAGACCATCTCTTTGTTGTGTGCATCCTAAATTCTCTGCAGCAGATAATCAGATGACATTGTTTTTTTTCAAAGTAAGAGAAAGGCAGAGAAAGGCTTTATTTGTATGTCCAGTGCCGTTCCATAGGAAAGAGAACTTTAAAAAGCAGAAAGAAAAAGAAAAGAGAGGAAAAAAAAAAAAAAGGGGGGGGGGGGGGGGGGGGGGGGGAAGAACAAACGGAAGCAGCACGTCTGGACAGTAGGTGGCAGCACAGCAAACAGTATTGCTGCCGGCCAGTAATGAAAGGCGTTGGAAACTATACAGAGTGATTTCGACATCAAGATAATGTTCCAAAGTCATATTACAAAAATTTGGAAATAAATGGCTTAACAATACAAAAGGAGGGAAGAAAAAAACAGAAGTTTTCACTTCTCTTGAGTAATACCTTAGAGCCTGCCTCTTCGCAAAATTACATTGCAGAACTTTATCCAACTATAAAGTTCCAAGATCCATGCTCAGCACATCTCTTCATTTCACAGAGTCCATACATCATCTCCAGATAACGTTTGGCCCAGGGTGCTTGTAGACTGAACGGGACAACATAGATGATGAAAGTCTGTCACCTCTGCATTCACCAGAAGGAAGTTGCTCAGTATACAGGATAATACTAGGAGACTGGAAGGAAATTGTTGAGCATCTAAAAACTTAGGCCTGAAGAAATAAACTGCAGAAATCATTTGTGGCTGGATCAGAAAGAGCTGCCTTTTTGCACCTTATCTTTTATGTACCCTCAACCCTTGCAATTCATTTACTTTTTCTCCCCTAACTATTCAATACTTTTTTTGTTGATCTCACATAGTCCAGTAGAATGCCAGGATTTTCCAGAAACATTGAATGTCTGTCCCTAAGAGCAAGTCACGAACAATCCTGGCACTGGCTTTAAAACAGAATCCTTTGAAAACAACCCTGAACTTCAGCCTTGTCCTTTGAAAAGTGTCTGACTACTCACACACGCATGCAGACACACACTTATAATCTTTTGGCTGGCATTCAGTTTAGCAAATTAATTCTTCTATTCTTGACCTCTGTGTCTCTTGACTTGGTGTTTCAGAGGGTCACAGAGCATGAACTTGATTGCAAAAAAGTCTTACGAAATTGAATGTCGGTACGTGCAGCACGGGGGAGGTTGGGGAACAACCGCTTACACATTCATAAAGATGGGCACAAGCCCGGTATAAAATGTTTTTTGAAATCATTAGCTCCCTGCTTAGCAACTGTCAAAGCATAAAAAGGAACAAATGACACAGGCAAAGAAAAGGAAAAAATTAGAAAATACCATCGTGAGCAGTCCATCCAGTGACAACAGAAGATATAGCAAAATCAGGAAGTGTAAAACATTTACGAAGGTGAGCAGGAGCTGTTTCCATTTGATGAAAGATCAATTAAACTTGGAGTCTTCAGCTTGGAAAGGAGACAACTGAGAGAAGATAAAATAGGCAGCTTCAAAGTCAGGAGTGATAGGGAGAATATGAACAGAACTTTACTTTTGCATTTCTCAATGTTAGGGAATCAGTTGGCGCCTATGTAATTATCAAGCATCAGATTTATAGTGAATAAAAATAAATAATTTCAAATAGTAATCAGCTAGTGGAACTCATTGCCATAGAACATTGTGGAAACAGAAAATAGAAAAGGATTTTAAAATAATTAGACACCTTTATGGAAGACAGGTCTAGCCATGACTGTGTAACACGATGGCCCAGAAGCAATCCTCATCTCATGCAGTTTATACATCACCAATTACCAGATGCAAAGAATGTCTACAAGGGAAAGATTACAAAAATCCCACCCACTATTAATAGTTTCCCTAAGTATCAAGGATTAGATTCTCTCCTAGGCAGGCTGCTGGTACCCCCCTCTTTATTTGTAACAACCACCCAATAAAGCTGTCCTTGACTGTTAAACAAAGCACTACTTGTACTGCAAATAAATTCTACAAATTAAAGATTTGTGTGTTAAAACAAAGCAAACCCAGAACACAGAGAGCTGCATTGACCCTTTTACCTTCTCTGTCATGGACAGTCACTCTAGAGGTATGAGTACTAGAAATGAACAGATATATAGTCGAGTATTGATGAAAGTATTCAAATACTGATATTACTGAAGCCATTGATTGTTTTTCTTGAGTACATGTTTGCAGACAAACCAAAAGCTGAATTTTTGAGTTCCTAAAGTCCACAATTATATCACTCAGTTTGTCCAACCACTGAGAGAAAAGTTATTTTTATTGGCTACTCTATTGGTTCTTTGCTCTCTTTCCATTTGACCTATTTCTCCATTTGAATTCCAAATGAGATCTTGCTCCATAGCATTTACAACTGTTTGAAAATCAAATCATCAACAAATAGAGTAGCATTTTGGCTGAATCCTTGCAAATTCAGATGGTACACTGGATTTTGAGTGGGATATTTTAGCAATGTCACTGAAAATTTGGCTAAACATTAGATCGTTAGCTCACAGTTTAATGTCCCTGTGTCATCTCAGTTAGTGAAGATCAGGGGAACTGTTTTCATTCACTGACTGCTTCCTTAAGCAAACAAGGTTTCTTTCCATGTGCCCCACTCTTGCAAGTTTTGTGAAGAGAGGTGCCGGGACAGAGATGATTTGTGAATGTTACCATGTCCAGAAAGGATGCAGAATGGGTGGAAACATCTTCTTAAGTGTCAGAAAGCCACCATGCAGAACCACTACAAGAATCTCACCCACGGAACTCCTTGTTTTTGCAATGCACTCACCACATGGAGAATTTTGAAGGAAGAAAATTAATGCATAGGAGATCAGCTGTATTTCAGGGAGTAGATGAACCTATTAGACATGATTAATGGCTCCAAAGACTAGGAGAGACTGCAGTGATAATTGAGATAATCTCTTGTACACGACAGGGAAGCAACTACTCCTGGATTAAATCATGCCTTTGAGGCCAGTGTTGGCAGCTGAGTTACAAACACCTTTTTAAGGTGTTTTCAGTAGTGAGAAACTTACTAGGCTATTTTACATTTAATTGCCACTAAATATTTAGATCTTGCTATATTGTTATCTGCCAGACAGAAGAACCAGATTAGACCCTTTTTAGGCTTAATTGCATACTGAAAGTAAGTCTGACTCTAACAAACTCATTTCTTGTTTAATGAAAGAAGTAGAATGAACTTATTTTCAGAGTGGAAAACATGTTTACCAGTGCTTCTGATCATGTTTGTAGATTCTCTTTGAATTCTGTCCATTTCTATAATTTTTTTTCTTCAGTTGCAGGTGCTAAAATTTGACATCATGATGCCAGTGTGATCACAGGTACCAAACACTGAAGTAATATATCTTCCACACAACTATTTAATATTCTTCACTTTATACATCCAAGGGTCCTTGTTAGGAAAGACTCTATCCATTGGTGAAGTACATAATTTCCAGGCTACTGCAGGAAGCAAACAACCACAGCCTTACAAATCTCACTACAAGAGGGCTTTGAAGAGTTACTGGTACTACTGTTGAGAAAGGAATCATAAGCATTATATGGCAAGAACATCTGGAATAAAGGCTGGTAGCTCCCACCTGCTGTACTTTCCTTACTTTATTCACCTTCTCCTGCTTCCTCCTTTCTGCCTAAGGTAGCAAGAAGAGCAGCAAATCTCAATACTTGTATCTACCTTTATATCCCAGATTCACTTTCTCTACGTTTTTCTCACTTCTCTCTGGTGTTACCCCAAGATTAGCCTACCCTTTAATCCCTGTGTTGCTCTTGTTAATTCTGCCCCCATTTCTGATTTTGGATCATTTGGTTCCCCAGATACTCACATACAGCTAAATATGCACCTGGGCTTTCATGATAAAAGTCACAACATGAAGATGTGACTTGTATGCCTTTTTCCTAGACAGCTGGACCTGCAATATGCAAAAATCAAACTTCTTATCTGCCTCACCCAGGGCTGAAAGTCATTAAATCTGCAACTAAAGGAGGGGCAAGTGATATGTGATGGAAAGGACAGAGCAATATTTACTAATAATGACTGAATCTCACCTTCCAAATCAATTATAGAAGTATGAAGTAATATTTTTTAAATTGATAAGTTACAAAGACACTAAAACTACACACAGGCAAGTTATAATGAAGAACTTAACTAGTGAAACCTTGGTTTAAAAGCAGAAATGTAATAAAGAACTACTCCAGAGCTAATTCTACTTGAGAGGAAGGAAGGGGAAAAAATAGTAAGAAAGAAAAGCATTTGGAAATCAGATACCACCAGGCATCAAAGAATTAAAAAAAAATCAAAATATAATCTAATTATATATCTGCATATCAGTAAGCTGTTTCTTTGCAAAATGGAGGTGAGTCAGCAGCAGGAATTGGGAGCCATGCTGCTACACCACTGCTTTGAAGAAGGCACTGTCCATACTGCACTGAATATGGGCAGAAGGTACCAGAGTCATCTTAGCTCCCACTCCCCCAAATGTCTGGCCAGATCCACTGAAGAGACACATTTTTGTCCAAGAATGTTGCTACCTGTGCATTGAATGTCATCTCAACATAAAGCAGAGAAATGATCTGATGTAGGGATTTGAATCCATGTCCATAATACCCATGATTCAAAGAGGTTTATGATAAATGCTCTGATTTCAAATGCAAGTACATCTAGTGCACCTCATGTGACTCCATGCATAAGACTTCCTCCCAGTTTTGACCCAGTAGTTATTGGAGAACTAGTTTTTCAAGCTGTGAAATCCACTTTACAGCAAGGCCTTAAAACCTTGGCAAATGCCTTTGAATGACAAATGCAGGCGTCCTCTGAAATACATTTCAGCTATGTGACCCTGACTTAAGTTAAAATTCATAGACTGTTAATTAGTATGTGGAACAGGAAGTTTCTAAATAGCTCACCAGGTATGTATTTGGCAGGCAGTACACCAACACTTGAAGTGTGGTTAAAAAAACCCACCTTTTTTACATCACTGAAAGTTTAATAAATATTTATTTCTTTAGGGACCTCTTCTGTTAATGAAATCTGTCTGCTCTTGTTTGAATCTGTAAAACTCTCGCATTAAATTGTAACGCTGAAGTAGTGTCTCTGAAATTGCACCACTAACGACAAAGCAAATAGAGAGCATAAGTGGGGTTTGTGTCTATTTGACAGCTTTTATACATCCATTGTTTGTTTTCTGGTTTGCTAATCATTCCAGCTCCCATAACAATTTGAAGAAAGAGGAAATCACAATTTCAAATGCCACCATTTCTCTGGTTCTTCAGAGCTAAAAGGAGGAAGTAGGATTAGATGGCTTTCTCAAATGTTGTTTCCTTTGGATAATCACACCAAAATCACACTTCTGTGCACATTAAAGAGTCAGATAGCTCATCAATAGATTGTTTTATAATTTTTTAGTATCAGGAAGCAATTCCATTTACTGTATAATAGTGGCTTGAACTAGTTTTTCATTGGTCCTCTCATTTTCTAAGACCTTGTGCCCTGTCCTCAAAACTTGTTCAACTACTGGTTGAACAACTTGTGAGTCTGCAAGTTAGCTTTCCAGGGCTGGAATGACATACCATTTGGCACTACTGATAGGCAGACTGATGCCACATGTGCCAAAATGCCTTTGGTTCAAAGTGTCGTGTGCCAGGAGAAACAGGTCACAATCTCATGCTGAAAGCAGTCCTATTTAGACCACTTTCTTTACAGCAGATTAACACACTTCCCAACTTCAAAGCGTGATTTAACAGGATAACAAATTTGAACTTCTGTGTTTCAAGTCAATGCTGTGTATTATATTTAACTGACTTTCATCTAGACAACCTCCTGGTATCCTTTCCAATCTTAGCTACTCCATGATGCTATGAATGCTACAGAAATAAAGGCTGCAGATCAGCACTGTGGTCATTCCTCATGTTCATGACCAGTTACATGTGTTCCTGTATTGTGTGACCATGAAGATGGAACCAGTAGGGCCCATGAAATCTATGAGTCTGTTCCTATATAATGCTGACCCAGTGAGAGGCAGAACAGGTGGGTTTAGGGAGGCAAAATACTCTCTTTTAATTCCTGGTCCCAGCTTTGTATTACACTACTGCTGTTTTATTACTTCTTTAAATAAAGATTTCAAGCAGGAATGGATTCCAACAGATCTGGAAATCTAGCCTTTGCAAAATCAAATTGACTACAGAATAACTCAAATTCCTATAATCCTATGAGGGATTTAAAATCTCAGAGATGCAGCTTCATTTATAGGGCCTTTCCTCCAAATGAAACCTGGAATACTCAACTCCCTGCTCCATATGAAACCTTTCTTTTGGAGTTGTAAGGCTCCTGAGGCAACTAAAGTGAGAGTAGAAGACATTCCAGTGGAGAATAAGAGACTGAAAATAGCCACTACTGGGAGTTCTAACAGTGGTACGATCCTGATTCTTAGCCAAACCACCTTCAAGGGATGCTGGTAGTACCTCATATTCTCCTAGTGGAGAACTGAACTTTCCATCTGGACCAATGTATGAGCCTGAGGTGCAAGGGAGGTGGGGATGGGGGTTGTGTTCATATTACTGGAAATCTAGGTTCTCAATATTTATGCTATAATGATATTGCCATTTCGATGCCATATTCTATTTTGGCAGAAAATCTGTTGTCATTGTGAAGCTTCAGCTTAAAGCTTTGTATTCTATTGATTTCTGAATTTTCAGTGTCATATCCTAAATGTGTGTCTCTTAATTTATCCATACTAGAAGTACATGTCAAATATTAGAAAGCATGGACTGAAGAAATATCCAGACCAAGTTACCAGCCTATGCACAAAAAGAAATTAGACTGTAACATAAAAACTAATTTCACCACTCTGGTTTGTCTGGCAGATCTTTCCACTGTTATTCTCTTCTCCAGTACATACACCCATTATGTCAAAGAGGCTTTCATACACATAAAGCCAATAAAAAAATAGTGGTGAGATCCACCCAGCAGACAATACCAATGACAATGATCAGCTGCCACAGAATGAAAGAGAAAGAAAATAAGATCCTTCTGATGAGTTCACTCTACAGATGGAAGAAAAGCATTTAGTACACATCTCAAAATGGCAAATTATTTTCATTGCTCCATTTCCACTAAAATTTGGCTGACATATGATAATGCCATAGTGGCACTTTAAAGAGGAGTACCAGTCCTTCCCGTGGGAAGGAGACAAAAGAGTGATGCATACTGGGATTTCACATACTGGAATGTCCTCATTCCTATTTCAATGCATTCTTTCCCAAAATACCAATCCTTGTTCCAGATAAATGACCTAGATATGGAAAAAAATATTGACAGGAAAATTTTAGAAGATACATGATTCTGATGTGTCAGCTGCTTCCTGTTTGACTTAATCTCATTGAAGTATAGTCTTCTTAGCACATTGCCTGCAAAGACTTTGTGTGTTAACCACTGAATCTAATAACCACTGAACCTAGTAACCACTCACCAACTTTCTTACTCCATTTTGCAAAGAATATTCAATATAGCAATGACTTGTACAGGTGACTACATCACTGTCCGGCCAACACATCTCTTACATATAAAATTTCAAGAACAAACATTCCACATGCTGCATGTTAATCTAGTACTTTGCAAAAAGAGGTAGCTAGAACTGCTTTAAATAAGCATCAGATATTTGGTATAAGTGCTTTTTAAAACAAATGTAGCATAGAAACTCAAATTTATCATAATTTTAAACAACCTTTCAAGAAATGTTGTATATTGTTGAACAAATTAATGTCAAACCTTATTCAAACAGACTAACAACTTTTGTGAAGTAATCACGAAGAGAAGGATCTTGTACTCTGGACTACTTAAAATGCCTGTGTTTGGAATGTGAGAATTTTGCTGAGGTTGTGCTGAACTGAGGCAGTCAGTAAGTAAATCTTCATTCCACACTGAACCTTTTTGATGATATCTTCTACTAAAACTACAAGCAAAACAAATATGGAATGATCACATATGTGATAAGTTTACGTGAACTGTGCATTCTGGATGTAACAATTCCACTGCTGCATCACATCACTCTGTAGCATGATCAGTACACCTGATACAACTTTTTGATCCTTCACAGGGAAGAGTATTTGATTTCCAGTTTCTATGGGCACCTTAACAAAAGCCTCTGTTTAGGACAACCTGCTGGCACCCAGGGAAAGTAGATGCACTTAAGTAACACAAATAGAAAGCAAAGACCATAAAAGAGATGAAGGACAGACAATGCTATGACTATAGTTCACACTGTGATCCAGTCAGGAGATGCAGGTGAGTACAAGCAGAAGAATAATTCTTATCCTGTGAGTACTCAACTTCTGTTCTCCTCTGAGGAGTACATCACTTACTGTACTTACAGTTCAATGTGTTCTAGTGAGTCACAACGGAAAGTGCTGATACAGAAAGTGTCCTTGTTAGGTTTCAGCTCATGTCCAGAACAGTGGTCTATAGCCTCAGCAGATTCTAACAGCCACTCTGTCAGATTCTTGTTTGTGATTGTCTCTGCACCCTACACATCATAGTGTACATATTAGATTTTATACTGTAACACCTTTTGTGACTAAAACATGATCTACAGCAATGCCTAGAATTGTAGAAATGAAGAATTCACTGAGAGTTACAGTGAAACAGGAAGACCAAGAAAAATTTTGGAATCAAGTTAGAATAGACTTTTAAAGATGACTTTCAACTGTTTTTGTCACTGTCAGACCACTCAGTATTGAAAAAGAGATGCTGCAAAAGACTCCAAGGCCACCACAGACAACAAGACAGCCCTGTACAACATCTCCATGTGCTCAGGTCTATAATAGTCTTGATACTATACACAAGTCAAAATTAGGAATGCAGCTTTCTTCTGCTTCGTATTGTACAAAATGGACAGATACTTGAAAAAGTTGTCAGTCTTATGAAGATCATAAAGACAGAGAATTCACTCTGTTCTTTGGTGCCTGTATGCAATGCTAATGATTTCATTCAGATTTTGAAAAAAAGTGTAAAGGTCTGTTTGGACAGAGATCTTTGCAAACAGGTATCTAACAGTAAGCAAAGGTACCACATTGGGCTGTAATAGAATCATAGAATCATAGAATCAGTAATACTAAACAGAAAAGGATGGTGTCAATAAAAGCAAAAACATGACTATACAGGCTGAGTAACACCAGTATCTGAATATCTTCAGATTTCCCCCCCCTTCCCCTATAATTCTAAGAAGTAGCTCATTCAGATTACTGAATGTTCTTTGAGGTTAGTCACTGAGTATAGTATGTTAAATCATCTGTTTTAAGAACTAATCAGTCTGATATCTCTAAACTGGATGCTTTTCAAAATGAATAGAAAAATAGTAATCATCAATACTGACATTTTAAAATAAACTGATAAGTGAAAGGAGGAGACACAATGAGCCTTTTAACTCTGGAAGCTTTCAAAAATGACCCATGTGTCTCTCCAGTGGAACTCCACATTATATCCTCAATTTTTAATCAAAATCCCTTTTGACAGCAAAATATAGTGTTCAGATCAAGCAGCTAGTTTACTCTTCATGTAAGCTAACGACTACCATTTATGGTGGTAAAGAGCACAGAGATCATGCCTTCAAACACCATCCCATTTAGGCAAATGAGTCAATACATACACAATGAGTTTTACACGTACTACAGGGAGAGAGGCAGACAAATATATTTATAATTGTTTCAATCAAGAATGCACACAGAGGATTCAGTTCTCACCTTTATTCTACTCTTGTCACTTCAGTGACTTCAATAGCTCTGTAGCTCAGCTATATTTGCTGCAGCTCAGTGCTTCTTCAACAGGCACAGATGGTATCTTCCACAGCAGTCCTCTGAACTTCCTAGCAGCAAGTAGTTTTTGGTGCAATACCCCCAGGAAAATGTTTTCCACCACTTCTTGTGAACGTTCCAGTGAAGGGGCACAATACTTAACACAGTTTACAATGTTTCCTCTTCGAATACTGTTTCACTTCCCTCTTGCCACATAGGGCTTTACAGAATCACAGAATGTTAGGGGTCAGAAGGCACCTCAAAGATCATCTAGTCCAATCCCCCTGCCAGAGCAGAATCACCTAGAGTAAGTCACACAGGAATGCATCTAGGTGGCTTTTGAATGTCTCCATAGAAGGAAGCTCTACAACCTCCCTGGGCAGCCTTTGCCAGCGTTCTATCACCCCCACAGGGAAAAAGTTTTTCCTTATGTTTACATGGACAACTGAGGACTCAAATCTTTACCAAAGTCTGCTCCAGTTCTCATCTTTACAAATTGCTTTCTCTCTAGATATAATTGTCTGAAATGCAGAAGCTAAGAAAACGAAGCCATGTCAGAAGCTTTTTCCCAGAACAAGGCACAGTATTATTTGATAGAAATCTCCACAATTCCACTCACTATGTGGATTACTTAATACAGATGCCTGATAACTGTTTGAAAATTCCCTTGTTTACTAGTCTCTGCAAGCCTCAATTCACTCGTCTAAATGTATCCCTATTAAGGAAAAGTACTTAAGCATGTGTTTAATTCCCAAAGTCCCAGGCTCAAATGCTTTCCGCAGTAGATTTGCTGTAACTGTGCTCGTCTAAAGAGACTGCTTTCCAGAACAGGAGAGGGGGTTTTTGTTGTTTTTTTTTCTTTCTTTTTTTTTTTTTTTCTGAATGAAGGCCACAGCTCATTTTAGAAATATGTGCCTGTCTTACTGAAATAAATGGCACACTGTTAGGCTCCCATACCTGGGTGAAGTGACTATGCCTCAGCAGCGCAGTGCTCGCTCCTCACAGCAGTGGCTGTGACAGAGAATCGTTAGTAAATGAAGAATTTTCAGCTTTTTCATGTCCTTTTTAGCCTTCTTCAAAAATTTCAAATTGGGGTAGGGGGGGCAAAGTCTGTGTTTTCAAGCTCTGAGACTTCTGCAGATTTCCATAATTATGGGAAGAACTACAGTTTTATGGAGCTGCACTAGTCATTGTTAATTTAAAACTAATACAAAACCATATTTTAGAACTGAATTGCCTTTTCAGAACAAGTGTTGCATCATGTTCAAACCATAATTTATATAATTCTAAATTGCAATTCAGGGACCTGGAAACCAATTTTTTTTTTTTTTTAACTTACAGTAAAAAATTCTGTTTAACAGCATCGTTTCTGTTCAACAAAGTTCTAATTTCCATTGGGTTTGGGTTTTGGGGTTTTTTTGGTGGGTTTTCTTGTTGTTTTTTTTGGGGGGGGCAGGGCGGGGGGGGGGGGTTTGCCTCTTTTTTGTTGCTGTTGGTTTTGTTTTGTTTTGATTTGTTTTCAGGTCTATAAATCCTAAATGTGCCCTTCATTTAATTTTTCCACACTTGAAGTACGTCTGTTCAACATTTGGTCCATGAAATACTAGGAGGTATGTTCTGAAGAAATATTCACTTTACTTGTCAGCCTACAAAGAAAACACAACAAATCTGTACTAAAGTTTTCCTTTCAGTAGCTCACACTTAACCAGCTAACTCCCACACTTACTAAAAACACATCCATGATTTAATTGACATGAGAATAGTACTGTGCCTAAAACACATAGTAAAATATAGATTCCAATTTCAAACTCACAGAATTATAAAAGACAACAGGACCATATCATAATTTCTTCAGTCTATCTTAACGCAAGGCATGTCTGGTTAGAACTTCTTTGAATAAAAACTGTGCTCTCTTTTCCTAGTTCTCTCGTTAACTAAGATACTGAATTAATGCAATATTTACTCTCTGCAAGATCTGTAAACAGAAAGTACACAAGCCTGTGTACTTGGAGGATGGTGCCCCTCCCTGTTTCAAAAAAATCTCCATTTACAGAAAAAAAAAAAAGAGAGTTGAAATTAAAAATTCTCTCTCTCCTATAAATAGTGAAATAGTGATAAAGAAACATTGAACCGAGCTAAGCTTAGCATTGTCACTTCATTCTGCTGAAACTTACAAAACAGCAGAGCAGATGTGGTAAATGCTGGTGGAAGCCATGCTAATTTAGATTAGTAGGAATGCAAAGTAGCAATAGATATATTGTGCACTCATAACACAAATAATGTCACCTCCTGAGTGATCTACTCCAAATTGTGTTAAAAAAAAAAAAAAAAAAAAGGATAAAACCCACCAACCCATTCAAATTTAAGTTTTGGTTTCAAGTGATTCTGACCTCAGTACCAGTTTTAGTGGAACTGCTTCTCCAGTTATGTGATGGAATAGCAAAGTTCAGCACCTGGCCAAGGCACTGACTTTTCTTCAGGCTGCTATAAAAATACACAAGGATACAAAAAACTATAAACCTCACCAGGAAAACTATACTTTGTACTTAGAGAGACATCCTTCTCTTATGTAATGGTCCCAGACGTATTTTCTTGATAGGGAGAAAAAGCATAACTAATCAAACTTTTTCAGCTATGCCAGTCTAGTATCATCTAGTATTTAATATTTGATTTTTCCCTCCCGGATGCAAAGCTGTGGTAACCGATATATTTTTCTTTATTTTAGTGTGTGCTTGTAACTGCTCAAAGTAGCAACAGTGCATTCCTCAAGACTGGTATTTAAAACTGCCTGTGTCCAATGTCTATCAGAAGTAGAAAGCACCAAACTGAATTTGAGTAATTTCTGCAGAGGTATTACTCAGAATTCCATCAGACCATGACTGCTTGTCCAGAAGGTGGATTCTAGACATAAAGATTTATTTTCGTCTTTGGATTTGGCAGCATCATGCATTTGACACGTTGATAATTTTCCCTGATCTCCTTTTCTAGTTTTTTTGGCTTCTCAGGGTCCCTTATTAAAGGTACTTTATCCATATATTAGCTTATAAAAACAGGATTGGTTTTGGATAGAACTGGTAAAAAGTGCTGGAAAGTTTGTAATCTGAACTCCCCAAGTGAAATAAAATTTGCAGACAGAAATTTCTGTTATGGGGCATAATAAGGAGAATGATTTAGATATGAAGTTATATTTATTTTCCTAACATGCCACCATATTCTGTATTGCTCCATATCATGGAATACACATTACTGAATTCACTTTTGGGAAGTAGTGACAAAGAAAACTTATAAAATATACAAAGAAACTGCTCTGAAGGGTTTCCACATAGGTTTGAAAAACCTTTTTAATTCTATCTCTAAACTCCCTCAAATAGCTCATCCACTCATCTCCCTTGTAAGTACAACTGACCTTGTATGCACTAAGGTCTAGAGAAAGAAGTTCCTCTATCTTTTCTCATCACACCCTCAAAGCATCCACTTGGCCCCTTCTGAGTGTCATTGCTTCCTACAATAAAACTTCAACAATCAGCCTATTTATATCCGTAATGAATCCCAGAATTGTTTGTACTGGCTGATGTGCCACGTCACAGAAGAGCAGTAAAAGCTGATACACACCCCCACAAAATAAATCAGAGCATATCTCAGGAGTGTGTTTGCCTACATGCATGAGGCCATGCAGAAACACCGACTGGCTTCTGAAATAGGCTGCTGCAATCTAGAAGGTGTTTAGGACTGCTCAGCTGTCCTAACTCTTTGGAAAAGGGTACCTGCATGATATATTGTCCTAAGCAGCTCCAACTGAACTTCCATCTGCCCAAGAGTTCTTTTCCCTTCATCTGTTTCTTCCTGGTGCCATCTACACCAAGGTCACCTAGGTGGGAGGTCCATTTAATTTGTTATTCAAACAGGTACAGGTTCAGTTTAGATATTTGGTTAGCCAATGGCCACACCACTTTATGGAAAGTACAAACATTTTAATAGTCAATATTTAGCCTCATGAAATGTAATCCCAGTAAATTTTCAGCGTGTCTTATTACTTTAATTTTCTGTTACCATTTAGCTCCCAATACTAAAGATTTCTGGATTACAAATTACCTGAAAACCACAACATTTAATGACATTAGATTAACCTTACTAGATTTTTTTTCCCTTGCAAAGCTAAACATAGAATAAATTCTTCTTAAAAATTTTTATTGCACATTTTATGCTTTGAGAAGTACTGAAAGTACGTGGTTTCCACCAAGTACACATGACTCAGAGGAATAAAAACTGCAGTTAGGCTTGTAAAAAGCATATTATTTTTAAAGCCCTAACCCAATGTAGCGGAAAAGTCTTGTATGTCTTTACCTCTTTTATAGGAGAATATTAAGTGCAACCCCAACTCTTTATAACAATGTATCATCTGTTTCAAATTGGAGTGAAATCAACTCTCTAATATGGTAAAATAACATATAAGTTAATTTTCTAATTGAACTCTCTAGTCTTGGACTGCCTGCAATAAACCTTGAAAATCTGAGACCCAGGCAAGCTCTGGCATTTTGGAGAGTGGATTGAATGTTACTAATTATATACAGTTGACTATTCCCACCACCATAAAGGAAGAGCTGTTGCCTGCACACTCAACATTCAGTGTAAAAAACCACTAATGCCATATTGTTGTTGAGAACTGGAACTCACAATACTCAGAAAATTCTGAGCCCTGCTTCTCAGCAGCATCCTCCCATGCAGTTTTACAAACTGAATAACAATATATGCATAGGACAGGACTTTTCAGACACTTGCAGCCTTTGGGTTTTTTCCCCCTCAGACAGTGTTAATGACAAACCACAGTGGAATTCAAGTGCTTGTGAGACAGCTTCTCAGACTTTGAATAAGATCCTGGAGAGGAAAAATTTCACAACGCTAGTTTTAGCTGTAGGGTTATATTTTACCTATTCAAAGCCCATTCTTCTGAGCAGTGAGGATATATGCATGATACCTCTCCCTGTCCCTGACTGCTTTATCACAAATTATTATTATGAAGTATGTGCATTCCACCTTAATGTGCAGTGTACAAACTACGCACAAATACCATGCACAAGCATTAGCTATGCATACAGCTTAGGAGCTTTGAAGTCATCATTTTTGGAGATGTTGACACCAAAATTCCCCACAAAGGCAAAGATTACAGGCACTCAGCATATCTAACAAATAGGACTGTGGCATTCAAGGTATATGAGAAGGAAGAAAACTATATCCCTTGCTGAAAGTCCTTTCTATCTCTGCTCAATAGCCACCCAAGGTGTAAACCATATGACCTCACTTGATGTTCTCTGTGCATTGGAACAACTCTTCAAGAGAGAGCTGCCAACATAAAAAACTTTCACAATCCATATCATGAAAGTAATACAGACTTGATCCTATAACTGCTGAATAGTTATAAAACATATGAAAATGAAGTTCAATTAGAAGGAAGAAAACATTAAAACTGCTGCATAGAAAAAATAATACGAGAATGAATATGTGTGAGTTACTTTATCTTATTCAAACCTGAAAAGGGGAAAAAAAAAAAAAGGAAAAAAAATAAATTATTTTTCCTCTAGCCAGTACAAGAAAGACCTCCAGTCTGACAGACAGTGGCCAAATACATTATATTGTTACCACTTATAAGTCCACCAGTTAGCAGGAAAAGTCTCATTAATATTGTGTATGTATATTGGCTCACAGTGGGTTTACTATAGCCCAAATTTAGATGAGAACTTTTTTTCCCTGAGATCAATGATCTTTGGTTCCATCATGCCAAGGCCCAGTTTCCATTCCAGTATCAATCTAACAAATCCAGACCTCAATGGTGGGTTTAAATAAGCTTCAAGCATGAGAAGAATGCCTTTATTAAAACATGAATATGTGGACTTGTACTCTGTGCAACTTGGTTTTCCAAAATGAAACATATTTTTTCTCTGCAAAAATGAAACAGTCCCAGTATTAGTCCAAAAAAAATATGAAAAGGTTCACTGATACAGTAATCTGCTCCACTCTTCTGGAGTGTCTGCTGCAGTACAAAACCGTTATCTGCGTTTTGCAAAAGATGGAGACAGCATAACAGAGGGGTTTTTTTGCACTGAAAAATAGAATCTCCCTGTACAGTTCTCTTCCTAGAATAGGTCTCCTGAAACCATGTTAGTTTCTTGTATAGCTGTGTCTCAATAAAGTATGATTTCAGTTGGACAGCAAGTAGAAATATGTGTAAAGTAAAAAGAGTCTTTCTTAGTACACTCAACCAATCCACGTTTACACAGTAGATGGAAAACTTGATAGTTAAGGCAGTCCAGACTGAGGCTTGAAATGTATGGAGGAGAATTAATCCACAGTAACAGCTTCAGAAACAAGGTGTGTTGGAGAAAGTGAACAATTGGCACATGTATTAACAATTTCTGTGGTCAGGTTACTGACCTGCATTGTGTGCTTCTTCATTTGCCCTTTCAAAGTTTCATACCTTTAAGTCAATGAGGCTATTCATGGATCAGTTTTCCAATTCTCCACTTATTTGGTTCTCTTAGTCATAGTTTACTACTGGGATTTATTTAATAGGCACTGACGGTTAAACTCCACTTGCAAGCAAATGGTAAAAGGAGTTTGAGTAAGCAGCTCTAATACACATTCTGTGTGGGGTGGAGGGGAGGGATCAATAGGTGAGAAACAGCTCCAGTCAAACTGGACTTCAAAGCCCTTCTGCTTTGAAAGCTGTGGCTTTTAATATCTGGTCACAGATGCAAGAATGTCCCCAGCATTTCAGTATTGCTGAGCCAAACTTGAGCCAGGAGGACCAGGTAGGTAACTTTTCAAGGTCCTTTCCACCCTTACTCTCTACGATCCTGTGAAACAACAGTCTTTGAGTTCAGCTGAGTAGATGTTCTCCTATCTTCAGTTTTCGACTGAAGAGGAAAAGTTAGCCAGAAAAGTCTAAGGACTATAGTTCAGCCCCTGTCAAAACAGGGAAAGTAGAATAACGTAGAAGCAACTGAATTGAAAAAAAAAAAAAAACAAAACAAAACAAAAAAAAAAAAAACCAAAACAAAACAGGAATTGCTGCAGAACTTACTAGCTCTCAAGCATCTTCTTCTGCTGAACCTGTGTATATACTGGCTGAGCGCTGTGTATGGACCTGGAAAACATGCATGATCCACATAACTTCAAATGAGCAATGTTCTGTCATCCACAAATTATCTCCCTGACAGAAATCCTTACATTTGCTTCTTGGTCCTTTCCCTCTCTGGAACTTCACATCATAAAATTCAACACCAGAAATCATGACAGGGTCCTCTCCTCAAAACTTGTGACTCAAGTCAGACACAGATGGATAGGACAATAGAGAGTATTGTACTGATGTTGCTGTCTTTACTTAAAAAAATAGGTAATTTTAGACTATTACCCATTATTCTTAATAATCAACACAAGCAGCATCCCTGTTTTGCAGAATTGTCAACGATATTGCCACAGCTCATCTGAAAAAACCAAACCCACACAACTAACTTAAACCCTTGCAGAAAGCACAGGAGTACAAATATTGAAGTGCTGTGCTGTAGAATTTAAAACTCGTTTGCATCATATCATTTGTAGACCTATGGCTTTCACCAGACCCATAAAAGGGCTTGGGGAGCTCAGAAAGAAGGATCTTCTTCACAAAGCCAGAAACTTCCTCAAGTTACAAAGAAACCACAGAATAACCTATTCTAGTGTCCACTGAAAAGAGGCACCAAAGCCAACCTCTGTTATGTAGTTGTAAGGATAATTTTGTCTTCAGAAGCAGGCACATCACAAGAGACAGGTGTGCAGATTAAGTTATTACTGTTCTCTGCAGCTTCCCTCTGAGAGGAGCAGTATGGTCAGCAGAAAGATAAAATATCAGTTTGGTTGTTCATCTTCCAGTAGCTGCACACTGGACTACTAGTCTAATGGCTCTAATTTAACAGTTCTTCTCCATCTACTGATTATCCACAAAGCCCTAAGAAAGCTGTAGAGCTAAATTTAGCAGAGCACAATGGTATCTACTCAAAGGTAGGGAACAGCAGTAGAACTGCATAGTTGAAAGAAGGAACAGAAGAAAGTGCTGTATGATTTGACATACTGACCAGCTGGAAAACAAACATCTTTCTAATTAATATCATCTCTGCATATTTTTTTCTTTTTAATGAGGGAAACCAAATCTGATCCTGCAAATGGAGATAAAGTTGGGCTGTGCCAAACAAAATGGGCAAAACAGTCTAGGTGCAGAGCCAGCTGTAAGGCACACCATTCACGTACTTCCATGGAGTAATGCTGTAGTTTGAGAGATCAGGTAGGGTTTAACATTTTATTGCTTGAGATTTTCTTTAAAAACCGTGTTTGATTTTCTGATTCCTCTTCAGTGACAAGCTCAATATCTATACTAAGACTGCTGCAGCAATAAACATATACAGAAAAGTGAATTTTGAATATGCTTTCAATGAAAAGCAATTTACAAGGCATCTTGGGGTGGATCTTCAGTGAGCTGTGCAGGGTATTAGCCACCTGACTTGCATTAACGTCAATAAGAAATGACAGTTACATCCCTGCACACCGAAATAAAAATCTGTTTGCTTAGACAGAGTCCTCAAATTTTAAATACAACTTAATAACAACAACAAAAAATATTATTGGAAATATGAAAGTGTGCAGTGGTTGCAAGTGATCTGAACTGAGAGGATCTTGTAGGTATTTTGCATATTAGATATTTATGGATAAAGAGGTGTGCTTAGATTAATGTTCAGCAGTGGCAGCCCCAAATATCTGTTAGCAGTAACCTCCACTGCTTGCATGCTCTGTGAGAATATTCATATAAATAATTTCTGGCTATGCACTAGACCCCAGACAGGGCTAAAAATGCCCCTGTTGTAGCTGGTATTTTGCAGTGACACCTCATTTATTCTAGAAGAGCATGACTGCACTTTCTGCAACCCCTAACCATGTTCAGTCTACACTTTTCAAAGCTGCACCACGAACAATATTTGTTAGCTACAAATATTTTGTAAAAATATCTGTAAAAAGAAAAGACACCATGTCTCCTGATGTGACTTTTTTTTCCCCACACATTGTAACAGATAAGTGGAATTTACCAAACCAATATTTAAAAGCCAATATATAACCAAAAATTTAGGACCACTGCATTCATTTTTTAATTAAAAAGTTAGGCTTGAATTTCAGTAATTAAAGGAGCAGACAAATGTGTCACTCCAACATCCTGTGTTTCCACCTGGATTAGCTGTCTGCTGGAGCCAGGAGAGCCAAATGGAAGGGCTTTAACTTCTATGCACATATTCACCACTGAACTCTCTCCAATTCACATCTCAACTAGAACATAGAAGTAATGATTCTCCCCGTTTAGTAATGTGGGAGCTGCACAAAATATTGAGGTTAGATCATCCTGAGGAGTTTGTGGCTTCCTTAATTGGTAGATGACCACACTCATCAAGGAGCTCAACATTGGTGCATTTTGAACTGAAATCCAATCAGCACACTGAATGAACTGTTAGCATACCACTCCTGGTGAGGAATCCAAACTTTGTAAATTACCCTTAATTAGTAACTTCAGTTCTCAAAAATATCTTCACATCTTTTTGCTGCAGCCTCCACCTATCTGTCTAGATTTCAAAGGAAAAAGACATATAACAGAATCAAAGAGAAGAAGTTATTGGTAAGGTGAGATTTTTCTGTGGTTTATGTTTACTTGTATTTTTAGTTTGGAATAGGAAATAAATTCCACCTTCTCTGTGATCAGCTCACATGATATTGCTCATCAGCATGGAGGAATGAGAGAGATCTGGAATAACACGATCAAGATAAAAAGGAGTTGAAAAGGTTTAATAAGAACATACAATGAGAGTATATGGAGAAGAATAGCTCTGTTAACTGCAAATCACAGCTAAATAAGTGGATTAAAAACAATGCTTAGGAAAACTGAAACCAGTTGCTGAGAAACCACTTTTACTATTGCTTTGTACATCCCAGCCATTCCACAACTTGACTAATCTGCCAGCCTATAATAAATTAATTACCTGTGTTTCTACTTTTTTTCTTTTTCTTTTTTTCTTTTCCTTTCTTCTTTTTTTATTTTTCCAACATGTGTTGAACACACAACTGGAGAATAGAATCATACAACTGTTAGGATTGGAAGGGACCTCAAAGAAACCTCTCCCCCAACCTCCCTATATGTGTGATGCTATTTAAAGAGCCACTTCTTCCATTTCTTTAATTGCATATTTATATTATTATAAATATGTGAACATTTCTGTACACTATAACAACATAGTGCCCTTCCTTTCTTGCTTCTCACCACTTGAACACAAGAAACATCCTCATCTGTAAGTGGTAATGTGTTATACAACTCAGTTTAATTCCATTCCGTAGAGGGTCAAGGTGCAAGTATATGAAATGGTCCTTACATGCCACACATTTTTCGTTGTTAACTTAAATAAAGCTCTTTTTTCCTTCTTTCAGTGCTGTTAGAGTGAAAGACAGTAGTCTCCAAACAAAACAAGGTGAAGATAAATGAAAATACACTTGTTTATCCAACCATTAGGTCATTCCAGCATATAGTTCCCAAAGACTATTGATAATAATTCCAAAGCTCTACAACCTTGCTCCCCACTGCAACACTCCTTTAATGTCTCCTGAGCCTTGACTACAGCACCTCACAGTGGACGACTGCCCTGAAACTAGGATTTAGAAGTGGCAAAATGAAGATTTACTCTCTTTTCCACTCAGCGTTGCTTCTTTTATCCACACTGTGCCCCCATGTAGATAATGAACTCATCTGGTTATATTTTACCTCTGCTGAAACGTTACAAACATGCATCACATGATTGCAGTGCCTCACAATATGGAAAAAAACAAGTTCCTTGCTACTGCTGTGGCCGTGCTAAAGACCTAAAGATCAGCACAAAACAGGAATTTGAAGGCACTGTTCATCCTCTGCCTGCAAACTGGCTTCACAAGTGGAGCATGCAGCTTGTCAAGTATTAAAAAAGCTGGGCTCATCACTCTGTCGGACTGAACACACACACATATATATGTATGTCTATGTATATAAACAAGTTATTAAAAGGAGGAATCTAAACTATTACATCATACTTACTACATCCTGCTCCCAGTGAACAACGAGGATTATAAATGAATTGTTACTGCACAGTATTACCACATTTAACAAATTACCCAAATGGCCAGTTATTACTGAAAATATGTTTATTCTGCTTGACTGAACGTGTATACCTGTTTCTCCTATCAAGATAGTCATGTGCTGAGTAATTAAAATTAACAACCAATTATCAGAATTATTATTGGGGACAGTACAACTAGACCTTTGTAATGGCTTTAATGAAAGCAACAGCTGCTTTTACATGTCTTTCTGGCTCCGTGTCACACAGAGATTATTGCACTGCAGCTAGAACCAAGTGTGATGCAGTATCCCGGTCAAGCCCTAAAAATGTAAAATGTTAACAACTGACTAAAAAGAAAGTGACTCTAAATTATCACATAGTAAATAACTGTTAAGTCCCAGTGCAACCTTCACTGCAATAAGCCAGATCTGGCATATCGGATTTCAAATAGTAATAATTTTAGGGAAACAAAAGCACTTTATTATTTCTTGTAAATGTGGGATTTTTTTCCCTCTTTCCTATGGATTTATGGCCAACTGAAGTCCCTTACACAACCAAAATAAGTCCTTGCATTATGCATTCTATAAAAATAAATAATGGCTAATTAAGTGACAGGACATAGCACTAAATTCATACTGTGAATGAAAATCCAACATGATATCAGGATTTTGGTCACAGTCGAGTAAAGATTGTGCATAAACCAGCTATAGGCACCCTGCAAGAAGAGCTGACAGGATTTGGAATGCCAAGTGGCATCCCTGAAGCAGGCAAGAGGTGGTCCACAACTCAGTTGTATCCAGCCTCAACCACATGGCCAACCACATGGCAAGCACAGCTGAATATTGCTTCTTGGAGAAGGACAGTAAAGGGAAAGAGGGGACAGACTGAGTCTGGAAGGTTTCTAAAAATCAAGTGCATAAACATGGCTGTATCTGGTCTGCCCAAAATACCTCCTTGGGAATACAGTGGGCCCTGTACAAAAGCTGGCTACCCCTGCTGTATGTAGCCAGTGATGGGTCAGCCAAAAGGCTGTGGGATCTGTGGCAGCACCCCAAAAGTTATCAGGAGTCTACAACACCAGTTGCAGTGTGCTGTGCTACTGCCTTGTGGGCAATTCAAACGTTTATGGGTGTAGAAAATTCCAGCCTAAAAAAATTTGGGGATGTGGGAATTCACCCACCGTTACTTAGTTGCCTGCATAAATGCTCTGCAAAAATAACAGTCCTCAAGCTTTGTTGAAAACCATCTCAGGGCTTACTAGAGGAAAAACTCTACGCACCATTAGCAGGCCCAACCCAACATGCGTTTCTGTGCTTTTTAAAAAGCCAGTTAAGTAGATGACTATCAGACTAAGGCAGCACTCTGCTGGCAGAGGGGAGCAGATTGCCCCTTTTATATGGTGTTTGCTGAGCCAGACCCAAATCCTCCAGGGAACAAGGACTGGGACCAGGGTCAATGGGTTAGATAAAGTGCTTGTTTTAACCAAATATAAACTAGTGTGCTAACACAAACCACCTAAATTTCCCTGAAAGGGTGGGGAAAGCACATATGTTATTTATTTTCAAGTTCCACATTGTAATAATCCTTTATCTTTCAGACTTATGTGCAAGTATAAATTCGTATCAGATTTAACATATCTATTATTTGAGGATGAAGATGAAAAGAAAGGAAGGTTAAGAAATACATACATTATGACTTAGGTATATGAAAGAATGTCAGAAGAAAATACAAGAGCCGAGAAGGCAGGAAGCCAGAAGTTAGGACAGAACACACTAGTGACAACCAGCATTTGAAGGGGAAGGCGCAGTGACCAAAAATTCTGCAGACAAAAGTCAACAGACATACACAACAGAAACCTGAAATACAAGCTAGACATGCTAAAAAAGCTCAAAGTACCAGATAGGGTTCCCTTGCATACTCAAAGATGGGACTACCTCTCATGGGCTACCATTCGTAGGTTACCACTCAGTCAGGTCCCACCTGGTCACCCTTAGCAAGTCTAGCTGCAGACAACAACTGTTTCCAGCTCCAGCTCTGATGGCCTCAAGACAGCTTGCTAGGGGCTGCCAGGGATCAGATGTTCAGCTGAAAATGAAGATACAACTGTTGTACTAAGGCCTCCATCATGGCTAGGCTTTCTAGAATCCAAATTACTAATGGATAATGGGAAAGGCCCCTAATATTGCTTAATAAAAGAGGGAACGTCTCTGAAATGCCTTCTTTTACATGGTATGAGAATTATAATGGGCAGCTGATCCTTAATTAGGTGGTTTAATGTCTTTATTTTTTTTTTCCTAGCAGAAATGCTATAAGGCAATACAAAACAATATCTAATTTAGCTGTTCTCAGCTAGTAATAAAGACCTAAAATAATGGCACTGCAAATCTCAAAAGCAACAAGTCAATAGGCCTAATTATGATGACCAAGACTGGTACTTCTTAAATTCACTTTAGAACAAGTCCAACTCTCTGCTCTGACATTTCTGTTAATTTCTGTGACATTATCTTGCAGCTCCTGCTGCAATCTCCTCAGATACACCCTTTTATATTAATGTTCATTATATTTCTTTTTGCCTGTGCTTAATGGATCACAGTACCTCTACTGTTTACAACTTTCAGGACCACTCTCATTCCCAAGCAGCTGAAAGTGTCATCAATTTGATGCTGTGTTAGTTTACAAGGTGCTTTGTTATTGCACAAACACACAGAGAACAGAAATGTCAATAATGAATACTCTCCCAATCTATAGTAAAACCCCACCATGATACACAAGGAATTCCAGTAGCACACCGCACGTAAAGGACTGTCTATTACCTTTCTGTTTAGACAGACTGTTACAGGTACTTAAAATCATGAATTAAAAAACCATACCTGTATTCCAAGGCAAACCCTGTAATCTGCCCACCAGGCCAATTCTGTCTGTTCTACTCTATTTGAACTAGTAAACAATTCTTGTTAGCAAAGGTAGCATGCAGAAAACCATCTCACTTGACTGGTCCTGCTGAAGTCAGTGAGGCAATCGTCACAGGCACGATGGTCATACATATGGTGTGTTAGCTAGACCAAGTATGTGTTTCACAGGATAAAAATTATTAAACTCATATTTGAGGTTTTTCAATGCTCTCTTTACACCAGTGAAAAGCCAGATTATTTCCAGTTTATAAACACTACTCCTGTACATAAGAAACAGCTACAAAATACTAAAAAGAGATCAAAACAATAATCCTCTGTAGAAAAGAAGAATGAAAACAAATACGAGCTAAGCAAGCAACACATGCTGCTTTTCAAAACACTGATATAAAGATTAATAGTTCTTCTTTGACATCCAAGAACCTTATTGGAAACTCTTCATATTAAAACACTTTGTAAATCACTGTTAGAGAAAAAGTATTCAGGAAGGCCCATTTAATCAAATTAACTACTAGGGAACCTTGATAACATTCAATAAAACTGTGTGTGCTTAGAATTCTCACCACTGTTCCTAGGATATGCAATTATTTATGCTGCTTTACACCATTTTGCATTGCTTTGAAAGAGAATTAGAAACGGTCAAGAAAACTGTTAAATCCCCTTGTATCTGCTCATCTTGGACCCAGTCCTCATCCCAGTGAAGTCAAACGATTCCCAATGAATCCCTGGCGAAACTCCCAGAGACTGAACGAGGAGTAAGAACAGATACATAATGCCTGATCCAAACCCCACTGAAGTTGATGTTGGAATTTCATTCCTTACTAATAGGCTTTGGATCAGGCCCCATCCACAAAACATGTCCAGAATCACTCTTTTAAAGAAGACATAAGGAGGTACAGAGCAGATTTCCATCTTTCTGCTTCATGCTACCAACAGGTGGAGGTTTCTTCGTGACTTACATCACCCACTACAAACTATAGGTGCAGCCTGGAGTGAGTGACCTTGTCTCAGTGAGGTCGTGAAGTTTGTGTCTAAAACCAAGCACACAAACATCAACCACAAGGCAGCACAATGTGCAAGCCAGCTAAACCCAGACAAGGCATAGCATAAAACCAAGAACCCACAAGAGGAGGGCTCCCATTTTCTGCTCTCCATTTTGCTACCTTGTGCATTCTCCAGCATCAAGAGCAATGCAGAGATAGCAGCCCATACAAACTGTATCATGGTCCCCAACTTTTGTGGCATCATTTTTTGGACAAGGTTTTGACAGCATCCTCCCAAGGTTTATACAACAGTTAGCCAAAGGAACTTCAGAAAAGGACCTGATAGCTGTCTGCAGTCTGTAGTGCTGGGATATAGAACAGTTAGCTTCTGTCCAACTTGGTGTCTCCCACACACTTCAACTACTTTGTTTCCTCTTACTTCAGGATTCACTCTGTAAATTACACCAAAATTTAAACTGAGATCTTATTTGAGAATATAATTAATGCTAAAAGGTTGCAAATACTCAGTTGTTCTTAAGAATCATATAGCTGTGGAGCTGTGAGCTCCTGTACATTTTGCCACTGACCCGTTGTATAGTATGAGTAGGCCTTTAACCTCCCCATGACTCTATTTTTCCAACTGTAAAATAGGCATGTTATCACTGCCCATATCAGGGATTTCTTTTAAAACGACTTGCAAATTCTTAAAAGTACATAAAACTGTATATACAAATCCTAGGTTTCATTCTGTGAACATAGATCTGGATCAGGAAAGTTCTGGGGTGTGTCTGTATCCAGAGTTTTTCTTTGTCCAGGACCAAATTTAGGACACAGAACGTCCTAATGTTCTGGATATCTAGCATTCTGCAAGAGTGCATGGGAAAACAAAACCAGGATCTCAGAAGGGGGAAAGGTGACAACAATATTTCACTCTATCTGTATTTCCCACAACTGACATTAAAATATGCAATGATGTATTCTTTACCAGTATGCACATAATCATTTTGGGGGCCGATGTTCCTCCCACTGACATACAAGAGAGAAATTATATATCATACATAGTGAAGATTTTGACATTTGATTCCTCCCACATATTTGAATGGGAGGAAAACTTTAAATGCCAAAACCAAAAATGAGCAGACAGGACCTATCCCTCAAAACTGTAATTCTTTCCAAGGCACGGCACTCATTTTACTCTTACACTGACCTCGATTCCATAAAATACAAAACCAGAGGCTGCTCTCCAAGTAAGAAGACAATTTTATTATTTCAAACAGTGCATACAAGGCAGATGTTCTAGCACAGCTTCTACAAGTTGTATGCAAGTTACAAAACAAACCAACAAACAACAAAAAACAACATTAATTCCATTTTCCTCCATCTCCAACAACTCGTTGGACTTTCTTTTATTAGTAGAATTCCTCTTTTCAGGTTTGTATCACAGACACACTGAAATCACTGCGGAATCCCAGCTTACAGTGAGCAACTAATATCAAGGTTCCCTACTGTAACTCCAAGCACAGGGGCACAAAACTGTACGTATGAGAGGTGGTATGCATGTAATTTATGCCTTGTGTCTGTAATCTACAGGTGGAAATGTTTTTGTTTACACTATGCAAGTTCCCATCATCACCCCTGCAAATGTGCATTTTTTGTTTACTACAGCACATTCTCAGGAAATTCACCCTGTCTGCTGCATGTGCACATTTTAACATTAATACAGATGGGCATTATCTTCACCACCAATGAGGCTGATGTTTGGCTAACATCTCAATTTGAAGCTGCACCTGTTTAAGGTGCTATTTTGGGGTTTTGTTGTTGTTTTAGAAAAAGAAAGGAAATAAAGTATACCACCAGGTTCCCTGCCAAAATTCATCTTGTTCATTCTGCTTCAATGTTGCAAGAGCCTGATGCTGTCTGCTGTGATCTGCATCTGCTGGATACTACTGTAACATAAAGAGAAAACAACATCAGAGCCTCCAACATGTATCATATCCCAGTGCTTCTCGACATCTTAAGGGCAGGATCTCTTCATTATCCACAATATGGTTCCATAATGAACTTGTGTGTTTGCTGAGGCTGGCAAAAGCACTCTGAAGAGCAATGACAAGATAGGAACAAGAAAGTGATGGTTTTGTTGATTTCAGCTCCTCTTATGTGATATTCTCCTCTTCTCCCCCCAGGTTTGCAATCATTAAATGTAGACATTAAATGTAGAAATGCATAACCATGCATGTCAGATATCTCTTCCATTTTGCTCTCATGGCACCAGATCTCAAAAGCTACACAAAGCTGGCAAGCCCGTCTTGAATCAGATCTCCAGGACCTGCAGGAAATTACAATAAACCATGTAGTAGAAGTTCTCTAGTGGGTCAGCTGTGAGCTGACACACATTGGTATATAACTGCTATGATGCTGCTAGAGTTTTAAGGATGTCTTTAATTCATATTGGATCTTCTAGGGCTCTCAAATTTTGCACCAGCTGAATGCATCCATTACAACAGTAGTACCTTTACCATAGAAAGCATCTTATGCAAGAAGCATTTTGGTGCATCATTGACACCCCCTGCTACTGCTGAAGCTTGAACAGAATCTGACTCAGGCGGCCATCAACAGATACAATTTAATGCTTTAATCTGAGATAAGATACAGAAATGAAAGAGTTTGGCAGTCCCACTAACCTACATGGGAGCTATTCAGTAACTCTAAAAACCAACTCAGACTGACATTGTGACCTAGCAACTAAGATGATAAGCTTAAAGTACATGAATTTGAAAATTTAGCTGAAATGTCAAAAACTGGCCTACAATTGCTCTAGTAAAAGACATTCTGCTGTGCTGTTGAATTATTACTGAGATGACATATTGTTGAATTGCTTGTCTAACCTAAAACACTGGGTTAAGGAAAACAGTGACATTTCCCTTAAAGTATCAAAAAATATCTGTACTTGGACTGTTTGTCTTGCAAATTAGAGTACTGTTAAAGATCCTTCTCCGTGTATTCTGAGAAGCTTTCAAAATCCAACAAGGTTCTCAAGTACAGATGTTTACAAAGGGATCACTACACCAACGTATGTATTTATACAAACAGATGTTGGCAGTTGGCTTTCTGTATCTGTTCCACATCAAAAGTGGGTGAATTTCTCCACCACAGGGATAGAATATCTCGCATGAGTAAACTGAAGCTCAGTGAAGTGGTTTGGGACAGAAGAAATTAAATGAGCAAAGCACTGCACCAAACATGTCCTTTAGTCCAAATTATACCCATTTCTGGAGCTCTGCTATCTGAGAAGAGAAAGATGTGGATTTGGACCATTGCAAACTTTGGAAGAATCTCTCAGAATACGAACTGAGTTCTCTAACCACAGCCAACATCCTTTAAGCTTCTTTTTAGGAGCAGCTATTGGAGATGTAACCAAAATGTTCCACCAAGAGAATACGTGTCCTTGTCTCAAACCAATTCTGAAACCAATACATGCACATGCATGTAACAATAAAAGGCAGCTATAGAAAGACATGCCTACAAATAATAATAAGCATAATAAGAATAATCATTCTGAGCATATACACAAGCAGATCAATTCTCAGAAGAAGTAAAATCAGTCATTATTAAGTTGGTTCTGTCATTTTCAGTTGTCTGGATATAAGATAAGCTCAAACAGTAGCTAGTCTTACTAAATGTATGAATCCTATATCACTTATTCTTTATTTACAGGTTCGCTTTTTTCTTGCCAGACTTACACAGAAGCCAAAACTTTATAAGGTCATTTAGAGCAACCAGGTACAGCTGCAAAACAGAGAGGGGGAAAAACAAACAAACCAAACAAAATTCCACCTCACACTGTAAAGCTTTCCAGGCAACACTATGTAAAGATGCAGCTAATCTGACATTGCTGGAAACCTACAAAGCCTAAAGGGCTTCAAACTAGAAATTAACTGAAATATGATACAGCCCTAACATCTAACTGCACTTAACGGGATGCTGGTAATGAAAGCACAAAGTACTCCAGGTATTCTCATTTTTTGTCTTTCTTGATGAAAGGTGGTCTTAGCAGTCTGTCCTCCACTAGGAGATACCCTCCATGGAGCTACTAAGATTTTTTTTTTACTGGTACATCCCTGCTTCTTCCCTTCCCCGGCCACTTTCCCATAGTTCAGATGTACAGTCACAGGTAGCAGAAGAGAAACGTTCAATATGCAACAGAAGTGTTCAAATAAAATTCATTTATATATTATATAAGTGAACAAGAGTAGTCTTTGCTAAGTTGAAACCATTCTTCTGGCCACCAAAACACAGACAGATTCAAAGAATAAATTATTTTTCCCGCTAATACTGATCATGTATACAAGACAATATGAGAAGACATGCTCAAGACATGCTGTAAGCCCACACGTGAGGTGCCTCAGTGACCACACAATAGGAACACCTGCAGTTCTGGAGAGAATCGAGTCCCTAAAGAGTAGCAGCATTTCAAGAATAAAGTTTTTCATTGCATTAGATCTGCAAAAGCTTTGGGTCACTTAATATATTTAAATAAAAATAATAAACACTAACTATTTTTACCTGATGACTTAGTAGAAGCACTTCTTTGCATATTTTTGCATAAACAGCTGATGTTTACAATTCTTATCTATAATGTTTACAAAGTTTGGAACTTTTGAAGACCTAGGAAAAAATAATAACCAAGTGAATCTCCTTACTGTTACAGAGGAAATCAACAGTGTTCTACCTCCTTTTCAATCATGAGTTAAAAAGTTAGATCACAGGTTAAAACACAAGTTACTACGAAGTTTGTTGTAGTTTAATTACTTCCTTAGAGACTTGTCTGGCATGGGAAAGTCCCTAAGTGGAATGGGGTTGATCTCCTGCTATTACTGCAAAGGACACAGTAATGGCACGAGCAGGGTCAGCAAGCTGCAACTTTTGGCCAGCTACCAACTGCTCTGTCTCCTGCCCTGGAACCTAGCTGTTCCAGAGCAGGGATAACTGGAAGGTCACATGCAACCAGGCTTGCAATATCCCATCCGTTCCACAGAGTTGCCCTATAGTAATTTCACAGAGTTTAGCTCCTTTACAACTCTTCCACTCTTAGCAGTTGTTTCCTTTAGGAGGAGTGAGGGGATGGGGTAAAATATTGGTCAATAATGAAACATCCCTGAAGTAAGAATCCTCTTACTTGGATAAAATACACTGTTGATTTTGGGGCAAAACCTCCACACTCTTCCATTTACTAACAGATTACAACCCAGAGTTTCAAAGTTTCATTTAGGTTGTAATTGTTTTCAGCTTAGCTCAACACCTGCCATGAAGTGGTTATTCACCTTACCACAGTGGATCATTACAGTCTTGTAATTTACTTTGATAGGGAGCAAGGGACAAGTCAAAAAGATTCCATCTCATTAATGAAATTACCATGTGTAATGATCACATTTTGCTGCTAGTAATTGAAAATGCATTTGATAACCGTGCCCTGTAAGACCTCTCAGTGAGGTGTGACAATACTGAAAGAAAAGTTATTCTGCTTGCAATTGCAAATATTAGGAATCTGTCATACAAGAACCATTAAAAATATCCCATTCAAATAAAGATCAAGAAGCTACCATGCTCAATAACAATTTTCTACATTGTCAGGCTAGGACAGATCACTCCAAGTGATTTGCCCTTCAGAACCAGTCTCTTTCTTCAACTATTCATTGGAAACTGTTCAAAAAAGAAACTGCATTAAGATCTCCCTGTGAAAAAGGCCCCATGCTTCTATTACCCCCTTACTCATTACTATGTCTTCTTCTACTACCTGTACACTGTCCCTCCTGTAGAAGCACAGAACATGTGGCAGAGGACCAACCTATTTTCTCCTTGGCATCTCACACTTGCTTACATGCCTCCTCGATGACATCCAAAGTTGTTTTATCTATCCTTCAGGATGGATTTGAAACAAGATGTCAGAGGGGAAAGTAAGCTCTGGTTTACAAACCTGTCAGCTTACTGCTGCGGTCAGACTGAAAGAGTTGGGGCTGTTCAGTCTGGAGAAGAGAAGGCTCCAAGGTGACCTTATTGTGGCCTTCCAGTATCTGAAGGGGGCCTACAAGAAAGCTGGGGAGGGACTTTTTAGGATATCAGGTAGTGATAGGACTAGGGAGAATGGAATAAAACTGGAAGTGGGAGATTCAGGCTGGAAGTGAGGAAGAAGTTCTTCACCATGAGAGTGGTGAGAGCCTGGAATGGGTTGCCCAGGGAGGTGGTTGAGGCCCCATCCCTGGAGGTGTGTAAGGCCAGGCTGGATGAGGCTCTGGCCAGCCTGATGTAGTGTGAGGTGTCCCTGCCCATGGAAGGGGGTTTAGAACTGGATGATCCTTGTGGTCCCTTCCAACCCTGACTATGATTCTATGATTCTATTCTATGATGAGGCTACTAAGGTTAAGTCAGTTTTTGCAGGACTTTCAATCTCAACAAGCTCTTCCATCTAGTGTTGCAAATCTATCTAAATGAACAGAAGAAAACAGTAATCCAGAGATAGTCCAGAGGAGAAATAGTATTTAGTATCAATGGATATCATATTATTTTACAGATGGAAACGTACCCAAACTAACTGAGACTTTAGGCATTCAAGAGTTTCTAACAGCAGAACTCTGGATAGTGTCTCTTTTGTTATTTCCACACTAGTGTCTTATCCACAGCTCTGTACTATTCATTCTCATTTTGTGCTGTAAATACTACATATTTTTATACGTTGAAAAGTCTCTGGTTAATCTATCTCAGTAAGGCTTTAGCCTAGAACACTACCCTCTAGGCCTTGAAAGTTTTCCAAACACTTCATCATTGTTAGTGGATTCCAATTTGTATCTGCCAGGTATGGATTCAAACCTTCTGAACTCTGTAAAAAAGGATCTCAGTCTTTGCAAGAACAATCTGCAGCAGTCCTGTATGAATTTCTTCAGCATGAACTTCCATTGATTTTTTTTTTTCTGCACGCAAGACACTTCCATACCAAAGACAGATTTCCAAAGTTTTCAGTTTTATAGTAAGCATCATTCCATGCCCTTCAGGTCTCCCGAGCCCCTCTGACAAACAATTGGCCGATGTGGAGCCCTACTGTTTGAATATCGCACAGGCATAATTGTGAGCTATTGGAAAGAACTGGAGTTTCTACAATGGGTCAGAAGGCTTTGTTTATTTACATGTGTAAAATCCTGTCTTCACAACTTATGCTGGAACAACAGTGTAAGGACTTGCAGTAAAATAAAGTAAAAATAAACCATAATAAAAGCACAAGATGGTATACAAACAAACATGCTTTTCAGGTTCCAGAAACAAACATGAAAAGTATCACGTGTTGGTTTTAAACAATCTTAAAATACCAGTTATACAAACATACTTCAAATCAGACCCTAAATGGTTTTACTCCTCAGCCATAACACTCAGTAACTATTATTGGCTATATCTGTGGGCCAGATCCTCTTATCAAGAGTCACAGCTGCTCACAGACACACAGAGTTTAAATCTAGTGTTTAGTTGGAAAAGCGGGAAGATACCTCCTACCTGCTTTTCTTTCTTCTTGGAGTATCTCTGGATTAGTGTTTTCTTCTGTTCATTTAGATGGATTTGCAACACTAGATGGAAGGGCTTGTTGAGATTGAAAGTCCTGCAAGGCAGAAAGTGTCTTGTCAATGCAGTTTAGAAGAGTACTGCTTCTATTTTGCAGTTCTTTGGAGTTGAAGATCAGACTCTATAATCCCCAAACCTTTCTCCAAAAAAAGTCCTCAGATATTTTTCTAGGACCTCTGTGTTTCTATTTTGTACTCACCCAAAAGTCATTTAAGAAATGCAAATGAAATTGAGTGGGATCAAAATACCGGTTCTAAACTAGTACCTAGTTATTGTTTAAATATCCAGTGATGTTTAACAGAGCTTAGATTTGAAACAGAAAGTAACAGCAAAGACCTCCAGAAGTAAGCGAATTTCAAATAAATAAACTTTTAAATACTATTTTAACATTAGATTTGGTATAAAATATTTTGTTTGTTTGTTTTTTTATTTCATATTTATTTTTTATTTATCTGACATTCACCCAGCCAAGAGCAAAATTTTCAGAATACAACTGAAGAAACTGTAAAGCTGATATGGAAATTGATTCTGTGCCTAAACCAGCTACTTCAAAGAGACCGATACTAGAAAGAATAACTCTAGTGCACCTAACATCCTGGCTCTTAGTCCTCAAAGTGAATTCTCCTTGTTCTTTAGCTGCAGCGTGCCTGGCGACTGAACAGTTTTCCCAGTGATCAGTCAGCCAAAGCATTAAACCGTCATAAGCAATATGGCCATAATCAGTCCCTGTTTCAGGGTTTTTTTCTGATGTCAGAATAATTTAGATGCCCGGATATCTGAAGCAGCTGTGCCAATGAATATGTGAGCAGAGAAAAACACAGCTGCTTTCCAATTCAGGATCACTGTTCT
Organism: Indicator indicator; assembly: GCF_027791375.1. Classification (NCBI taxonomy): domain Eukaryota; kingdom Metazoa; phylum Chordata; class Aves; order Piciformes; family Indicatoridae; genus Indicator; species Indicator indicator. The sequence continues at coordinate 19,703,186 of NC_072013.1, forward strand.
GGATTTTCTTAAACATCTGGTCAATCAGATGTTCCGTTAAGGCCAAGTGTGATCGGTATCAATCAACTTTTATCTTGCCTTTATGCAGGTAGAGATAAGCCTCGCATTTATGAGGGTCTAGTGTTCACCCTAGTGAGGCTTCATTGCATGGAAAATGTCTACTTCTGCTTCAAGGATGCATGTGCAGACATGCTGCCCCTGAAAAGATGCAATAATTTCCTCATTTAAAGACTATGTTGTAGTGGTATAATTATTTCAGTTTAGAATCATGTTTTTTATCTTAAAAGGTATCCCACCAAAACTTTGAACACGAATACAGATACGTCCTTAAAGCCCATTCCAACAAAAGTACTAACTGCAGTGACTTTTGTAATGCAAACACTTTTCTATCAATCACACTGCACCTGTACAAGGTGGGAAGGACCATCATAGCTAAAGAAGTCACAGCAAAACAGTTCAAAAATTTTAAGGGGAAAAAAATTCCCTGGGATTATTAATGATCCTTTCCTGCATGGGTCTGTCTCATAATCATTAGCCCTTTTGACCAGGGATTAATGCTCTGTCTTCGCTGAATATGTTACAAAACAGTTCCATCCATTAGCATAAATGCAAAAATATTACCAGCTTAAGAAGAAAGTTTCTCAGCAATTCACAAAGGTTTTGGGTCAGGCCTCCATGTTAATCCTTTCAATCACGCTAAAGTTTCATTGTGAAGAGCTGTGTCCATAGTATTGGGGCTAACCAGTGGGAAAACACAGTGTGTTCTAAAACTGTGCATGACAAACACAGCAAAAAAAAAAAAAAAAAACAATGCAAAAGTAATATTAAACAAAGAGGATCTACCAATGGATGTAAAAGAATCTTGAGACTTCCTATAAAATGACAGGAAGCTCCAAATAAAGGGTATTGGGTTCATGTCCTCCTAAATCACTACGGATTCAACAGAAAACATCAGCCTCCTGAAGGAACATTGGTTAAGGAGATTTATAATTATAACAATAGCAGTAATTTGTTTGAGACAGTTAATCAAAATTCTAGCACTTATAAGCCTTCCACAGAAACTACTAATTTAAGAAGTTAAAGACTAAATATTCAGAAGTAAGCTTGCAATCTACACATGTACAGTAAATTTCAGTTATGTGTTTCATTATACTGGTGCCTTATAGCTTTTAAGAGGTTTTCAGCTTGGCTGTAATGATCCACAACGGGGTAAAATTTGGCATGAAAATAGCTCCTTTCCATTCTCCCCTCTTAATAGAAAGTTACTCACTCTCTGCTGGTACTGCATTCCTTGCACATGCAACACTCGGCAAAAGTTTTTGGGTGTGCAAGCAAAGCAAGTCAGGGCTCTTTTCGTGTCTTTTAAAAATGCATCTTTCATACACCAAAACCATACTGCTCCTACCTTCACTTGCCTTCATTAAATTTTGCCTTCAGTTTGGGTTCACCTGCATAGCAGGTGTAATTTCTTCAGGAACCAAGACAAGACATATAATTGCAAAACATAACAATGAAGGTCCTACTTTCACCAGGAAACTGACATTTCCACCAGGATAAAAGACGAACATGGCGATGGCATTAAAGTTCACCACTGAAAATATGACATAGCTTCTGCTTCCCCACACTGTGCCAAACATTTCGTGCATGTCCCACTGAGAAAGAGATGCCTAAGCTTTTTCCAACAGTTAAATGCACTAACAGTAGCTCCTCACCTCAGGATCACTCTGAAAATTCACAACTAAGTTCTTTGACAGTTTGTCAACAGGTCTAAATAATGGAAATAAATAACGTTTTATTCAGGTTCTATGCTCCTAACACCTTGGAGTCAAGAGGGATGCCATCTTCTGAAGTTCTCATCCTTGTTCTCTGTAACTTATTCCAGCTCTGTTGTTTGCAGCACAGATCCACAGGTTTGTGATACTACTCTAGAAGCCAGATCACTGAAATGGTGCTATCAGAATCCAGCTTACAGTTCTCTGTTTTGTTTTTTTTCCCTAGGAAAAGTACATATGAACCCATATCCACAGGGTACATGCCTTGGGCAGAAAAGCAGAAGCCCTTCAGGCATCTACCCTGTTGAAAAGAGATGGTTTTGTCCAGAGGAAGAGGCTCCATATGCCAAAGTTTTCTCTTTTGCAGGGTGAAGCCATGGTCACAGGTTAACAAACCACTTTGCAGTTACTGTGTAGCAAACACTTAATAAATCTCCTCAAAGACAGAAAATTAGAAAGATGTATTAATATTCTACATATATAAATAAACACAGGCAGACTCTAGAATTCAATGCTTAGCTCAGAGTTTTCCAGGCAGGCCCTTTCCCTGGCCATAATTCAAAGCTTCTACATTGGTACACGTACTTGATACATTTTGAGGTATACTAATGAGGTGAACCTCCAAACCTCCAAGGTAAGCATGCATGTTTGTCCAGATAAGGAGTAGAAAATAAATGCAAACCCCAGTATTTAGACATCATTTAGAAGACAGAGGCAAAGTAACTTTCACCATTCAACTACATACGCACTTTTAAGTTATAACAAGTTCCCTGGCCTTTCTCCTGCTCCATATAGTTTCTGTCTGTCTGTAGACATTCTATCCTGAAAACAAAAACTGAAAGATGCTTGATTGGTTTTGGAGTTTTTTATTATTTTACACCAGAATTCTCCATCTTTGGATAGCTTTGATACAAAACAGAATATTAGTAACAGAGGTTTCTACATTTAAAGTTGTCAGATACTTTACAGAGATAGGTCATTTTAAGGTCCACATTAATTGCTTACAATTCAGTATATAGTAGCTACTACATCTGTTACCTTTGTTAAACAGACTGTAATCAAATCAGAGTAAGTGGCAATCCCAGAGAAACAGAGTAATTTGACTAAACTTCTCTGTCTAGCTTTAGTCAAGTCAGGTCTCCTAAGTAGGAAAACATAAAGTACAAATGGAATGAAACCCTAAGGGGTTAGAATACAAAATAAAAACTCTTTAGGTTTTTGTTCACTTATACTCTATGGTGTATAACCCCAGAGGACCAATAAATGCAGATAGAGCACAAAAAATATGAACTCACCTTAATGCTGCAATTTTTTTAGAACTTCCACTAATCCAAACGTTTACTTCACAAGTTATGTGTAAGAGAGGGTTTGCATGGTTTATATTCCCAGGATCCCATTATGGTAAAGCTCAAAAACAGTTCACTCAGGTATTAGTAAAACCAAAATGGAAAAAAAATAGTCCAGATTTTCAGCTGATAATAAATCACTTTATGTCAAGGGGGGAAAGAAAAATTGACCTCTGATTTTCAGTATTACTTATTACAACAAGACTATAGAAATAAGTATGGCAAATTGGGTATTAAATAAAAATATAAATTTGGGGCATCTAAATGCAGAGGGCATAATAAAGACCTGCATCAGGTTGCTCAATCTGCCTCTACATAACAGAAAGACTCTGCATTGTTCCCTTACTGCATGTTTTTTTCTCTAGCTTTCGCTTGTAAGAGAATTTTATGATTTAAACCATCTTGGAGTCAGGAAGATTTGGGTTATGTTCCTTTTGTATAATTATTCAGTTATTACTCCTACAATGCATAGCATTATTTGGAATAATTCTTTGCTGCATTGGTGAACCTCTGAAGTAGCTTACGTTTCTTCTTATAATACTTCCCTCACCCTACCTCCCTGGTGGGATCTGAAAGGAGTATTTTTCATTTTGCAGACAGAAATTTGAAGTTAGAAGTCCAACATTTCAGGAAAAAAAAATAGTGACACAGTAATAAACTGGGCTCATGTTTTAAAACGTAGATAGTGCATCAGTATCACGACCCTTACATCACACTTCAAAAACAGCTAAAGTGGGTTTTTCGGTCATATTACATCTTCTAAGAATGGGTTTGCACCAAGATGCAGGGTTGTAAATTGCAGTGGAGGAAACATAGACAAAACAAAACAAACAAACTTTTTTTTTTTTTAATGTCTTTTGGTCTTCTTCTTAGACAAATGTTAACAAACACAACCACAATCAGTTCTTTCAAAACCTCTTTGTTAGAACTGAACCTGATGGAATTTAACATGTGTGCAAGTCCCTTGCTTTGCCTTTCTCCTACTGCACCAACAGAAAGAGAAAATAATGAAAGTTGTTACGTGGCATTTTGGCATGTGGGATTTCTCCTAAAAGATAAATCCAGACAAACATCTAGAGACAGATTATGCCAATCAAACAGTACAAGTTAGTGAGACTTCTTCTTTTTACAGTCATCCTAATGCTTTCAGTCATTCAGTTTTCTACTCTCTTGATTCTTTTCATGTCTTCTCACTACTTTTGTGTCATCAGACTCTTCCAGACTGCATAGAATCTGATTCTATAGTGTAAAAAGGGAGAATGAAGCCTTTAGGTTTTCACTAAACACGTGTGAGAAAGCATGACACAAGTAAGTCCTACTGTCTAATGGCACAAATGCCATTTTTAGTAAGTAATCTAAAACTTAAAATTTAAAATTGCTTTTCAATTAGATTTTAAAATTATATTATCAAGTCTAACAGATCTACATCTACAGGTGGTGTTCAGGACAGATAGACGTGACTTCAAGATCGAGCTTATGGTAATCAGCTCAGAAATTAACTGAGATAAGGTACAATGTGATTTTAAAGCAATTGGTGGTGACTGCATCACCATCCCGTGCATAGAACACATGTTTTAGAACACAAGGCTTTGATGCTTAGGTTACATCCCATGCTTCTACAAAACAAAAAGTTCTAACTAAATGCAGAAATTGGCATGTTTAGTGACCTGGAGTTTCCACAGTTCTTGAGCACCTCACTCTCTTTGGAGAAGTCACACCTCTGAAAATGTGGACTACAATCCTAACTAACTAGTATTGGTTATCAAAAACATATTTAAAGCCAATTCCATACAAACCCAGACCCAGTTTAACTCCCACATGGAACTATGCAGTCTAAAATCCTTAAAAGTGACTTCCAAAATGACTGCTCCGCACATGAAAACGCAAAACAAAACAGAACAAAAACCCTACCAAGCTCCCAGTATGGCAGTAAGGATCTTACACGTGGAAAGTAAAGAATCCTGAGCAATATTCCCTTAGACCTGGCTTTTATTTTTAAATCATGTATGCACTTTTAAACCTAACAGTAACCAAATACAGAGGAGATGACATTAAAATTCCATAGTGAGACTTCCTGCATATAGCATTAAAAACAAAGAAACAAAAAAAGCTATTATTTTGAAAACTAATTTTCAGTAATCTGAAAATTTAAAAACCAAACCACTAGTTTAGAGAGATTGGATGCACATCATAGTAACAGGGTAGTATCTCTGTAGAGCCAAACCCTGATATATATCCAAGAAGATTCCATTTTCTGTCCCCCCCTTCCTTCTCTGCTGCAGTAAGGAACAGGAGGCCAAATTTCTTCTTTTCAAGAGAGCAGTAGCTATGAAACTGTGAGCCCTTTTAAAGGGCTGACTCATACAACACTGCACTTAATTTCTTCCATGGCAGCCATTTCTACATCCTGGTATGGAGAGATTGTTCAGAGAGAACTACATCTACAAGGAAACATGGGTACATTGGGAAGTGTTATCTGTGCAGCTGGGTACTGAGATTGGTTCTGTCACATGAACACCTGCAAGCCACACCACATTACAACACCCATGAAAAGCTGGTTACATCCAGAAAAGAAGGAAAAGCACAAGGACAAGCAACACAGCAGCTGCCCCTTTCTAGTGTCACCGGAAGCAATAGTGCCCACATTTGTATAAACCAATTTCTTGTCTAAGCTAGACAAGCTGAATAGATACAAGTGAGTTCAGATATCAGCCATAATTAAGGAAAATCAGCTCACTATCACTTCATTTCTGCATGAGAGGCACAGCATAAAGATTCCAAGCTAGAAGTTACTTCTATTGGCTTTGCAGCTTAAAGTAATTTGGTTTAAGTTTATAGACAGTCTTTTTAAACAAGGAGAGAGAAATGTCGTTCTAAACAAGACAACACAGGGAAACTGTGGTGTTTTTTGCTCTGAAGGTGGTAAGCACTAAGTGTTTGGGAGTCACAGAGACAAAAAAAATAAAAAATAAGGAAAATCAATGTGAATTTTATGGGGGGAATAGAGGTCTGCAGAGAGAGAAAAGTAAAATGGGAGATCAGACTGTCACTGCTTTCCTAATTGCAAAGGTGGTGCCTCAAATAGAAGAAAACTTGCACTAGAAACTTTTTGTGAAACATCCCTGGAAGCAGCACACAAGGGATCTATTTCCCTGTATGCATAATTCATCTGATAATGGCTAAAATGTATTAACAGCAGTTTTAAACACCGACAGAGCAAGAGAGCTTTATAAAACAGGGATCAAGAGCAAACACTTTGGAAACTCACATAACTGAAGAGAGAGGGAGAAAAAAGCACAGGGAAATAGTACAGGGTAACAAGTGTGAGGCCACGTTTGCTTTGCCTGCAAATATTACCTAAAGGTATCTCCTGTAGCTTGACGGGGCCCGCGGGGAGAAGGCCCCGAGGAGCCCGAGGGAAAAGCCCAAGGGACAGGGTCAGGATGAGTGGACAGGTCTGTTATCGCTGCGGGCAGTCCGGTGAGGTGCTCCGGGAGAGGAAAGCCTGAGCGAGGTTTGATACAGCCGCGGCTCCCCCGGTACTGCCCCGGCCACTGAGGACGGGACCAGCCTGGCAGAGCGTCTGCCGCTTTCCGTCGGGGGGAAATATCCTATGATTCTATGATTCTTTACTATGATCCGCCATCGCTTTTCGGCCGGCAGCGAGCTAGTGACCAGAGAGACAGGCTGGCAGAGCGCTGCCCTCCGCTTGCTTTCAAACTATGCGAAACCTCATTAAATAAGTAACCGGGGCGGGCAGGCCGATCCTGATCCTCGGGGACCGGGGCTCAGCCGCTCTCCTCTCCACACGGCGCAGGGATAAACAAACGCGCCGCTGTCTACCTGTGCAACACCTTCACAACACATTTTATTTACACGAAATCAACTCGGGGCATTGTACATTATATACAGATATTTTCCCTTCCAACAAGGCAGAGCTTGTGCAAGATTAGTAGCATCCTCTGGAGCGTATCCGACAGTCCAAGGGAAATGTTCCCCGCTGCGAGGTATCAGCTATCGGAGTCCAAGTCACTTTTCCCGTCCTCTTGTCTTTTCTCCGGAGACGTTTTAGATGCTTTATTCCATTTCTGTACATTTTCTGACTCCTCCGAAGACGATCGCTTTTGCCTCCTCCACTTTGCCCGGCGGTTTTTGAACCAAACCTGTTACGTTAATAAAGTATGTTATCCAGAGGGGGGGGGGGGGAAAGTCAACAAACAAGCAAAACCCCAACAACACACACACACCAAAAATGGGGGGGTGGGGGAGGGGTGGGAAAAAGGAAAAAAAGGCAGATCTGAGGACTGCCCTGGGCCCTGCCGGAGCCCTGCCCGGCCCGGAGCGGCTCGCAGCCACGGGTGAGGCCTCGCTTGGGCGGAAGCAGGCTATATAGACTCATGGCCGTGCTATCTGCTCGGCCAGCCGCCCTCAGAAGAGCGCTTGGACATAACGATACAAAAAAATTAATTTCTGCCCACCCAACCTGTTGCTCTCCCCTCCGGCTGCTGGCCGCGCAACAGCGGAGCCGGACTGGAGCCACACCGAGGTACCTCCAGACCGAGCGCATTTCAGTGCGAAAGGGAGAAAGTGGAAAGGAACATACCTCCACTTTTTCCTCTCTTAAGTGCACCCTTCTGGCCAGCTGTTCCCTGGTGCCCACGTCTGGGTATTTCGTTTCTTGGAAGAGGTTTTCCAGCGCTTCTAGCTGTTCATCAGTGAAGATGGTCCTATGCCGTCTTTTTCGCCTGCAGTGCAGCTGGTTTAGTAACTGCAGCTCCGTCCGGGACAAAGTGCCCACGTTCATGTAGGGCAACATCTGATGGGGAACAGGGGACATCAGGACTGACCCAGTGCCCTCGTAACCTACGGACAGACAGACGAGAGGACGACAGGCTTTGCATGAGATCGCTACTCCCCCCACCCCGAGAAGAAGCCGCCCGCCGCCCACCCGCGCTCCTCCAGGTCGCCGGTTCTCCGACACTCACTCCTGCCCCACGGCCGCGGGAACAAAGAGCCCCTGTCCAGCCCATCCAAGCCGGGCCGGGCCGGCTTACCTGCGGAGGGGACACAGGAGCACTGCTGGGCTCCCAGGGGCGGAACGGCCCCGCAGCACGAAGGGCCCACAGGGGACGCCGGCACATGCAGCTGCCCGTAGTAGTAGTTGTTGTAGCCGAGCCGAGATCCGGTGACGGCCGGCGGCAGCGCGGAGGCGGGTGCCACCGCCCGGGAGTAAAATCCGCCGTAGTCAGAGGCGCTGCCGTAGAGCGAGTCCCCGTGGAGGCTGGGGAAGACGACGGGGGCGGCGGCGTTCGGGGGGGGCAGCAGCACCGAGTCCTTGCAGCGAGGTCTGGCCGCCAGGATATTGTCGATGCTGAACATGCTCACAGGCATGCCCCAAACCGTGCCGGGGCAGGGCAGCGGAGATCGGCCGGGGGGAGGAGGGAGGGAGGGAGCGTAGGTGGTAGTGGCGGCAGTCGTGGAGGCAGGAGTGGGGAGGGGGAGGCTGGAGAGACACGAAACCGAAACTTTTCGGAGAAATTCTAAAAAGAGATCGGAGCGAAAAGAAGGGAGCTTTTTCTTAGGGCAGCTTGCGGACAGAGTGTGCGTGTGTGCCTGTGCATGAGTGTGTGTGCGTGTGCGCAGGATCCACCCCTGGAACTTTCCCCCCTCAACTCTCGCCTGTTTACTGATCTCAACCCAGAGGGCTGCACGGAGTATAATCCATCTGAACCTCTTCCCTTTTTTATACCCAGGCGACGTCATCCTGGATTTAGTTCCTGCTAATATGCAGATGACAAACAAAACCAGATTTGATTTTTTTTTTTCCTCCTCCTTTTTTTGTGGGGAAGAGGTGGGAACTACACAAAGGAGTGAAAGGAGACCGGGTCTGTGTATTGAGAATTAATGAAATTAACGTAATCCTTTCCATTAGTGTGCTTTTTGAAAGGCCCCAGATTTAGGCTTGATCTTTGCTGCACCGGCTAATTGCCCAAGTTAATCTTATTAATGCTATTGTGCAGAAGTGGTTAGCAGCTCCTAGCCTTGTCTATTATGCACCTACTTTGCTCTTGTTAGTTCACATTAGTGGGTGCGATTTCCTCTGTCTGAAGCTCAGATTCGTTTTTTATGCTTCGCATTGGTTAAGAAGCACCTTTAAAAAAAATTAACTGCGATATAACCACACAGCTCCCCTCCTCTAAGTGTTTCTGAGGCAGGGTTTGAATCTCACATCCCCCGGCACGAAGAGCTGTAAAGGCACTGAGGAATATGCGTTCCTCTGATTTAATTTTTATGTAATGAAGTAATAGCGTCTTCACGGAGTAAGCGATCTCATATTTTTCTCTTTTCCTAGATCACCTGGTGGAACTAGGATGCGTGTAAACTTCTTTAAAAAAAACAACAAATAAAACAAACAAAACAAAAATAAAATCCCAGAAACCCAACAAACCAACCAACAACAACAAACAGATTCACATCCAAACAGGTGTCTTTTTTTTATTATTATTTTTAAACAAGACAGGAAGCAGAAATGCTAAAGACCAGTGCCATCTCAAATCCTCGAGTCTGGTAGGTGTTCTGATTTGCTTCTTATGCATCCTGATACTTTTTTCTTTTTAAAGAAGAATCTTTCATTTCTGTCTTAGAAAACAAAGCCCTATAGATTTACAATGATATGGAGAACTTTATATTTTGCATGTTCCATGAATTTAAAATGGAGCAGTTTTGAGTCCCTAAAACTCTTCCTATTGAGAGGTTTTGATTCTCTTGGTAGCTGGCTCTTGTGATTTGCAGAATACTTCGTCTGTCACGACTGTCACTGGGAATCCACAGGAGGTGAACTGAATAAGATTAGACTATTTACTCCATCAACCCTCCATCAAAGAAGGTAGGAAATTGTACGCGTGAAATGAAAACAAGCCATGAGGGTCCGTTTACGAGGAACACATTATTTTTCCTCAACAAAGATTATCCTCATTAGCGCTTACTCGCACTTTATCCTTCCTTTCCTCAGTATTCTGGGATTTAAAACCTCATCTGAGAATGATCTAACCCAAACCCTTATTTCTAGCAAAACACGTTGTTAAGGAATGACAGGATTTAATTATCTCTTTAATGATACCTTGCGCTGTGGCTAATTGCTAACATAGTTTCCTTTATTTCAATTTATTTGATGATCAATTTCTTTCCATCTTTGGCATTTAGACATTAGCTTCGTGCAAATTTTCCAGATTCGATGTAAAGTGAAATTACTGGACAGAGGGATTGGGGGGTGTTATATTTGGGGGTTTTCTGTTGCTGCTGTGATGATTTTCTTTATTTTTTTAATTGTTATTTAGGGTTGGGTTTGGGGAAGAGAAGTTTTGGGCTGGGCTGTTGGTTTTTTGGTGTGTTGTTTTTTTTTTTTTGGTAAGTAATTCCCTGGATGCAGCTCGGCCACGCCGCACGCAGATCAGCGTGCTGCCTAAATCTGCTATGGGGATGCTCGTTCACGTCCTCGGCGGCTCTGCCGCGAGGCACTGTGGCATCTCTTTGGTGTCCTTCGCAGCCCCCGGCGGCGAGCGGGGTTTCGAAAGAGCGGGGCTCGGAGCTCCCGGCAGGGCCAGGCCAGAGAGCATGCCGAGAGCAGGGGCATGGGCAGTTGTCCCACGGTCGAGGAAGCGAGTATCCCCTCCGCGGGTACCAGGGCACCCTCCGCGGGGAGCGCCCGTCTTGTCCGTCGCGGGCCGCAGGTCGGCAGCGGCGCAGGGCAGGGCTCGGCTGCCCTCGGAACTTGGCCGCAGGAGGGAGGCGGGTTGCGAGGACAGCACTTTGTCCCCAGATTGTCGTCCCTCGGGGAACCCAGTAACCCCACTGCAGTCCCGCTCATGCAAAAGACCGCTGTTGGGCATGTCGGCCACCACCGCCGATTTCTTGGGTGTTTAGCATCACTTGCGTGAGGATTTAATCTCCTCGCCTGCCCGGCTTCTCCGAAGTGAAAGCAGCACCGCGGGGCAATAGGGAACATCGATGGGGCTGCGGGACCTCGGGGACAACAGTGAAGCCGGCCGGGCACAGGCCGCCCGGGCTGTGCCAGCGCTTCACTTCCCAACTAGCTCTTCGTTCGGGAGGGCTCTGCTGACGGGTGATCCGCCAAGCTGCAATGCTTACCTTTATTCATAATTTAGAGATTTTTTTTTCAATAACTTACCACCCCCGTGGGGAAGTTCTCTTCTGTTTAGTTTTGTTTTAACCTTAGTAACCTCTCCTTGGAACTCCCAGGTCTGATACCCGCTTCGCGAAACTGCATTCAGAGTGTCTCATTTCACATCCGCTCTCCGCTAACCTAGCAAACGTAAAATTGCGTTAAACAAACAATCAGTTGTCAGACAATGTTGGGACGAAATTGTAATAACAAATGAAAAGCAAGCAAATTGTGCTGCATAGTGTTGCTAAGCAATTGTTTGTTACTGGAGGGTAGTCACAGCATGAGTTGAAAGAGAGATCTAAAGAGTAGAATAGCACCGGGTAGAACAAACTGATAGGTATGAAATAAAGTAAACACTGCACTGATTTTCAATAGTATTACCCAAACACGATTTCATACACAACAATCACCATACACCAGTCTAGGAAAATGTACTTGTTGAGAAATCGGCCAGGGTGGTTTTTCGTTGTTTAAAGGTATTAAGGAGTAATTCCAGGGATGCAAACTGCACCGCCTTCCCGGCATTGGATCTTCCCTGTCTCAGGACGGGGCTGCAACGCGGCGAGGGGCCCCGCCGGTCGGAGCCTCCCCCGGCCGGCACCCGCGGAGCTGCGTCTCCCGGGTCCCGCCTGGTCGAGGCTGGCTCCGAGCGGCAGGTCCCGTCGGACGCTCCCGCCCGGCGCGAAGGGGTGAAGCGGAGATAAATTACTGCTTTTGGTGGGTCGCGGGCTGAGAAACCCCTTTGGAAATGGCGCTTCGCAACACATCTCTCTCGTGTAAATGCCACCACCGTTCAGCCTTCCCCACGTTTGTTTCTCATTGATTGCATCATTACTTTAAAAAAAAAAAAAATCATACAATGCTAAATTACCGTAATTTGTTCCCAGAATAAACTTATCTTGAATCAAGTCATTTGAAAACGAGGCAGAAACGCCGTTGTTTTTTTATTTATTTTCTTTTTTTTTTTTCCCTAAGCCTTTGCTCTTTACAATATCTACTTCTAAAGTTTTCATTCATATAAACTTTATTAATGAAGATCTTCTATTTAAGTGTCAAGAGGATTTGAAATTTAGAGTAAATTATGAAGCATGCATGTCTTGCCAAGTCATGGGTCAAATGCATTTGTGAAAAACTGCTAAAAGAGCATATGGTTTTGAATTTTTCTACAATGACTAGTGTTTAAATAAATTGCTTGTACTGCTTAACTTCATGTATAATTTTGACAGAAGTTGGCCTATAGCCTTTTGATATGTAAACATTTCAGGCTTTTATGCGGTATAAAAAGACACTTGCTTTTTGGGATCGGCTCAAGCAAGTCACCCTGTAATTCAGAAAACTGGCACCTAACATTACATTCTTGCTACATTTCGACTTTCAAGTGGCAGCATAAAGGGGGGAAAAAGAAGGGACATTTCAAAAGTAATGGCCAATTGGAATTAAAAACTGCAAATGAGGTGAGAATGTGCCACTCACTGTCTGATTGAAATGGATGAACCATAGCACTAAAGAGAATTCTCTGTCTTGTTTTTCAAAAAACAGGCGAAGCAGTGGAAACACTTAAACATAACATAGACCTGACTTACATGTCAACTTAATGCCTTAGAACAGAAATCCCAGATATCCCTTCTGAATTTTTGGAATTCTATTAGTTGCTTCTCTTTTGCATGCTATCTTGGTCTTTTAAGATTAAACCTTTTTTTTTAATATATATATAATATTTATATAAGTATACTATAACTCTTTGAACTTCTATTTAGCCAGCTGCCTGTTCACTTTCATTTCACCAGTTCCTATGTCTTTTGCAAGTTTTGCTCCAGCAAACATCCCGTTGACTTCAATCAGTGTTGCTTTGGGGTTTTTTTCTTCTTGTGAAGAATAGAACTTGTAAGGGCTTCAGGACACAGTCCATAAAAGTAGTGAAGTCACTCAGTTTTATGTCTCCTTAAACTAAAATGGTTTTGTAAATGCATAAATCCACAAAGCTACTGAATAAATCCATTTATTACTGATATATCTGTCTCACATAAATAAACCTCCTAATGTTGATTGGATGGATAAGCCTAGCCCAGTGCTAGACAGAACAGGACCTGGATAGTTGTCTGGTGCCAGACAGCTCAATATGTTTACTTCCTGTGTGCTTTAGCTAGGACTAAGCTGAAGTTGGAGAAAGGTTTAAATTAGCTATATAATTCCAATCTGTTACTGTAGTAACAGTCATATTTATTGTATATGTCAGTTTGTCATACATAGAGTTCTCAAAATACACTGCACTTTTTGTTAGTGATTGGAAGTGATTTTTTTTCAGAACTGATAAGACAATATCAACATATTCTGATGCAGAGGATTCAGGTGCTATAGCAGTTTAAAAGCTGATATGGACTCAGAACAGTGTGAAATAATTTAATGAAGAAAGTAGAATCTTTTAAAGGTTTAAGTGAAAGCGAACATAGGCAAGAGACTTTTTTTTCCCAGGCTTCATACATATTGGCAAACAAGGTATAATATTAGTGATACAGAAGGAAAAACACTTTTTATTTTCCTAAGCAGAAGAATGCACATCCAAACTGTGAGGATCACTGGGGAGGTGGGGGGGGAATTTCTAAAATAATGTCTCTTTTCAGGGGGACAGTGGGAAAATGCTTTGGGTCCTTGACTGCAATTGCAGGAGTCAACAGGAGGGTGCTCTGCTATTTAGTAATCTTGCTTTCCACCACACACAGTTTGAGCGAGATACTTCACTCACAGATACTGTAACTAAATCCGTTCAAGCTCAGTAAAGTGGGATGATCTGGACATATGCATTAAGAAAAAATTCCATGCCAAGAGCTGTGCTGTAGAGGCTGACAGAGTAGAAGCTTGCTATACACATGACCTAACCATATTTTAAGAGTGGCTCTCAAATGCAGTACAGCCAACAGCCAAAATTTCTCCTGCAAATTGAAGCATATCTGTAACAGTGTTCCTGTAAGCTTCCAAGACAACATGGCTCCACAATAAAATTCTAGTACTTTAATTTTTCTTTGAAAAAGGTGAATAATTCTAATTCCCCGTGTTATAAATACAGTTACATGTAAGTGTGCATAGTCAGATTTTACAGATGTATCTGATCCCTACATATAACCTGCATAGGTTGTGCTCATGTTAATGATAATTATGTTATTAAATCTCTTTCTATACCAGAATTTATACTAACATATGTGCAATAATTCAAAAAAAGAAAAAAGCCATACATCAGCTTTCCAGATTAACAACCATAAACCAAACTAAGACCTCTTTTGTTGATTTACCTTTTTCCAACGACTGAACTAAGTTTTTTGATCATCATGTAGCACACTGGATTTTAAAATACAAGACATTCTGAGCACACACAACTACAAATAGAGTCAACAGAAATTGTGTGTGGTCACAGCACTTATCGTTCTACACAAGTATTATTATGTTGGCTAAAGCTCTTCTTTGTAGTACAAACTGTACATGCTTAATGCCACCAGAACCTCTCTCTCTGAAAAGGCACTGGGAGATTACACTCAAAGTAGCTCTTTATTTGTAATGCAAAGACCCTCAAAAGGCTTTTCTGGGAAGTTGGAGCAACAAAGTCAGCCTTAAAAATAAAAAAGTCAACTGTACAATGGACAGCTTTTGCATTGTTCTCTGTGACATACACATGATGTATTTTTCAAACTTCTGGTGTTTTAGGAACTCCTAAGTTTTATGAATAGCAATGCAGTACAATCTAGCAGTTTTTACTTGAGTGGAACTAGAACTAGGGTCTGGTCTGACACTTATGGAAGTCTGTTTGGTAATTGCCAGTGATTCTGAATCAGAACTGAAAAAGAGAAAGAGATCTTCCCAGCTAAAAGTTGTGTTACCATACCAATACCATATAATGGAAACTTAACAAGACTATTTTTGAGTGAAGTGCGCCAGATAAATATCATGAAGTTTTACTTTTTTTTTTTTTAAATACAAGAAATTATATTAGAAATGAATGTCAAAAGTAAAAATATAAAAGGATAATTATAGTAGAGAAATACATAATGAAAGGTAATAGATTTGAAGAAAGCACAGCAAATATGCCAGAAGGAATTGCAAAATTGCTAGCTTGGTTAGATGATAATTTGCACTAGTACAATAAATAATATCACTATAATCAGTTTCAGTGACCAGTGGTTGTATCAAACAGATAAAACAGGACAATTCAGTGAAGCAACTGATGTAGAAGAATTATTATACTTACCTACTAATGGTCTCAACCTTAATCTAGGTCTCTGTATTAAACCAAACCACTGTCAGTCAACTATATCCCTATCTGAGTTCTAGTGTATACACTATAGGGAGAAAAAATCAACAGCCTATTTACAGCAAAGGTAATTTGTGGAACTGAATAAAAACCCCAAACCACTAGAAAACAAGAGTTATGTTTATATGCTATAATACAGCTTGAGTTTGTTTCCTTTTATGATTTTTAAAGCCATTTTTATGTATAATGTTGGTACATTTCAGAGTTTGGATGCCTTTCTTAATGTCACCAGAAAACTTTAAAATCAGATATGATTATCTTGAAGTCCAGACTAATTTACAGCTATTGTCTCCCTAATCACCCCCACACCAGGACTAGATCTTTAAAGTCCTGCAGTATATGTTTACCTGGAGTTGATAATGTGCAAGTTATACTTTTTTATACTTTGAACCTCATCTAATGAGATAAGCAATTTTTGTAATTTGGGGTTATATAATATTCTGGGGCAACAAGTATGTCACCTACTTCCATGAATCAGGAATATTATGCCAGTATTTATCCATTTGCAGTTATCTTTGAGATAAGACAATCTGCCCTTTGATTTCACCTTTCTTTCTAATTCTTACGCACTGTTTCCATGCAGTCCAGTCTTCAACCAATCAATTTGGAAGGAAACTCGTTCTTTCATGATAATGTAAATTCTAAGTTTTCTTGATGGATTTGCTCCAAAGTTTTAGTAAGATGTGCAAGATCATGGTCTGGGCCCAATGCCTGTTTCAGGAGGTCTGTGTGGTATGCAGTTAGATATATTTCTGGGCTGACAACTGAGCAGAGAACATGAAACAGCAGCCAAAAGTCAGGGATAGTTCCTTTCTTAGAAGCTTTATCAGTGACATCTTCTTTGTTTATGTGCTGACACACATGTTTTGGAGAGGGAGGATGAATTGTTACATGGCTTTTGCCATTGATAAGGTGTCCTCAGAAAGAGGGAATAATGACTCTTTCACCACTCTACTCCTTGCAGTAAATGCATCAACATACGCCAACAACTGATTTGAGGATTAAATATGCTCAAAACATTGATAAATGGAAATCTTGGGCTAATTCTTCACTTAGGAGTAGTATATATGCATTAAGTACCACACGAGAACATCCAGTGGGTACAAGGCATTTCTAACCACGAAAGGTAGTGTACAAAGAATATGAATTTCTAGAACACTCTTGGTCTGTACAATATGCATATTCTTAGTTTGTTCAAAGCAGCTAGTGCACTGTTTTGGTTTTATTTGATTGTAAAATATTTTCTTTACAAAGACCTCTTAAGGCGTCAGCCACCAGAAGACTAATGCTTTAGTATAGCAACTAGAGTTTAAATCCCACTAATTTTAGGTTTTCCTAACCTCAGCCTGGCCTATCTGAGCAAAAGGAGGCTGGCTCATGTTGAAACATTAGCAGGATCCAGGGAAACCAGAGAATAACATTAAGTATTTTGTACAAATGTTTCCTGGTCTGTACTCTGGCCCCCACAACAGGATTCTTAACTCTTAACATGGTTTAAACATGAGCATCAAGTTGTCTAACATCTCTTCTTTCCTTTGAAAAAAATCAGATTTTTTTTTCTTTGAGTTAAGAACTAGCTGTCGTTAACACAAACCTGAGCTTGGCATGACATTTGCTAGCTCTGTTCTCAAAGAAATCGTGATAGACACTCTTCAGATTGTGTCTTAAATGTTTTGGACCACTCTTATTTGTGTTGCATGCTGTAAGTCTCAAAGAATTGTCAAGGAGGAAAACCAAAGCAGTCACTCTTCACTGGCAATCTAGGAATTAATCTACACACAGCAGTTCCACCAATACATTTATTCCAAAACCATTCTTGATTGAACTAGTGTCATTTCTCTGTGAAAGAGAAGAAAAAAAATCTAGCAATTACAAATCTAGCACCATTAGTTCTGAACCTGTAGTTGGATTTTCTGCCTGTTTACTGAATCTGAAGCAATTCTGTGCTGAAAATAACTGCCGTAATAAAGACAGTATTGAAAAAGAGAAAGAACCATATGCCATAAAGTCTCAAAATATTTGTTTCCTTGTCCTGTAGATTGATCAAGTCCTTCAGCCTGTAAAACTCCTCACTCTGCTCTGCCAACCTGACTGCTGTCTAGATATCACTTGAAACTGAGGGCTAATTTCAAACACTCTGAAGCCTGACTAGTAAAACACATGCTTTTCTCTGATGTGTCATTTACATTGTTCATTTAGTGGCATTTAAATGGAGCCTTGCTCTTGCAGCTTGAAGAAAAATAAAAGTACAGGAAGAGTCAATTGTTTTGGCACTTGGCTGCACACTGCATATTGATGCATACATCGACAAGACAAAATATGTACAAGCAAAACCAGCTTTTTAGGTTTTTCTGTTAAAAACATTCACTGCTACTTGGCTCTGTATAAATAGGGTAGAGTAAGGGGCAGTAAAATCTGTTCAGGTCAGGGAAGTAAAACACATTTAGCATTCATACCATCCAACACAGGGGTTTAATGTATAAACACGTATAAGTGTACAAAGAGAAGAGATCATTGCATTTCAGTCAAGAGCAAATTAAATTTATAGGACTAACAATCAGCTCAAACAGCAGCCACCACAGATTTCTTCCTTGAATGATTCTGATTTTGTGTAATCATGCTGTGCTTATGATGCACCCTGTGAATTAAGCATCTCGTAATGGCAGCTGCAGAAACTTCCAGATGCAATCAGGAATTCTCAAAGGCTACAGTGACTGACAATACTTCAGCTAAGATAATTTCCAAATCATTGGTCTATAAATTCCGTGTGCTTTGCAAGGTCAGATGTGTTTCCATGCTCCTAGAGGCAAAGGGGGAGGTTGTGCCCCTGCCTAACAAAGATGAGAGCTGAGCTCACCTCCGTTATGTCTCTTGTTGCCTCATTTTCTAGGACTCCTCTGAAGCAGGTTGGATGACCCCTGTGTGACAGCTAAAGTGCCTGAGGGAGAAGCTCAAGGTCCTAAACAAGTTACACTGGCACCAAACTGGCAGGGAGAGAATTTTAGCAAATCTTCAACACCTTTGGTTTTAACAGGAGTTGAATTAGGTTTTAATTCAGATTACATCACAAATACCTTCCTGTGAGATAACTGGCTAATTGCAGGGATAGAAGAAAACCACAGGAGCTCTGAGGTAATTAAAACTCTCAAGAAAGCAGTACTTATTCTTAGGGAAATTATCTTCTTGTTGACACTGGGAGCAAACCACAGGTCCTCCTATTCCTCCTTCAAATAAATAGTCTGGCAAACATGAAAAGAGCCAAACACTTTAATACCATTACAGAAAGCTCTGCTAGACATCCTGCTGTTCAGGGTCCAAAGTGTGACTTTTGTTACTGAATTCTTGTTCTGTTCTGACCTTTTAGACTACAGCTACAGTTGTGGTGGTGCAACACGTTTTCCAGTAATTTGTTCTATCTCAAACAAGTTGCAGATTACCAACATAAAGTCAGCTGTGATTTAATTTAAAATATTTTAAGACAGCCTTTGCACTATCTGAGTGCTATGAACCACTCATTGCTGTTTTAATTATGTTAGTTTTAGCTGATTACAACCGAACTAAGATTCAAATTAAATCAGAATGAGTCATTCCAGAATTGAGAGAAATATTACCCGGCCCAAATAAGGATTTGCATTAATTCAATTAATGAACATAGAAAAAAAACTAAGAATATTTTAATTTTCAAGCAGGTCGAGAAGAAGTATTTTTGATACTTTCAGAGGAAAAACTTTTGGGGATTATTTTCTGCTAATGTATCAGTGGCTTATTTCTAAATGCTGGAAGTATCAGAACTACCTTTTATGAGAAGTGGGCCAAAATTGAAAGAACAGATCTGAACTCTCAAATTTGTGTTTGGAATGCAATTCTCACACCTATTTATCCAGCCTTGCCAGACTTATTACCACTACTTGAACCCTAGGAATGAACCTACTTTTACAGCTTTGTTTCCTGATCAGATGCGAAATTGCAATACATGGATTTTATGGCTTGGGACTAGGCAGAGCCAAAACCTTGTAGAACACCATTCTGCTCAAGGCCAAGTATTCTCATCAAGATCACCTAATATCCTAGGTCTTCTATTTGGAACTTTATTTTGTTGAAGACACCTGTGGGATTTCAACATGATGTAAGTGAGGCACAGCTTAATGCAGAGTCAACACCAGAGTCTTCAAACTGTCTCTGCCTATTCCTCCCAGTAGCTGCAACTAGTCTGGAAAAAAAACAGTTGATCCAGTGCCAATTGCTCAGGCAAACAAGCAGTGTTAGCAGTACTTAGTTTCTGAGCTTTTTTTTTTTTTTTTTTTTTTTAGCAAGTTGTTCATCCTGCACACCTTTTGGAAGTTAATTTTTAAGTCAAATTACTTTTCTTCCAAACTATATGCATGCAAACAAAACTAATCCTTCCACTCTTAAAACCAGAAATTGCAGCATGTCGGACTTTGAGCTGAGCCTCTTGAAAGATATTTGGGAAAAGAGAATGCACATCCACTATGAATAAAAGTAGGTTGTTAACCAGTACAAACAAGTGTAACCTAATCTACTTTTCTTTTCAAGAGCACTGGTATTCCATGGAACACCTTTACCTCCTATTATACAATTCTGCCATAGCAATAAAATCAACTGTCTGCAACAGTTTTAGTTCGCTGTATGGTTAATACCAATAATGTACTCAAAATTGATGTTTAACAGAGTGAACTGATTTGTTAGAGTGTTAACAGCCACAGACTTTAACTAATAAACAGATCATTAACTGCTGGTAATAAACAACTTGCCAGGATCATTTATTATTTAAGAACATACTTTTTCTTAAGAAAAGATGGCCCCTCTTAGGTCGATGTATGACACCTTTCTGGCTGTCATTCAAAGCGAGAGGCAGAAACAAAGCTACGGAGAACCTATTTTGCACACACTAGAACAAAATCCATTTTAAAATACCAGTTTTCATCAGAAAGTAATCACAAAAAATATTAACTCCTTCCACTGCCCAATAATACAAGGCAGTATTTTTATAAAGCTCTTGATTATAATATTGCCTCTAGTCATAATGTGAGGAATCTATTTTCCAGTTCTGATTAAATATTGTAACTTCTGAATCCTTCCTACTACATGGGATGCCACTGCAGGAAGCAGTTCCTTCTGGAAGACATTCTTTATGGCAGGTACTATTTGTATGCAAAGAGCTTCCATAAAGAGGGAGAAAGTTGAAAATTTTGCTGTAGGACAGAAAGGGGAAAAGGTAGCTTGAAATGATTTCTTAAAAAAAAAAATCTCCTTTGAGAAATTAAGGTGCAGGAGGAAGCAAAAAAGTTACAAAACTAATTAGATGATGACTGGAGACATGGAAGGAATGTAAGAAAACCCTTGTCTCCCGATGGTCTCTAAGCCATTTTGTGTGTAATAAAGTCAAGTGATAAGGCAGGCTTTGTTGGACTGTTCTTACTGTTGGAAAATTTGAAGTTCAACAGGATGGTGCTACTCTAGCTTCCTTTTGGTTCTCGCTTGTTAAAGGAGTGATGTGACGCAGTATCAGTCTGACTAAAAAGCAGAGACCCCTTCTAAGACTGAATGTAACAGGAAATTTAAGCTACTAAAGAAAGATCAGGATGCTCTAACCTTTTACCTGAATTACTTTAATAATCTTATTACTTAATCCCATAAATATACAACCATATGTTCTAAGTAAGAGTGACAGATCAGAGCTGCTCACTGACAGTTTACTGATACCTAGATTAATTTTTTTCTAGTACTTCCTTAGAGGCATCCGCCAAATTTATGAGACTGTTTTGCTAGGTGCTGTGCAAATAAATTGCACAAACACCTTCAAGGAGTTACAGGCCAACTGCAAACACAATCTAAAGGCTGGAGTGGCAACCCTTAAAAATTAACTTTTAATTCCTGCTGAGTTGTGCATACAACACTTTAATTTCAGACAATTAAAAGATGCTTTCTTTATGCCAGATCCTTTGCAAGTGAATAAATATTATTTAAGGAAAAAATGTCACTTCTTTTTTTCTGTTCCTATGCAAGCCATGGAGAAGGCATTTTAATACCATCATTAAAATAATTCTGACCTTAAACTAATATCACAAATTGGCTATTACTTGTAGTAAGAAACAAAAACTGTATTTGCATGCTGGTTGGAAAAATGCTTGAATTTAATTGCTTGTGGAAGAAGCACTTTATTTATAGACACACTGTGCAAGAGGAAATTTGGCTCTCCTGCCATATAATAAGATGCATGGCTCTCTGCCAGGATGCTGGCTATCCCAAGACATTTGGTGTTCCATATACCAAGAATGTGGAACTGTGCTGCCTATAAACACAAAAGGCTTTTTTAACAAGAATACTTTAAGACATGCGTTTTCTTGGATGCAAAATTGAAAAATTTGTGAAACAGTTATGTAGTTGCAAGAGAAGGAACTCTCTTTAGTGTCTTTATCACCATTTGCTTTAATTAGCTAATGAGTAGCAAAATCAGCTTCTTGTCACTCTTGTCTTTTATGGAGTTTGAACATAGTTCTTAAAAGTCAGGGTGTTACTTAAACACATAGTTCAGCAGGGTGAGTCACAAAAATGAGGGTTGAAAGACTGAGATTTACTAATCTCTCAGAGGCAGTGTATTCAATTAATTAATCTATTTATTTAATTAATCTATTTATTTAAGTAGGAGATTTTCATACTTTATTATCTTCAGTATCTTTGGCCACAGGACAGAGGAGGCCATGGGAGGGCGAGTGGAGCTGCATTTCTGAAGGCAGCCATAATTAGCTCAGTTCTTGGACTGAACTCAGGAATGTTGTTACTACTAAATAGCTCCTTAAATGGAATATTTATAAACTAGAGGCAGAGTTGTAATATTAGAAGAGCAGAAAACCCAAACCAAAATAAATGTAGATGCAGAAGACCTAGATTAGTGCCCTAGCATGATGACATAATCGAACCCAAGGGACAGGGAATGAAGAAATGTGTTACCAACAGTAAATCAGTACATTGCACACAGCCCTTTTGGAGTCCACAGAGAGGTTCAGGAGACCTCAAAGTTTGGGTCCATCTTGAAGGTCCCTTAAACAACTAGTTCTCACATGGGGGCCTTCCCAGTACCCCATATGCCCATTCATTTGGAGCCTGCTCTGCCCCACAGCCACAGAACTACTTGGGTTTCACTTGGCTGTCTCCTCTCCTCCCTCCTGCACCCCCCAGCAGCCACCCAACACACCATTCCAGAATGAGGGATTTCTACCCAAGTACATGGAAACAAGTACCATCTGCCCAGGAGTGGCCACCAGGCTGCTTTCTGCCTGGTTATGCAATCACTGGCAGTAGGCAATGGGGTTGAGGTCGTCTACCTCAAGGCATCTTCCAGCTACCCTATCTGAGGATAAAAAAATATTTCTAATAGCACCCATTCTGCCATATGGTACCACACCCTGGACCCAGCACTGTCCATTCAAGCAGATTTTTTTTTTTTATCACACACAAAATAGAGGACCCAAACCAGCTCCCATGGAAGTCATTTGTACTTAAATAGGGGCAAGTTCAGAGCCATGTTTACTTTCCAAGCAAAATAAATCATTAAGCTATGATGCAAAGAATTTTTGCCAGGCCTCCACACAAGACTGAGTTTAATCATTGCAGATCAAGGTATCTGGGGACAAGATAAAAAAAAAATCAAATAAGTGAACCATGGCTTTCCCAAAATTTACAGTTATTTTCCATATTTAAGATTTCTTTTTCATAGACAAACATTGCTTTCATTGCAATATTCCAAGAAAACTTGTTAAATGGTTTTCCATGGCTATATGGCCTTTGTAGAAAAATTATAACACTGTCTCCTGGACACAAAAGGAGAAAAGGAATAAACAGTTTTTCAAACCACATTCTCAAAGGTTTGCAGCAGCAGAAAATAAATCTTACAAATTCTGCCTCAGTCTCCATTCAATATTTTCTGCTCAACACGAAGAGACACTTGCCTCCTAAAGGTGCTGCATCACATTCATAAATTGCAGTAATACTGTTTCCTTGACAAATCCATTTCAAATCCAATAAAAAGCTGAACGGGATTAACTGCTCAGAAATTCAGTTTAAAAGTTTAGTTTTATAGAGCAAAACCCGGTATGTTAATATATTAAGAGTGCAAAACAAAGTAAGGAGAAACGAAAAGCAGTGAAATAAAGAAGCGACAGACATAGAGATAGAATAGAAATAGCAGAGACGTAGAGAAAGCAACTTTTGCATCTGGTTGCAAATGGCTGTGTAAGAAATTGAGCCTGAAGTGTAGAAGCCATGCTACATACAGAGCCTACAGCCAGGACTCTGAAAGCGTCCCAGGGTGCCGTACCCCCTCAGCCTTCACAAGGGAGAACGAGGACAGCACAAAGTTCCACGTCTGAATCCAAATGCGGGAAAGAGCTTCCTCCTAATCACATCAAACAGATAAAATGAAAACATTTTGTCTGCCATTGCTGCAGGATACAGTTTTTCCCTACGTTTTTTCCCTTGACCGTTTTATTTAAGATGAAACACTAACGGGGAAGGTGGTAGAGGGATGGTAGGAAGCAAAAGCCTACTTCCTAGCTGATGTTTGTGAAACTTAATGACCAGCACAATGAACGTGGCATTTCTGACTTGTTCCAAGGAACTATGGTAAAACTGCAGTAGCCTTTGTGTGGGCCAGAGAAAATGACCAAAACCCTGTAGCTAGCTGTGTTTGGTTTGGCATTGCCTACAACTCCAATTTTAAAAACAAGCTATAATTATATTGATAGAAAAATCCTAGCAGAAAAGAAATACCTATTGTTCAGAGCCAATTCTACTCAGATATTTGAATTTTTCATTTTCTAGCAAGAAATTGTGCTTAGACTTTTTTCTTTGACATTTCTATTTTTCTTTTTTCTTTTTTTCTTTTTCTCTTTTTTATTTTTTTTTAATTTCAGTTCATCTGCTTTGCTTGCTTATTTCTTCAAGCAAATCACAAAAAAAAAAAAAAAAAAAAGAGTCAGAACTGCATGACCAGAATTTATCAGAGTTGTAAAAACTGTGTCTGTTTCAGATACGTATAACTAGAATGTGGTGGGATCATGAGCCGAGTTAAATATTGATTGGTAAAATATAAACATACATGGATGAATAAATGTTGAAATAATAACACACTGTACTGATTTATGAATTTTTCAATCAAAAGTTATTTCCAAACTATGTTTGCATATAAAGACAAATATATTCCTGTATGTTTACCATTTGCAGGTTGTATGCTTGTCTGTGTTTCTTGCTGGTTGCCCTTTATGCCACATGTCAAACCACCTTGGGCACATGGTATTGGTTTTATTCTCTTATTGGAGAACAGAAAGTGGGTCCTGCAAGAAGAGATAATTAGATTTTAAACATATTCATCTTTTTATAAACCCTCTCATTAGTACAAATTATCCTAATCACTTTTGACAGAAAAGGAATTAAAACATTTCAAAATATTGTTCAAGTGAATTTATTACAGCCATCCCCTCTCCCCACCCATTCCTTCATCATTCCTATGCAGCTCTGCACACAGAGTCAAAATTAGGAGATTTTCCTATTGTGATGTATGACTGTCCTGGTTTAACACAGTCCGCTCTAACAAGTCCCCCTCCTCCCAACACAGACAGGAGGGAAAGTACCACAAAACCCCTTCCGGGTTGTGATAAGGAATTTAATGAGATGATAGGATGCACAGTTACCTTAGCCTGTTTGCAGCAAGCTGCTACAAAAAGCAGCAGCATCAGCAGAAGTCAGTGATGAAACGATTCCCCCCCAACCCAAGCATGCAGTAACCAGCCCAGTGGAAAAGACCAACACCCCAAACCCAGAAACCAAAGGAGCAGCAACCAGAACAGGAAACCTCTCATGTTACAATCTGAACTTCAAGCCCCATAGTACTTTGCTCCAGCCAGCACTTTAATTTCAAAGCTGGCATGACATCAGCATGGTACTGAATACACATCAGCAGATCCAACTCAACCCATGACTTTAGAATTTTCCTATCTTGAAAAACAAGTGCTGCAAACATAGATTAGGTTCAAATTATCCAAGTAATTGTATGCAAATTTCTGGTAAATATTTTAGTATGTTATTTTCTTAGATACAGAATTACTCCAGGGCAAAAATCCTTATTGACCATAAGAATACCCTGTTCCCTTACCTCACCCCTTTTTGTAGAGGCTTCAGCCTTTGAAGTCAAAAGTACAGGACTTAAATCTGGAGCATCAAATATAAAAATGTAAAAATCTGTGTTTTGTAGTTAGAACTATATATAGTTAATATATGCCCTTTTTTTTTTGATATGTGAACTTTATAGGGCATCCACTGTCAGCCTCAAGCACTCAGAAGTTGTGGGTCACACTGAAAGACAGTTAAGTTTAACTTAAAAGTTGAATGTTATTTTTTTTTCTTTATCTTTGCCTTCTAATTTTTAAGTCTTTAGGGCTCAGATTTTCATGCTTTTCTCTGCAGTCAAAAGAGATAAAGGTGTTGCTTTTTAATGAAAGCTGAGAATCACATATAATGAGATGTCTCCAGGAGCTGATGTTTTAAGGAAAAACACCAAATGTCATGAGACTTGTAATAAAATCACGAGTGTTGGAAGCACTGTTATGGTCTTGCTTTCATAGAACAGTGATTCTAACTCATCAATTTACAGGGCCATGACAACAAATTTAAGTTGCTAAAAAAAGTATATAAACCAAAGATTGGAACAGAAACAGACTATTTCTCTTAACTATGATTCTTGTTTGTTCTTGCTATGAACCCAATTGGACTTTTCATCTTGAAGTTTTACCTTACGTGACCCTTTTATGGTAGGAACCACAGAACTTCTAATTGGAGAAAAGCGCTTTGTGGGTGGCAATATTTTCCTGGAAAGGGAGAAAGTTTCAAGCATCAAGTCCAGAAAACGAAGGAAAACACATCATACATTTGGAGCTCTACAGGCAATAAATTAATTCAAATAACATGATCTGAATCTGAAAATTCCCAATAGAACCACAGTGTGGATGGGAAAATAATTTTGATCACTTGCATTCTGACATTTTTATGAATTTAATTTAAGGTGGCAAGAAGAGACCTAGTAAAAATGGCTGAATGCCTACCAAAGAGGGAAAAAAACAAATAACTTGAAAGAAAATGAAACACTTTTTTTTCAGAAGAAAGGCTTTCATGGCTGTTGATGTAGTTTTAGGTTCCAAGCAAGAAGTATTTGTAGCAACATTTCAGTAGTGGGACAATAAGAAAAAACAGTCACAGAAACATTTCAGATAGTCTGAACTGAACCACTTTTAAATGAAAGGTGACTTTATATTCATAACTGAGAACTGAGCAAGGTAATCTGGGCTCTCAGTTTGACAAATTTCTTTATGACTTTGGGTAAGTCAAGTGATTTAATATTTGCTGTTTTTTAAAGAAAACATTTGTAAACAGAGATAACATACTTCTGTGTAGGGAATCATGAGATGCTGTTATGCTGTTAAGGGCCCATGTGAGCTGATGCTGGCTATAGGAAGGAAGATTGGCTGTGGAATACCACAGCTGACATAGCACAATTTCTCTCCAGTCTTATCAAAAGTGACTGTGAATTCTTATTTTCAGCTGGGGGTCAATTTTGGGTCAAGGTCTTATAAGGGCTGTGGAATGCAGGTGTATGAGTCACACTGAACTGTGGTTAGTGCACTAAGTTTCTTTAAGTTGTAGAGAAAACCTGAGTTACTGAAAAATCAGAACAGATTTTGTCTGTTTTTCTACCTAGCTGTCCAGCATTTCCTGAGTGAATGAATAGCTAGTCATTTTCTCAAGTGAATAAATCAAAGGAGAATCTAAGATGCTCCACTTTAGAAATTACTATGATCACTGGATATAAAAATTCTTTCCTTGGTAAATAGTGGCTTTTCTTAAAGGCATAATTCTGAGTATCATTTTACTCCTAGTGATGATTAAATTTTCAGATTTTGACACCTCAACAATTGACCTTGATCAGCGTTTTGAATTGCCCATCATATGAAAAAGCTTTAGACATCAAGCAATTATTTAGTGATAGCCATCAGGACAAATATTCATGGAAAAGAAAAACAGAATCTCAACAGCAAGTGCAAAAAATATAATCAAAGTCAAAACTTAATTTGCACATGTCCGTAACTCTGCCCTACAACTTTTCCCTCCTCAATTTCCATGTATTGAAAGATATTGAAGGTGAAATTTAAGACTTCAAAATAAAATTATATCTTTTCAATAGCTATCATGAAAAGATGAGAAGATGAAATCTAATGTCAAATCAAATTAAAGCATATTACGGTGCAAGTTCTATTTGCATTTTACACATTGTAATACCTTCCCTATTTATGAGCCAAGAGAGAACATTCTACTTACATACTTCTAAAATCAAAGAAAAAGTACAATGGACTTGCTTCATTTCACAAGCACTTATGTCATACTAGTTAGAACCAGGATAACTGTTAAATTTGCTACATTAGAAAACTGCTGATTACAGATCCCCTATCCCTTTTTAAAAAAATCTGAGGTTTATCTGACCTCAGACAGAAACTATTCAAGGTGAAACAAAAACTCTGAAGCTGCTTAGAAAGAACTTATTCACAGAAAAGCTCTGTCCATGTGTTAGTCCATGCGTTAAACAAGGTTTTACATAGTCATCACTGCAGAAGGAAAAAGGCAAATACAGTTTGCTGGACACCACAGATAAGCACAATACTTCCCTATAGACCAGTAGAAAGTGTTCTCCTCTTTCAAGCAACAATATAAGGAGTTAATTAATATTTTTGTTATATGGTTCCTTATTAAAATGAGAAAGGCTGTACTCACAATATTTTCCTGAATTTCAGTTGAAAAGAACTACATCTTTTTATCTGTTTCACTGTGCCGGTAGTTTAATGAGTCTGGTGTCATCTGTGGTTTGACATTTGCAAAGTGAAAAATGCAGTAGGGTTTAATAAAAAGTTTATACTTCTTGTGGCTGTGAGGAAAAGCTCAAGTGCATGTCTCAAGTAGTTGATGCAGTAACACATGAGCACAGGGACAGCTTAAAGAGGGCTAAACTCTGTAGTGCCAGTGAGTTATTGCCTGCACCCGCTGGTCTAATGCGATCAAGTGAGGGACTGGGCCACAGGGTCAAACAATATGGGTTTGTGTGCATTGTGGCTGGAAGGCACCAGGTTCCCTTAGTCCCATCCAATATGAAAAAGACCAGAGACCCAAAAAACTCAAATGTCATCCTTCTGCAGGAGAACAAAAGAAGCAACTACAATATTTTATGATGTGGAGTTCTTAATACTGACATCACAGCACATAGCTCTCCTTAAACACCAGCCTCACAAGTCAAGAGAGAGGTGAAGAACTGGAAAACATGTACATCCATAACCATCAATAGGCAGATAGATAGATATGTGTGCGTATATACATATATATATATATATATATATATAAATATGCACACACACTTATATATGTGTGTGCATGTGTGTGTTGAAGACTTCTGAGGATTCTGAGCAAGGCTGTGGGGGAATGTGAGGCACAAGCCACCCATACTCCAAGAACACCTGCTATTGAGTGCTCCCTGCAGCGCTGAGCACACCCATTTCCCCCCATCCTGACCCAAAATCAGGCTGTATCTGAAACACTATAGCTGTTGAAGTCTTTGGCACTTCCATTCAGGGTACAAAGGAAACTTTGTTTTTGACTGTGCTTCCTGTGGAGATGCAAAACTCATGTTCTTAAAATAACATCACTTCTCCATTGTCCTCCCTTCTCTCATCCCCTACCAAAGATTGTAATACTAGTGTAGATTTGGGTCTACCTGCTCCAGGTCTTTTATCAAGCCCTAATGTAAATCAGCATGGCCAGGATAATTCATCATTTTAGGCCCTATTTTCTTGATGAGCTCCTTGTATTTCTTGTGATAGCGGTAACTAATACTCTCTCAAAAAGCTCATCCCTATTTCAAGTTTTTACACTAAACCCTTTTTACTTATCAATAATTTCAGTTAATCTGAGGCATTTTCACAGTGATCCATAGCCCTACCCTTTCTGGGACCTGGAAGATGTCTTTTCAAGGTCTTTTTCTCTTATTGTCTTCCTTAGTCTAATGACCAGATGATGATACCTACATCCTCTTGTGAAACTGCAACATCCTGACTATGGTCTGTCATCCTGGCATTCCTGTGTTCCAGAGGTGATTTCTCTAGGAAATATATTTTCTAGAAATGCTACACAGACTACTGTTTTCCTAAGTTATTCTTATTCCTCACAGTGGAGAGACACTACTGTCCTTTTCTAACACTGACACAATCTTTCACTACTCCAGGTTGTTAAGAATTTTTTCAAGCACATCTGTGGTAATTCCACCAATATCCAATGGTCATCCTTTCTCCTTGTCACTCTAGTTACCTTCAACAAAGACAATTCCCCTTCAATCCTCTGGCCAACTCAAATAATTCCTCTGAGTTCTTGCTTTTGGCTGTGATTCAAACAGTAGTGAAAAGCACAGCATCAGTGAATGTATGAGTAACTTTTCCAAGGCACAAAAGTAATTTATCTCTTCTGATACTTTCTCTGACACCAACCAGAAGCGGATACTGTGAAGGAAGTGTGTAAACTTTGTATTACTCTTATACTGTACTCAGAGCAATTTGTTCCTCACTGAGTTTCTGGTGACTTAAAAATTTGAAGTTATCCATTCTCTTTTATTTTAAGCTGCAGTCAATGTAACTGCAGGTATTTCCCTTCCAGGTATTTGCCCTTCTTTGATAACTTGCATATGGGAGTTTCACAGTCAGACCTCAGTTAGGAGTCTGCTCTAAAATATGGAGGTTTGACTTCAACTACTTGCAGCCCAGAGATGGTCGGGGTGGGGAGGGGATTATGCCACTGCAAAGCAGGTGCAAGATGCTGGGATAACCATCAGTAAAGGATGCAGTGATGGATGTGCCCAAGGCTGGCACGCTGGAAACAAGGGTGTACACTGTCAGGAGCACAGAGCACAGCTGCTGGCTGAGTTCTGGAGGTCCCTCCTGAAACTGTGTCAGATCTCTCCAAGGGAGACAGGATCCCACCAAGATAAGGCATTCCCAAATATTTTCCCCTTCTTTCTCTTGGAGGGTCCAAATGATCTGACCAAGACCAAAGATTTATTTTGAAATGAAAGATGAGGAGGTTTCACATTAGCATATTTTTTTCTAAAGCCTCACCATAATGGGCCACATAACATTATTCATTGGTTTTAGACTCTCCTCTCCCAAGTTCTCTTTAACAATGATTTGCCTGCTGTCAACCCAGCTGTCCTTTGCAGCAAGTCATTTCATTTTACTGGTCCCAAGCAATGAATCAAATTTAGCAAAGGCTATATGCAGGACAGTATACAGCCACATAACATATAAAGTAATTTTGATACTTTACATAGTTAAAAATTATAATCCGTCTATGTTTATTCTCTTTCGCTACTGATTTGCTGGATTGGTAGGTTTAATCTATTTAATCTTTGTCTTGGTGTCTGTGACTCTAAAATATGTCAATGAGGGGAGGAGAACAATATGACCTACAGCAGTGTCTGTAAGGCTTATAGACAGTTGCTGATATTAGTGGAAATTTGGCTACAAAAAAAAAAAAAAAAAAGCCAGGATCTGCTTATGATGTTTAACTGGATCCTCCTGTATGCAAGCAAGGCACTCAGGTAAAACTCCGTAAAGTTACACCATTACAGGAAACATTCAAGATCAAGAATTTGTCCCCTTAAACTGATTTGTTAGAGGTTGTTTTTGTTCGTTTTCACTAGTCACAAGAATTGCTTCTAAACATTAAAAAGTGTATAAACCAACTTTTAATTTAAAACACTTGGGCAGAAAAAGTGTACCAGGAAAACAGCTGTTGCATGCACAATAATGACACAGTGACTTAGAGTGACTAATTAATGAGAACACCTGGAGTATCTTTCAGAGCTAAACTGGAAACAAAATACTGGAGATTAGGTTTTCAAGCTACTGGTGGTCCCCACTAATCTCTTTCAGGTGTAAACCACAGTGTACGTGGAAAG
This sequence comes from Indicator indicator, assembly GCF_027791375.1. Classification (NCBI taxonomy): domain Eukaryota; kingdom Metazoa; phylum Chordata; class Aves; order Piciformes; family Indicatoridae; genus Indicator; species Indicator indicator. The sequence goes on from NC_072013.1 coordinate 19,734,849, forward strand.
CAAAATCTGACTCATTCCTACGAGACAGGAGGTCTTCAGGCCAATAATTGCAGCATGTAGTTTCCATAAAATTTACAAGGTTGACTTTAAATTTTAGTAGCGACAGGCCTGCAATAAATGCCAATAAGGTCCATCAAAATGAGTATTTGTGTGTGTCCTCATAAAAATAGATCAATCTTTTTAACAGACTCCATGCAGAGGAATTTGTATAATTACAACACATATCTACAACTTTAGAGTCCTTTCTACACCAAAACCAACATACTAAGTCATAAATACAGAGGAAAAATAAACACAGGAACATAATAAAAGAGATTTGGTTGGGTTAAGTCGTTCTGTCCCAGCTGCCATGTTGTAGCTAACACAGTTTCCACTAGGGGTGGGCAAAGGGATTATTTTCCCTGTTTGTCAGCTTCCCCCTCACCTTTGCCTCAAGCACTCTTGGGGATGGTGAGCGAGTCTGTTCACATAAAGGAAAGGAAAGGGAGAATCAGAAGGGAGGAAGGGTCCCACCACACCTACATACATACATTCCCAGACCATATATTAACTCTTGTCATGCTGGTCTTGGTGAAAACCTCAACAAGGAATGTGAGATACAATGCAGCCCAAAAGAAAGGACAAATTAAGTTTACAGCTTCTTCATTGTGTCTATAACTTGCCAGTTCCACAGTCACAGCTGAATTGTCAACTCCAAGTAATAAAATATGGTTTATATATGTGATTCTCCACCATGCCAAGTTTCCACACAGTTCAGCTGAAGTGTAGGGGAGGTTATGATTCATTGATTCTCTCCCCAGTCTAGCCACAGATCTCATTCTGATGAATTATCCACCAACAGGGAAGAGCTGGAGTGTTATGTGCCATGCACACTCTTCATCCAAGCATACCTCGACTGCCAGGGGCAAGAGCCATGGACTGTGGCAGTAGGGGTAGTGGGCAGGCAGAAGCCAGGCAAAATGCTTCTTAAAGACCTGTATGATTTTAGTATAGTGCCCTAGACTAGGGACAGAGTTTTATAGGTGTTCTGTACACCTCAAAATGGAGATTGGCATTTAGCAAGATTTCTTGAAACTCCTATGACTTTTATTGGAGTTAGGAGATGTTAAAACCTTAAGAGGTACCTTTCTACACCTTAAGATTCCTAAGTGTTTGTAATCTGGTCTGAAAATCAGACAATGCTTTCCAAATTTGCCTTGGTTTTGAGCAATGTGAATAGCTATTGAATTGCATTATTTTCAAGTGACTTAGTGGATTCGACTTTTGTTTAACAGCCAGAAAACAGAGACTAAGTGTGGGACTCAGTCTGATTTATTTTAGACATCTGAAAATAAGTTGTGTGAACCTCAGCTAGTTGCTGATCTACCTACTGTCACTGGAGAAAAGAGTCACTTTGGAAAGGGATGAGTCACTTTGGAAAGGGATAAGTCAGCCCCTGGAGATGGCTGTCTCTCTCCTTTGACCAGGGAGAGAGCGCAGAGGGAGCAGAGGGAATGAACACAGATTAGATGCCTAATTCATAACAGCTGAAGCCAGATGAGATTAATTCCTCCTCCTCTTCCAGTGACTTAGCCAAAGGCATACAGAAAACAATGGGAGAGCAAAACACTGAATTCAGCCTCCCAAATCTCTGGCCAGTGTTTAGTCACTGAACTGAACTTCCCATTTCAGAGGAGGTGTTGAAGACTTTTGCCAAAACAATTCCAATTGGTACATGACAGAAGACAATGAAAGTTTGAAAAGAGAGTTAGGATCTGGAGGAAGCAAAAAGGTGCTACCCAAGCTCAGAGCTTTTCCTTGCAAACCAACCAGTTCATGAGAGGAGTGACACCACAGACACTCACAGGTTGCAGCCACCCAAGGGAAGAGTACTGCTGATGGAGGAGTAGGACTTCCTGGATGTGGATCCTAACAGTAGGAATCCAAAAGAAACCAAATTCCAGCTGAAACAGCCATATAATTTTTCCCATCATGTGTCTATCTCACTAACCCAATCAAGGTCAAAAAGCACACATTTCTCCTGTAAAAATATAGCTGTTAATTATAAGGAAGACTAGTAGTTGTCTTCAAGTACTTAAAAATCCTAGTGAAAGCTGAAGATACTCTGAAACTCTGCAACACAGAGCAATGCTAGCTCAGTGAGGCACAGGAAGGAATTGCTTTTAGAGAACAGTGCAGGCAAAAGTTATTTGTGTTAAAGATTTCTGTTTCATTTAATATTTTAATGCTTTTTTGGAGTTGTTGGGTTTTGTTGTTGTTTTGTGTTTTGGTTTGATTTCCTTTTTGTTTTGTTTTGGTTTTTTTTAATTTTCGTTGTATCTTATATTTGTTTCTCATTTTGACTACGAAATTTTCTCCCCCTAATGAACTCTGAATCTTATTGGGAAAAGGGTTTTAAACAGACTTAAAACATTTCCTAAACTGCCTTTAAGTGTTTAGGTTATAAAATAATACCCCAAAGCATGACTTCTCATTACACAAGCAGCTGATTCAAAGAGTGATTGCTTCAAAAGTTATATGTAGAAAGATGTCAACTACTTCAAAGTGGCCATTAAAAGCAAGGGAAGCTTTGCAGAGAAAGCTTCCTAACTACATACTCTTTCCTGCTCTCACATGCTGTATAACTTCTTGCCATAACATTTCTCAGGCCACCTCTTCTCCTCACTCATGGTTTTTAAATGACATTTGAGAATACAAAGTAGTTGAGCATCTACAATGGAAAAGCTTTGGCCCTAGTGGTGAAGTCACTTGCAAACTCCTAGTTGATGTCAGTCAGGTCAGGCCTTCACTATGAGACCCTGAGCATAGGCACAGACACAGCCTACAGACGTGTCCTTCAAGACTGGGATCTGGTAGCAGCTAGATTTCTTAGCCAATAAACTTACCATAATCTTCCAAATACTTATTATGGTCCCACTGTGATCTCAGAGATTCAGTTTGATGTGCAATTACTCTTACTCCAACCAGAAAACCATCAACCAGCAATTTCATGTTATTTGCATTTTACTTTTACTTGTGCCTTTATATTGCTTTGATCTTAACACTGTTGTTCTCTGCAGTGCTCAAAAAATGTCCAGTCAAAGTGCAATCACAATCCATACCCCAGTCCATCCCTGCAAACTGCTGGAAGGTTTACTTGTCTTTTAACTTTCTGCCAGGCAGTTTGCTGAACAAAGTGTTCAGCAGAGGTTGTGTAGCTACTGTCCAAAAATTTACAAAAATTAGACTAAAAGCTGTCAAGAAGACAGTATTGATCAAGTATTTTGCTTTCTGACTCAGATAAATGTAAAGTTACAGTATTATGAGTTTTTTCCACAAGAAGAAATTAGCAGTTGTCAGTCATTTGCTCCCCCAAGCTAAAAGATCTGTGAAGTGGTGATGCTTTGGAAGGCCAGTATTGCAGGAAATGGCTTTAAAGACTGTTGCTCAGTTAGCACTTAGCAGAAAACCTTTTCCACCTCTTCACTTTGTAAACCTGACCATGGTACTCCCTTTGGCTGACAAAGCCTACAGCATTTGTGCCTTTTCTAGATTATTTCTCCTGCTTCTCATTTCCAGACACACAGCTGACTTACAGCATCCTGAGCTATACCCATTCCTTGTTGCTTCAGCGACATTTGTCCACATTAATTTCTGAAGACACCTTAAATTGTGCTGGCCTGGCAGCAGCGTATGAAGCAGAGTTCATTGCAGAACAGGTTTTTAATTCCAGTGCCCTTTACTTGCAAGACAATACCCTGGAACTTGCCTTTAGCCAGAGAATCCTGATTGTTTGGTTTGGAAGGGTGACTTCTCAGATTCCACTCCCTTTCTATCCCTATCTTTTCATAACTAGTAACAGAAGCAAGACAATGGGGCACGTCCTAAGTGTGTATAAAGAATGGTCTCCATTTTATAATAGCTTTCTATCCAGAACAGATTTCACTTAATTAAATAACTGTATGATAACTTTCACTTCTCTGCACCAGCCTAGCCACTTGCAAGATACAGTGATTGCTGTACATGCAAAATAATCACATTTCAGTACAGTTGCATCTTTGAGACAAATGAGATTTCCTTTCCAACATATTCTGAAGCTTACTCATCATTCAATAAAACAGTTCACAACTTCTCCAGACTCAAATTTCTTTTAATTTTAAATAGTTCTGCAAGTAGCTAAATCTTCATCTGAGTGTAGTGGTTTGTTTTGTTTTGGTTTTTTTTTTGTTGTTTGTTTGGGTTTCGTTTAAATGCTTGGTATTTTTCAGGATATTTGAAAGGTGCCTAATGACAAGTCTAACAAAAACAAATATATTTGGTCTGGAGAGCTTTGCAGTAAGGGTCATCTGCTTCCATTACCACAGCCATGGAATAGACCAAATGGCTGCAGTCTGCAGTGGATTTTCCCCTACAGCCTCCGATGCAGTGCCAGGCTGTATGGTCCTTTTTAGTCACACAAGCTTTGGACATGAAACAGTCTAATAGGGAAAAAAAGAGGAGAGGATGTCCGGTGTCATGTCAAGAAAGTTGTAAACACAAAGCCATCAGCATTGATCACTCACAGCCTAGGCTGCATTTTAGCAAGTGAGCTAAAGAGGAAAGGTTTTCTGCTCCCACTGGAAGTCCTCACAACCATCCATTCACCATATCATATGTTCACTATCAGAAACAGCTCTTCAAAAGCTGAACAAAAACTACCATGCTGCATAAAATTGACAAAGTTAATCATATGCAGCATGTTTCCTCTACCATAAATATTCCCAAACACCCTTTGTTTCTGGATTTCACTGTTCTCCTAACTAAAGAACAGCTACATTATTGTTTCATCTGTAGCCCAACTGTTTTCTTTGCATTTTTACCACTAAATTGAATCTACTGCCAGTAATCTAATTTACATTTAAAATGCACAATATGCCAACGTGACCAGACTTCAATAAAATTTTTACTAAAACTCGTAAATGCCTTGATTCTGGTGTTTATAGAAATTTTACACTGTTCATTCCCTGAATGTTATTTCACTAGCATCCTGAAATGATTCCCACATGAAATAAGAAACATTCTTAGATTCATGCTGCGTCAGGAAATACAAAATACATTGTCATTAGCCATTGCTCTCAAAATCAAAGATTTATCAGCTCTTAACAAAATGATTTGGATGGTGTGTCCAGCAAGCAGGAGCAAGGGATATTAGCTCCACTCACCTGCTATGTTTGTTGATGTAGCACATCTCATTCCTTGCATATCAGACTACAAATGTTTCTTACCACATTTGTTTCATTTATTTTTTTCTTCTGCGTACACAACTGTTTGGTTCCAAAATATTGCAGAATTCTTTGGGACTTCTATGACACTCTCCTGAATCTACCCAGAGGTAACTTTCATGAGTAGCTACTTGGCAATAGCAGGACAATATTTTGCTAGAGCTCTGGATTACATTTCTTAGTTGGATACTGATTGCCAAATTTGCAATTTTCATGACAGGAAAAATCATCAGAGATTCAGGTAAAACTGTAACAAAATTTCAGGGTGGTCTTCTTTCTTTTTTTTTTCTTTCAATATGGAAATGGATTATATAGTAGACACAGCTCATTTTTGTACTTTCTAAATATTTTAACTTCTTTTTAAAAAACAATGTCTGCAGGGCTATGAGCTAAACAGAGTTGTTAAAAGAAAAAAATTGAATAGAAAGAACAAATTTTCTTCCATTAGATGATTATTTAATCTTTGAAACAAAAGTGAATGGTATGTGTATAGATGTGCACATGTTCATACATGTGCAGTTAGTAAGGGTTGGTCTTTCTGAGTCAAACCCTCTATTTTATTTTTTTTCAGTGTTTTGCCATTAGGGTCAAACACGGATTCCTGCCATCTTATCCAAGAGGCTGAGAGAGATATATTTTACTTTGCATCTAATTTTTAAGACTAAAACTTTATATATTCTGTCTTTTTTTTTTTTTTTTCTGTGAAGGGTGGAAAATATCCATATAGAGTTTGTTGAATTTAGAGCAGGAAAAAGCTGAAGACACAGACTCCTTTGTGCTTAGATATTTGGATTATAGTTGATTTAGTTAGACGAAAAGGTTGCAGCTGTTTTAAGGATAAATCAGACACCTCTGGGTATGCTTGCTATTTCACCTCTAAATACACATAATCATCCTACAGAAAACTTATCAGTACATTACATTCCTTTTTAATATCAGCTCAGTCATGGATGTGCTTTCCTATATTGCAGCCTAGGATTAAATTTTAAGAGGTCAGTCCTGCACTTGAGTAAATGCACCTAAAGTCACAGCTTAACTCTGAATAAAGAAAAAAATGAGGAGGCCTGGTTTTATGCACAACAGTCCATTGCTCAAGCTGTGTTTTTCTCTCAGGAAATTTTAATAAGATTTTTGTGTACAAGAGAATTATTGTATTCCAGGGTGCAAGTATTTATGTAAATATAATCATGCTATTTGTGTAAGAAATTGAAAGGTTTACCGTAAGAATCAAGAACAATTTAATCCTGAAGGAGTAATCACTTAATTGAGAATACAAAGTTAAGGTTTAACATTTCCTTTTTTCCTTTTCCAAGTGGTTTTTGCTAGCATTCTTACTACACTCAGAGTTCTGTAAAGTAAATATACATTTTAACCAAGCCAGAGCTGCTGTGGCAACTGAAAGCAATACCCTGCACCTGCTGAGAAAATCTCCCTTCCCAGAGCCTGCTTTTTGCAAAAGCCCTTGTTGGGACACAGAAGCTTCTTAGTCGTCCTGCCTGATCAGGAAACATCCCAGCCCTTCTGAAAACTGAGGCACCCTGCACATTGCTGAGAGAGCAACACGAGACATTTCAAATCATGTATAGAGTTAACCAAGAGATAGTAAATTGGGGTTTTCTGGACATTTTTTAAAATTTCAAGTGTATGTTCTTATTCATCCAGAAAAGGTATATCTGATCCATCTGGACCCTGAAACAGTATGAACCTGACACAAATTGTGTGGTCCTTTCCCTCAAAACTTTTCACTTGCTCCATTTATTTACTAGAGTCTAAGCTGTCCTGGTGTGGTCTTTGTCCTTCCTGCAGTGGTTAGCAACAGTGATGTCCCAGTATCTTAAAATGGTATCCTGAATATCAGAGTGACAATGTGACATAGCTAGCTATGAGACTGGAGACTCTCTGGTATCTGGGGAGAATAGTTATGCAAAAAAACTTGAGGGCGTTAAACCTAAAAGTTCCTTCCCAGCTGTCTGCAGACTGAAGGCTTTGCACACATTTTCCAAACAAGGTATTGAGGAAAAGTTACATTAACATTTTTAATAAGTAATATGATAAGGTTATCATATTAGTTGGTTACCCCACCAAGGGCCAGAGCCAGGCAGTTCCTGGAAATAGATAATTAAACTTACAGCAGTACTCTCTGGATGTCCAGTTACTAAGGGGTTATTGAGAGGGAATTTAGTGGTAACCAGTACTTAATGCATTTATACATGAGCAAACAAATATTTCAGGACTTTCATTGATTGCTTGGGAGACCAGGAAACAGTTTTCCCAACTCTTCCGTAGCACAAGTTGTTTCTGGATTGTTGGGCTTTTCCCTACTTTTAAAGGACTGAAGATAGCAATAGTTAGGAACAACATATAAGCAAAGAGCACTAGCATTCGTAAGGATTATACCAGAAGATCGTTTCTTCTCAGGATCAATTTTTGCTCAATGTTACTGGGAAGCATGGTCCTCTTCCCAGCAGCTTCATTTCTCTGATAACCACAGAGAGCAAAGCTCTACTGGGGATGGTCTTTTCTCTAGCTGTGATTTTCATCCCTTTTATATGATAGGTCTGAAATTTATTTGAGGGTATAGAAACTCGTTGCTTTGCAGCTTGCATTGAGTAGAAGCTCTGTAGATTAGAAAGCTGACTGTAACTAGGGGCCTTGACTCAATAATCCAAAGGGTGGCTGACACATCTCTAGACTAAATACACAAGATTAATGTGCTTAATAGAACCACCACCCTCTTGTCTCTTTTTCAGAGAATCTAGACTGCCACTTGGGCATGAGCACTCATAGTAAAAACAACTGCTGAAGATGACTACAGCCATAATAAACTGGTGGTTGAAGGACAGTGTGAAAAAAAATCTACAATAAGACTGCTGGATTTTTTTGCTTTGTTAAAAGAGCATAGAGCAGTACTCTAAATTTCTTAGCAAATGCAGCTTAAATTGCATGTTTCAGTACAGTCAGCTTGAAAAGTCAGACATCCAAGTGCAAAGTGTGCAGGGCTCATTTATGAGCCTGGGAAATTATATTTCTAAAATGGACCTGGGGACCTTTTTTGGATATTCACGTGGACATCATCTCTACCACTGACTCCAAAGGGCTACTCCTTTTCTGGAATGGGTACTGCTGGGACAACTGAATGAGAGGTTGCAAAATCCTATGCCTGGGTACTCAGTCAGCTACAAAGCTGTCAAAGCTACTTCTTGTCAACTGCCCGTGCAGGCCACACACATATGATGACCAGCTTTGTCAGTTCTGGAGAGAAAAAACATGCAAGATCTAGTAGATTAATCTTGACATTTAAACCTTCAAATCAGACCCATTTGCCTTGTGAGGGGATGTAAACTCTGCAAAGGGACTCAGCCACGGGAATGTCACCATGCTGTGGGAGGCCTTTTGACTCTGGAAACTGGAAACCAAGATTAGAATGTTTGGTTTGGGTTGTTTTTCCTAAAATATATGCTCTACCTCAACTAGTGTTGTTACTGGTCTTGGAATGGTAGTCAAGCAGTCAAAGTCCATTATCACAGTGGTCTCTTTTGGCTATGGAAATCTATGAAAACAAGCAAAATACAAACAACGCTCCAGAGGTGTATTTTTTTAACACCCAACAATTTGAATATACACATTCAATAATTAATTTGACTTCTTGTGTACTACATCTCCTTTCCCTGCTGTCAGTCTATCCGGGGGCCATGGGCAGAGAGCCTTGGCATGCCCAGCATCCTGCTGTAGCCCAGCACACATTCCCAGCTCCACGGAAGAGCTTCCAGCATCAAAGCCTCAGACTGGGGCCATTTATTGAAGACAAGTATTTTACATTGTTGTGAATTCTGTGACTTATGATTAATCTGAACATCGAAAAATTCATCTTGTCAGAATAATATTCAAATTTATTGTCTGTGACCTGAAAGCCCAGGTCTTAAGGTAGTAGAGAAGTCTTTCATAGCTGGTGTTGATGTGCCTGACACAGAACTAAGCACTACTGGCTCTATCCAGCAGAGGGAACTAGCAAAAAGAGAGCTATATTTGTTGGTTTATCATTTTAACCATCACATAATAGAGCAACTACTGCCTAAAGTTACTGCCTAAAGAAATATATTTATAAATGCAGCTACAGCCAAACTCCTGACAGGCAGATTTGTTCATTTCTACCCAGTGACTAAGACCATGTAAAAGTGGGATATTTTTTACACAGTGATGTTTCCTCTGAATTTGTCAAACACTTTAATATAACTTCAAATCCCTGCAAGCAACAAATAATCACTGCAGATGATACTAAACTTACAGTATTACCTGCCCCTGTAAAATTGAATCAAAAAGTAACAGTACCACTATTGTGATTCACACATTATTGAGTGTGCCAACTAATAATCTTTAATATCCACTGCTGACAGGATGGAATTAACTACATTTTTTCCTTGTCCAACTTTCATTTTTTCACTGTGGTGTAAGCCAGTATCTAATCCCATCCTTATATCATTTTGGCTATATTAACTCAGTTGAGGAGAAAGTACTTAGCCTAAAGCAGGTTAGAGTGAGACCTTGAAATAACAATGTTTACACAAGCTAAAGATGTCTTTTGTTGAAGCTCTCCACTGATGCTTGCCAACAAAAGCTTTTCATGCGTGAAAGAGTCAATACTGAATTATAGTTAAGCCATGTAATAATTATCCTCATTAGATGTAACCAGAGCATGGATAGGATGAATTCAGTTATAAACTCTACTAATACTCAGGAAGCATAGCCTATATGTAATTTAATAATCTTGGAAATAAATACACAAATCTTTCTGTCTTTTAACACAAAGTCTATTAAAGCAGAAAGGCAATGCACTCCACAGTGAGAAGACTGATTTTTTTTCCATTATTTGTTTTTAACTTAATCTGGTGGAAGCTTTTGCATGCAGGTGAGTCTAACAGGGCTTCCTGTGAGCAAGAGAGCTGGGATGTGCTGCAACCCTGCCCAAGAGCCTATGGCTTTGGTGGGGAGATAATGCATGAGTGGGAACTTCTCCTCAGAGCAGGGAGTGTAAGCCTGGTGTGATTTGTCATAGTGTTGGAAGGACGACTTCCCATGGAATGGTGCTGTGGGTACAGAGAGGTTCTCAGCCCCTCTGTCCTCAGCTCATTATTTCCTGTCCTCCCTTACTCATGTATCAGTTTTGGAGGTTCTTTGATGTTATAGATGGGCATCTGAAGATCTGAAGTAGTTTTAGCACAAGGAGCATTAGCATACAAGTCCTGAATAGATGAGACGGATGAACTTCTCTGACAATTTCTACCTGTGCTGCTGGCAGCACTGAAGTGAGAAACTCTTCCTCCCATTCTAATCTCATATCAGTCATCTTCCTTTGCTTTCTCCATTTCCTCCATTGATTGTCTGCATATTTGTCAAGTGGCACTGTTGGCTGGTCACCTCAAAACCATCATCTTTAAACAAATATTGAGGGAAGAGGATAGCAGGGAAGCATGTTTAAAAACCCAAAATAGCCTTTTCCTTTGTTTGCTTTACAGCATCTCCTCACAATAAGATGAGCAGCAATGAAGAGGATGGAGGGACAGCAATTCTCTAGGCTGGTACTATTTTCACCAGCAAGCAGTAGCAACCTTGGACATTTTACTGCATTACATACCCTGTGAGACCTGCCCAATCCTGCAGCAGCAAGCACAGCTGCTCTTTTCTCTGGGCCTTTCTTTCCCCAGGAGAGAAGTCTTGCTTGGTTGTCTGAACAAGACACCAAACCCGAGGACAGACTGGAGTCCAAGAGTCAACTGGGGCTCAGTTTTCCCCTGAACAGTTCACTTGCAATGTCTCTGACTTTGCTGCTGCTTCTGTAACAGAGGATAACGTTACCTGCCTATCACAAAATTAACCAGCTGTGTCTGAAAGCATGAAAACATCACGTTTTCCTCTTCAACATTTAAACCTGACGCCACTCTGTGAACAAAACTTTCCAGAAAATTAGGGTTTGGAAGCTGAGAAACTATGAGAGACAGGAGGCCATTTCAGTTCTGTTCTGATCAGTCCCCAGGAGACTCTAGCAGATCAAGAAGAAAGCACAGCCAATTATGACAGCTCCCATCCATACCATGCCTCGCCTGTTCCAGTCTTGCAAGCACTAAACACAGCAGCAAGCATGCCAGTAAGAGGTCCATAGCAAAGGATACTGGGTTACAAGTATATGAGTGCATAAATATTTTTAAATAAGGGTCTGAACAAATCCAGCAGCCATCTATTGTGTCATTAGAAGCTACAGCATTCATCTCGCTTATGGCACAGCCCATAGGTGAAATCCTGCTGTTTTCTATAAGACAATCTACTCCATTTGAGGCATTGGCAAAAATCCCATAATTGCAATGAAATGAAAATCTGCTCCTTTCTAGTGGTGTAACTCTGGCATAACTATCAAAGCTGGTGTTAGTAAGCTGACATGACAATGATGCAACTCTAAGTTTACCAAGGTAAGGAAAGCAGACAGGATGTGGAAAATGAAATTGGTTAATGGATTGATTTTTCCAGTGATTATTTATTTACTTTTGGCAAACTGCAGATTTATTTGAAGAAGAATGACTTTTCAATCACGCTTCACAATAATAAAAGGGTCAGCATGCCTCAGAATGTCATGAAAAAGGCCTGTATTCCATGGAAAAGCCATTATTTAAAACAACTGGTGAAAGAATGTATTCATGTGTTCTGAATGCTTTTAAGCAGCTAGGCCAGGGCACTAAATTAAATATCTCATATTGTATGTTTTCATTGCAAAAATATTTTGCACTTACATTCAAATTTATCAACATTTGAGGAATGATATAAATAAGATCTAACCTCCTTGATATTGAATTAAGCTGCTGCCAGCATTATTGTTGGCTGTAAAATTACTTTGATTGCTATCAGCTATAATCAAATATAGGAGAAGCCTGGAATGCTGGAATCTTCCACAGTAGTATGTTCTTAAATAGTCATTGAAAAAGAAAGCTCTGACATGATATTATCATTTAAAATTCTGCTCCACAGTAGCAGATAAATAGCATAATGAATTCTTGAGTTGCTGCAGCCTATGTGTTTAAGCTCAAGTTATTTTATTTCCATTTGTCTGTTTCAACAGTTTAACATTGTAAGTAAGCCACAGCTCAGTCTACTGAATAATTCACAAGCCTGTGGAGAGCAGATGTCTATCATAGCAGTTCTGGAGAAATCTCTACCAACACTAGCCAGGACATGCATGCCAAAAGGGAGAGAGTAGTTCTCCAGCACCCACATCACCCTGGTCTATCCAAGTCCTGCCCAGGGACAGAGTGAATCATTGCAGAGTAAAGCACTGCCCAGCTTGAAGAGGAGAAATGGAGTTTGGACAGATCTCTGAGGCAGCTTCTCAGTCAGTCTGCAGTCCATGCAAAAGCAGCACACAGATCTGGGGCTGAGTCTGAGGTTTGCTTCGCTTGTGGCTTTCATAGAAACTAAGACAACATGGGCCAGGGCTGTAAAAACAGCACAACACCAGGGTTTTTCCTTTCTCTGGCAGGAGCACCACAGGGCTAGTCTTCCCCTAGCCCCAGGACATCCTCCTCATGAGGACATCTTCCTACAGGCAGAGAACAAAGGCGAGGGCTGTTCAAGGATGTTCAAGTTCATTCCATCCTCACCCTACAAAGGCAATCACAGGGTCTGGATCACTTCCCAACTCCACACAACCATAGCACTGTAATGAAAAGCATGAAAAAAAGAGAAAAAAAAAGAAGAAAAAGAAAGAAGAAAAAGTCTTCATAAAACAAATCCTAGAGGATTTCCTTGCAATAATCCTCTGCCCAGGGTAGTGTGCCTGTATTGCTTTAGTCACCTGATGTTCTGAGGAGCATAACTGCTGGAGGAGCAATAGAGCAATCTTACTCAGTATTTCACACACACTCTTAAAAAAAAACAAACAAACAAACAAACAAAAAAACCCCACCTGCCTCCAGATACCTTGGCTCAGGACAGGGCTAGATGTGGAAGCTAAAATTCTCTCTACGGTTCATGCTTTGTTGCAGGAGAGTTTCAGAAAGAAGTGTAATTACTGCTAGTTTGACTTGGACTGCATCACAGAGGGATTTTTGCCACCATAAAGCTCACTGCGAAGCTGTTGCAGTGACAGCTTGGATTTCCTGAGGGGTTGCATGAGACAGTGTCACCAAGTGCCTTTGAAAATCTTGATCTAAATGCAAATAGCAACAAATCATTCCTACAATTAATTTGATGTTCCACCTGTGACCCAGCTACAGATAACAGTTCTGGAAAAAAGCTCTCCTTTACAAGGCATGCTTGTGCCAGTTATGTGATATAATCTTACCTCCCGAGGTAAAACAACTTTCCTATCCCAGGTGATGTTCAAAGTATGCTATAAAAATTCCATCCAACATACAATGAGACAACATAGATGTCAGAGGGGCCATATCTAGCCCAAGAAAAATTCTATGGCAGTTGTTAGAAATAGTCCTAGAATAGGAAAGGACAGATATTTTAAATAGTTAATTATTGTTTTTATTAGGTGTAATCAAGAGTGTTGAATCAAGAGTGTTGAAGGAACAAGCGTTATTTTATATAGGGAAGTGCCAGACACCATATTACTTCTACATTTATCAGTTCAGTCCTTTCTTCAAAATTCTAAAAGGCTGAAATCTGAAGTCACATTTCATACATGCAACAGATCTTGGCTACAAAGTACAGTGGGAACAGCTGGATGTTCCTTGCCACCAACAGTGCCAGCAGGTGCTGGGCCAGCTCCGCTTCTTCAACAGCCCCTACAACCCTGCATCCTGGGCATCTCTGCAGCAGGCCCAAACACAGGAGAACTCAGCTGAGAGATGGCTTTCATGGGTGAGGTTCAGCAATCTGCAGCCAGGCACAAACTGCTGCCCTGCCCACCCCAGCTGGGCCCAGCTGATTATGTAAAACCAGCACTCACGCATCCACTCCTGCCGATCTGAAAAATGAGCGGAAACGGGGAAGGGGTCAATGGCAGCATGCTCTTTGCACTATTTCATGTTAAACGTTTTTCTCTTTATATCTTGAAAAGGTGGTTTATATCTGATTTTGTTGCATGAAAGACAAAATATGTTGCTTTCAGTTATGTCACTGCATGCTATGTAGGAAAGCACAAACATTAATAAAGGGTCACAGCAAAGCATCGAGCACATCTGAATTCTTTGTCTGCAGCCCAGGCTTTTCCTGCCCCATAGTGACAGGATCAGGGAAGAATTTTCTGTGACTAATTAGGTTTTAACTTGCCAGAGAGAACATGGACATTGGCAGTCTATTGTATAACAGTGAAGCAAAGTTTGAACTAGATTGAACTTAATTTCCTTTTCACTGAAAGGAAAGAAAGATTAATGAAATATCCCCAAATCCATCCTGTTAGCTTTTATTAAATCAGCAAATGAAATTTAACCTCCAATTCTGTTATAAAATCTTTTCCTGTAGATTAGGTTTCTGCAAACGTAAATGAAATAGACATAGTCTCCTCTGCAACATTTTAGATATGAAAATTACATTACTTCAATCAACATCAATGTTACTTTAGGCAAATGACATATTAAGAAACGATTCTTTCCTATGTTTCTTTTCACAGTGTTACCTAGATTTTAATAAATGTTAGAACTTGCTAGTAATTTTGAAACTATTTGCTGATATTCCAACATACCCTTGCTCTTTCTGCCAATAGTACTGAGTTAACCCTGCAGTAATACAGAGATTTCTGTTATTGTTATACTTATTTGAGGGATTCGTAAGTCATGTTCCTTTCTCACACTCTCTCCTGCTTCTCTGTTCTAGTTATTGAATTAACACCTTGTCTTACTCCTCTTCTCCTAAGCATCTCACTGAAATCAACAGAGTTCTATCAGGTAAACCAGCCACCCCAGTCTTACTGAATGAGGACAAGAATTTGTGTTGAGCTCAGTCAGTTTATAGAGAATCAGTGAGTCAAGCTTGGTCCCTAAACTTGCTCCCAGTCATAGCCTTGATGAACAAATGGAAGTGAGATCTGCCTGGAGCACCCATAGCTGCATGGCAATGTCTGCATCTTAGAAGATATTTACTCACCTGGTGAGTAAGGCAGAGCTTTAAACACGAGCCTGATGAGCACAGCTTGTATGTGAAATGTCCCAGCCCTGCTGTCTGCAGATAAATCTCATCCTGCTCAGAGGTGGTAACAAGAGGCTCTGAGGCCTCTGACATGTTGTTGTGACAGGCAGAGCCACACAGTGCTCACCTCTGAGGATGGAGTCCTCCTACTTCTCTCAGGTGCACACTCTCACCATGCCAACCAGGTCTGTGGGGCTCTGAGCTGTCAGAGAATTCAGGGCACTGCAGGGGGAAAAATGCCACTGCCATGGAAGTTAAAACATTAACACTGCTTATGTCAAATCACCAGTTCTCAGTACTACACAAGACAATATGAAACTGTATAAAATATTTGCAATGATTGCCAAGAAAGTAGACGCTGCCAATACTCCAGAGTACATCCTCTGGAACTGATTACTTCTAATCCCTTAGAAAATGTATAAATAAAATGATGCCAAGACTGATGGACAAGCCAGGGCACCTACTCATGTTTCTAATATATTGCTTTCCCTCCACCCCCTTTCCTTCTCTGTACAAAATACTCTTCTTTTTTTAGTAACTGAAGCTGACAATCATCAAAAGAAATCAAACTGTATATAAATTAACATTCTGAAGCATGTCACAGTACGTCAGAAACTATTGAAATCTACTAGAAGTCTCCAAAACAAGTATTTAAATCTTTTAGTAACGCTTTAGTAGATTGGTCATTTAACTTCCTAGCAAGAATGCATTTAGCAGGAACACCACAGGCGTTTACCCTTAGTATTAGGTACTCAATCACATAGCCTAATCCCAGAGGCCTAATCTGTGTGTTAGTGGGAACACAGCAATTATCTACATTCATTAGAAATTAGAAAGAGGGAAGGTGGAGGGGAAAACCTCAATGGGTGGATAATTAGTTTCACATAGTCCCATTGTTTACATGAGGCCAAATCCATGTTGCAGTTGAAGTCAAAGGAGCTTTAACAAGACCATTCTGCCTTTTTTTTGCTGTCCAGACCACCAGCTACGATCATCAGGGCTGCTTGTCTTAGCCAAGGAGACACAAGCTAGTTCTAGTCTTAAATATATTAAAATGGTCTTTCTTTCTCATAAGTGTCTAGTAAGCTAGAGTAAGTGGATTTCAATAGCCTGCTTGTTGGTAACTGCAGCTGGTGCCTGACACAATACTGCTTTAGAACGGATGGATTTAGCAGAGCTTGCTAAGATACTAAATAGAAATAGGGTGTTCTCAAAACAGCTGGACACAAATTGAGTAAACATATAATGGAATACCGTTTCTCTTATTCTCCATTCCCTAATAAATATGTCATGATTTATCATATAGCTGGAGAACTGACATTCCTCTCAATGGAAAGGTAGTGTTATGCCTCACTATGAGTCATTTATGTTTAATCCCAGATAGGGGAAGAGAACAAGCTACTCTGGCAGTCTTATTTCTGCAAGCTCATTATACTACAGCTGTCCTCAAGCTGAAGAATTAAAACACATTTCATGTCTCCAAAGTTTTACTGTAGCTCTTTGTAGCAGCATATCCATCTTCATTCTCTGTCACTGTAGTAATAAAGTCTTCTGCAGTATTTTGTACACCTGTAATCCTCTTTTTCTAATGCTAGAAATTGGTGAAACCACTGTAACTGAAGATGTTTGGACTTGGAATATTCACTCCAAGTGATCAGGAAACTGTATAAGATCTATCTACAGATATCTGTCCTACTGGATCAGAGACATTCTGACTTCACTAGTAACACACCACAAATTTAAACATTAAGTGTTTTCTAGCATGAAAAGCTTGTCAAATACTTAAAATCATCTTTTCTTTGAGAACATGCATTTAAGTCTTACTCCTGGATTATTTGAGGGTCTATATGGAAGCAGCAAAAATGTATGAATCTCATTTGAGCACAAATGATCACTGAGTTTGAGGTGTAAAATACGGATGCCTCCATACATGAGATTTGCATTCTCTACTAAGTCAAACATTGATCTTTGCAAGGCCTTTGTTACACAAGGCAAAGGAGAGGTACTGGGACAAGAGGAGGGTAGGAGTAAGCAGGGTGTTATACACCAGTACGTTCAAGGAAGTGTTTTATGTCATCTGCATTGTGACCACAGAAATGATCTGAAAACATCTCTGAAGACATTAAAGGACTTTTGAGAGAAAGAAAGGACTTCAGTTTCTAGATCCTTCCATAAACAGGCTGTCAACTGTGGCAAAGACCAGTTAGTTTCATTTTGGTCTAAGTGAAAGTAGGGAAAGAAGCAGGAAACAAAAGTTTGCAAAACGTTGTCATGCTGCATAGATGCTAAAGGACCCTTTTCCTGTCTGTACCCAGGTACTGCAATGCCCAGATTGGTCCTCTGCTGCAGGAAACCTTGGCAGACATCTCATCTGCAAGTGCTGAGTCACAAAATAATGTGAAATGGGAAGAATCAGAATTCTAGTCCTGAATTCATTTTCAGGAAGAGATCAGGAAGATTATTTTTTAAAATGCATATGGGATCATAAGATAATTCAGTTGGAGGAGAACTCAAGAAGTCATTTAATTCAGCCTCCTACTTACACCCCTAGTACATAGACCTGGGTACCCCCTTTTACACAAAGAAACTCCTTGTAACAGGGAAACAAACAATTAAAAGCATAACATAACTCAAGGATTCCCTATTTACCAAAGTGATTTTTCTGCAGTTAAAACAAGCAGTCAAAGGCACTCTGTGGTGACAAGAAGGTGCAAAAGTGCTATACCTGAGGAGTAAAAAAAGAATTTATTGGAGTGAATGGTTTGTAATAAAGTAACTAATTTATGATAAGATAATAAACTGTTAGCATTTTTGAAACGTTTTACTAAGAAGTTGCTAGAAAAGGATCCACAAAGGAAGAAAACAGCCTCCTTCCATGCAGCCTAAAAGTAGTTACCATTTGCATGGCAGAAAAGAGAACTTCAAGATGCTTTCTGGAAAAAAATTCTTACTGAGAGCTTCTTTCCAAGATGTGTGTTGCTGCTTCCCCACTTTCTGGGTGGTGGTGGCTCTGCTTTCTCATGTATCAACTCAGCCTCAGACACAAACTCATTATTATGTCAAATACAACATGCAAACTCAGAATCTAAAACCCTGTAATCTTCAAATCCAGCATATGGAAAATGTAAATAGGGAGTATGGTGTGAGAAGCTGTTTTCATCTGCTTCTGCTGGCAGCTGATGCCCAAGAAAAAGAAAAAAAAAAGCTTTGTTGATGTGCCGTCCTTACACCAAAACAATTTTCCAAGAACCATTGTCTGTTCCATGTGAAGCTACTGCTTGTTTTATTCAGAAGCCTTTTAAAGCACAAGTTCTGCAGTGTGGGTAAATGAACTTAAAGGATTTTACTGGAATATTTTTTTTCTTTCCATGGACATGAAAACAAACCCACCAGCACTCATCTTGTGACTACTACTTATTTATTATCTAATAAGGGAGCAAAATGGGGATAGATCCTAGTTCCTCCTCATCAGTGGCTGATCCTTTGGCAAAAGGAACAGGGGAGGGAATGGCAACACTGTATTTCCTAAAACTATGTATCTCAGCAGGCCATTGAGATCACCACCAAAAGACAGCTGAATAATGGCCAGGGAGAGGTTCTGGAGGCAGTGCAGGTGATTCTGCTGCATTGGAAGGATGGCAGTGGGATGGAGAGAAGCCTGTGAGACCAGGGACTGTCAGCTCAGGGACTTTGACGGACAGTTGGAGAGAATGTTGGAGCCTGCACAACCTCTCTGGACCACCTGTCCTGTCACTCATTGCTCTCACAGAGAGAGTGTGTTTCCCTGTACGGGATCTGAACCTCTCCATTCTCAGTGCATGCCTATTGCCTCTTTGTCCTGCCACCACACAGTGCTGAGCAGAGCCTGGCTCCATCTTCTCCATGTAGGAACTGGGGGACTGCTGTGTGTTCCCCCAGAAACTGTCTCTCCTCCTGGTTGAACAAACCCTGATCCCACAGCCTCTCATCAGTGGGTCTGTGCTCATCTTGCTGCCCACAACCCCTGCAGGGCCTTACCCACAGAGCTGCCCAGCTGGGCAGTGCCAGCCCAGATTGCTGTTGGGCCACTGCCTTCCTGGGAGCAGCCCTTTGCATTTGCTTTTAATTGAAATGCCAGCAACCTTATGAAATACAAGCTGCTGGCCACCCTGCTGCCGGTGTCAGAGCTGGTCCATGTGGAATAGTCCAGCTATGCTCGGCTGCAGCCAGATTCCAGCGGCTTCCCAGCACACCAAGAGCGATACAGGACAACTGCTCCCAAACAGTGTATTAGCTAGGCTGGCTCTCATCTCTGCGGTCAGAGCCACAACATGGGTGAATTTTAGCATCTACTTATTTTAAACATATTTGGAAGGCAAAATCTTGCCCTTACCACTTGGCAGAGTCTAGAAATGGACTGACACAAGCTCATCTCCTGCCACCCTGCCTGTGCAGTTCTGGACACACACAAAGATGCTTTTTACTAGGAGTAGGATACATTTCCCAGAGGTGCAAGACCAAGAAACCCATTCCAGATTCAGAGCAACCCAATGGATACTGTACTTCTACAACCTGCAGGTAAGTAACTGCCAAAACTTAAGTTCAGACAGCAACTGAATGAAAGTGAGAACACGTTCACAAATATCATAAGACAGCCTCTGTCTGAGAGGTTCCCTAAACCAAGTATCACTGGAGGATGAGATTGTGTTCTGGGGAGTATTTTTGTCTTGTTTGTATACATGTACTTCTTCCTAGACATATATGGTTGGCTACCACCAAAGATGGGATACCAAGTGGGATATGAACCTAGCACTGGTCTTGCATAGTATGACTGGTTTTGTGCTGAGCTAACACACAGGATTCGTGTGGTCTGGCCACCTGAATTGCCCCTACCACTGAAGTGCCCCTTCATACACTCCCACAACGTTGTTTTTCCTCCTCATCTCCTAGAAAGGTAACCACACAGACAGTCTCCTTGGTTTTACACACTGCTCAGACACACGACAGCACAAGATCACACCACTATCTATTTAAGTGTGATTAAAACTTTGTTTCTATTCAGGCAGTAAAGATGCCATAAATTTCCCAGTTTAAAACAGGACCAGAAGCCTTCTTTGTTCAGTGGGCTATTTCTCGCTCTTAAGACTGCTTTCTTTAAATACATGTAGTTATGACTTGCTAGACTATTTGACATCATTTTGAAGTTCAGGCTGTCTTCAAGGTCCTTACCTTCAATTCACATGTTGTAAGGCTTTTGAGTCTGGTATTAATAATAAATAGTATTGCCATGCATCCTTATTTTTTGCTTAATTTAATTACAGAAAATGTAATAGTCTTATGAAAACAATATATGAGTTTTCAAACCTAATTAACATGATACAAGTGCACAGGTCACTAAAACAGTTGTTTTATCTGGAAGCTTTCCATGCAAACAGATAAAACCAAAACTACATTTAATTCAGCAACTTCAGTTGAAAGTAAAATCAAAGATGACTAGTTCTTGCCTAGGGGTGCCGCCTTCCTGGTAATAAATGCTTTCCTCTTGCCGTGATTTTAGAAAAAGAGAAAGAGATATGAGAACCCTATCAAAGAGTTTAAAGCATGTCCAAGATGGCCGTGATCAAGGCTCTTAAACCAAACCTCTATCACCATGGAGAAAATTGACCCAGATGTATTCTATATTTTTATTTGCCTAACAGCAAGCTTTAGATTTAAGGTAAACTCAGCCATTTCTCTCCCTTCCCCACCTTACTATACCTTCTATATCACCCCTTAACACCCTGAGTTGGATCCCACAATTGCTTTTGAGATATAATGTCAGTCAGCCAGAGCTCTGTGACCAGTGAAACAAAAACTGAGCCTCATGCTTTTACTCTCATTTTACATTTTCTTGAATATTCTTCAAGTGTCGCCCTGAAGGAAAAAAAAATAAAAAAAATCAGGCCTGGAGACCTACATCCAGCAAGTGGTTTATTGCTTCCAGTACAAAGTGAGGCAATTCCCTCATTTCTTGGAAAAGGGAAAAAAATGACTCTGGTATCCAGGATGTCACGTGTCCGCCTACCCACAGGCATTTGTCTATCCTCAGCCAAGTCGAAACAACTGTGCACTGACAAATAGACAATGCTGTTTGACAGACATCAAGGCTGATTCATCAAAGGACTAAAACAAATATTTTCTCCATGGCAGTTGAAGAATCTCCTGCCTACCACAACCTTGGATAGTGTTCCTGCTCCTGTACAGCTGCTTGGTGACCCTGCAGCTCCACAATCAATTCATCCTCCTCTCATCTGCATGCATGACTATGCTGCCCATCATGCCATGGGAAGACAATGTTGGATAACCCTCACCCTCAGAGGTGAGTCCTTTGGGTTTTTCATGGGTTGTGTCAGAACAGAGGGGGAAGCACAGGAGTGGAGAAGGAAGGAACCAAAGGAAATAATTAAAGGCATATGGCCCTTGGGTGCAATTTGGCAACCCAACCAGGTGAACTCAGAAAGCCAGTCTAGCAGCTTGGGTGCCTTGTGGCTTGAGGAAACCTTCATTTTAACCACAACTTTCAGGAAACCAAAGCAATCCAATAAGCCGTGATATGCATCAATCAAGGCTAACTTGATTGTTATTAGCATCATTTTTTAGCACCTGGAAAAGACAAATCCACTTGGGGTAAACAAATCAGCTGTTCCTTCACTGATGAGTACCTCCGTCTGGCAGGTTCAGCACACACTGGTAGCTCTGAGGTGAGGGCATGGCAACCAGTGGCTACACTTAGACGAAAACAGGGCTGGAGCAACAGAAACTAGGCTTTCCGAAATAACTCAATGACTGCAAAACCCATTCATGAAGCAGGAGAATTGATCTGGAGTCCTTCCCAAACTAAAGGTCTAGATCCATCTCTCACATAAGAAAGGCCCACCACCAACAATCCAGTGCTTTGAGCTGAACCCCAGAGAAACAACAGACCTGGCTTCTGGCCCCTGCCTGCACATCTATTAATTTAAAAATATCATTTCAAAACCAATCCAAACAGAGCAGGCGGAGATGCATAATTCCAGAAGTACTGGTGGTTTTCTTCTCTCTGTGCCAGCTTTCCTCCTGGTTGTTACGCTCCCTGGGCACAGCCGGTTGTGTCGAGACCACCTTGATGGGGCAGGCTGCTCATCCAAGCCCCACCACAGCTCGCCTGCTCCCCAGAACGTCCTCTGCACATGGCAGATATTTCTGCAACAGAGCTGTAAGAGATGTGAACGTGCAATTCCACCAGCTTCTCTAGTAGCTTCAGAAGATAACAAAGGGGTATGTGAAGATATAAAAAGCTGTGTATTTCCATATTCTTCATGTCTTTGTAATCCTCCTATTCCAGTAACTTTGTCTGTGCAACAATCCGTTAGCAGGTTTTCAGAAACAGGCTCACGGCTTTGTGAGTATAGAGCCAATGTCACAACCTAAAGCCTGTAGCTCTCCTTAAACTAAAATATTTCCACATTTTCACTTAAAAAATGGGTCTCAAAATTGAATGCTGTTTTTCTGCTTAGCTCAAACTCTTAAAGCATTGAAAGATGCTGCCCACTAAAACCATTACCTCTGCACTCCTATCAGAAAAACAACACATGTTTTTCTATATCTTAATATCAAAAGCCTCACTATTTTTAAGCTTTTCTGTGACATCTACACCTAATTCATGACAAAATGTCCATTTCACAAGTGCCCATAACATCACAAGGGCAGGTTATGTATGTGTACAAAATTACACTGAAAACAAGCAGGGTTTCCCCATAGAAAGGCTGGTCATGTGGACAGCAGCTGTGACAGAGCAGTATCCTTATGTAATGTGAAAAGTACTAATAATTACCATTTCCTGTGTTCTCCATTACAGAAGAAGAAAGGTAATGTTTCTTTGTAAAGGTTTAAAAAAAAATGTGAACATTCAGGGGGAAAAAAGAGAAAAGTTGATGTAGAGAATGAATGAAAGGAAAAATATTTTCAGTAGAATAAAAGAAGCTTTTGCACAGTCAGACTTCCTCAGACACAGAAAGCAGCTTGCAGTCTAGAATTACTAGGGACACTTAAAATGAAATGATAATAAACATGTAGTCCAAAAGTGGGGCAATGAGCTTTCTTCCCCAGGTTCTTCTCAGCCTGTAGCTGATCAAGGGTGCATGAGCAGATTTGCCCCCTGCAGGCAGGTAAATCTATAAAGCACAGGAGAGAAAGTCACCCCAGGTTCACACTTAAATACATCTCCATGAAAGTTTCCCAACAAAAACACAGCAGTGATTTTGTGGTGAGCATCAACTCTGCTAAATATAGATATTTCTCCCATCCACCCTTCCATGATTCTTCCCTCTTAAGACACTAGAAGGAAAGCAGCAACCCATCCCCATTACACAGGATAAATTGTTAGAAAATGTTAGGACTGATTGAACAATTAGAGGCAAAAAGGATAGTTATGAACATCCAGAGATTCCTCTGGAAGAATGAAATAAAAATGTGACAAGAGCTACCAGATGGAAAAAGAGACAGAGCAAGTGATGACAGGACCTAAAATGGCTTGCAGTTGTTTCTGGGTTGCTGCAGCTACTCTTTGCTATATTTAAAGAGCCAATGGCCAGAAGAGCCTTTTGGAAAACATTCTTCTCACCAAGGCACTCCTGCACTAGAAGATGTCGCTGTTCATCAGGGGATGGAGGCCTTGGGAATCTATTTCAAGCAAAAGGGTTGCTGCTATGTAATAATATATCTAGTGATGAATCCCAGCAGATTTATCTTGTCAAACTTTTTAAAAAACTTTGGCTAAGACATGCAGTCAGAAGGAACAGCTCCTAAATTTTGGATGAAGAGAGCTACAGAGATTACATCTCTGTATGCCTCTCTCCCACCCCTGTCCTGTGCTAGCTCCAGAGGTTCATATCTTTCATTCAGCAGCTTTCTGTCCTCCACAAGCACTTTCTGGCAAGAACTTGATTTCTACCCAGGACCCAGCTGCTCCAGGAGCACCCAGCTTTCAGTTGTGTAGTCTCTGAATCAGACCTCATTGTGATCACTAGAACTGGTGAAATGACAGAAAGCAGGACTTCACAACAGTGTGTCAGGCAGTTTGCTCATCTACTAGGAAAACCAAAATCAAACCTGAGATGAAAGCATGTATTCTTTTGCCTATTGACACATCCCTATTTGTACTGGGGAGGTATGAGACCAAAAATATGACTACAGCAAGGCTGCAGCTTTTCTTCTCTTTTACCACTTCAGTTAGGATACGTCACAAGGCAGCTCACGTTTAGCAATTTCCTCTTCTCTCCACTCATTTTGCTGGCATTTCTATTTATTTTCCTAATCAAAACCTCCAAGGTCTGAACAGCAGGAAGGAGTGAGAACTGCAACAGTCTCAAATCTCAGCTAGTGATGAGGAAACAAAGTACAGGGTGAACGTTTGTTATAGTCCCTGCCTGCCTAATACCCACAAAAGGTCAAGAATTCAGGCTGTGATATGTTCGGCTTAGATTTTAACCTGGGATGTCATGATGAAGCATCATGAAGGGCTTGAATTTGACAGCAAAGAAACTTCAGGAGCATTTCTTATGAAGATTGTGCTCAAGATGGCAGAAACCTCAATATTTTGGCCCTCTTCCCAAGAGGAACTGGCTAAATTAAGGCCCATTTCAGTTGTGGATATAACCCTAAACCAAAACCACAGGGATCTGACTCAAAATCTGCCTGTCTGAAACTGAAGCAGCCAGAATTCAAAGCTGGAATTTGAAGACTTTAAAAAGTAAGATTTAGGCTTGCAAAGGAAAACCCGAATTTGTCAAACTGAAACAAACACACCACAGCAGCAAGCTCTGAGGCCATCCTATGTCTTGGAAAAATGTCCTGCTCTTCTCATCCTTCTGAAAACACAGAGCAGCCCCATTATCCAGGTCCTTGTTTGTATGGAAACTGGGCAGAATGGAAAAAGGTGATTGTGGACATCATCTTTCTTCCCAGAGACCAGCATTGTCAGTCTGCATTGCAGGTGGAAGATGCACTTCAGCACAGCAGAGATGCACCTCAGCTTGCTCAGGCATTGGCAGCAATCAGCTGCTGAACCACTCGCTGAAGCCCTGAGACTGCAACGTAGGCAAGAAATATTCTCGCTCTCTTGAACTCTGTAAATCAGTGGTGAGTTTGATCGAGGTTTCTCAGTCTTGTTCATCAGGAGTTTCTGGATTTAAAAGAAAAAAAAAAAACACAAAGCTTGCTGCAGCTTTGTTTAAAATGTACTTTGGAAGCAGTTTAGGAGAGGGCATATGGTTGCCCTTACAGCCCCCTTGGGATGCTGTGCTTGTGGGAAGTGCAGCAATGTTGGACAAAGTCTGCATAGCTCTAAATCTCCTGCAAACACCCCACTGGTTCATGACCAGGTGAGAACAAGGACTGAGGTACAGAGCTGGAGGCCACATCTTTATATCCATGTAGTAGGGCATGGAGTCCTCTCTTTCTTTTAATCTCGAACAGATGGCCCTGCCATTAAACGCGCTGCACCCTTCTTTTGATAATGCCTAAACCAAATAACTTGGACTCTAGAAGTCTGAAAACATAGATCTCAGTTGTGAGTCTGCATTTTGCCCTGTGGGGATCATTGCTAACAGAGGAACACAAGCACTTGTCTCAAGCTTTAGAGACCACACACACATGCACTCACCAGATTAACACAATAGCATGTTTTTATTGTGGGCAAATTCACAAATATGTGTACCACAGAAAATCTGTTAAGAGATATTTGGCAGGATGGCCATCACATCTTGCCCCTCTCCACTAACTGGCCTGGGCCTGTCCCAAACTGCTCGTGTGTATTTCAAACACAGCCTAGACTCTTTTCAGAGCTGCAGCTGTAAGCAGGATGGAAATACGTATTTTGCCTCTGTATTTCAACTTGGATTAATTACTTGTGCTTCCACTTGTATCTATTTCTAATTTTAACTACATCCATAATAATGTTTAGAGTTTGTTTTCCCTTGTATAAAGTAGAAGAGTTTTCGGCTTCACTGACAGCCTTGGCTGTGTTTGAGTTAATGTACAAGCACACCAAGGCATTTATGTCTCTGCAGACGTGGGTGAAAAGGCCAAATGTAGCTGGCTGAAATTCTCACCCAAAGTGAAAACACTATGTGATATTTCAGTGACACAGCGACTTTGACACAGGGCTGGTAGTCCAACAGCCCGTTGCATTTCTCTTCAAAAGTCTGATGAGAGAGGAGCAAACAGGTCAGCAGCAATTTCTTAAGGGTACCATGAAATTTGAGTATGCTGAGATCTGTGTGGCCACCACACGTTACTAAACAAACAAGCATAAAGGAACACCCCCACTGGGAATGAGATTATGATAGTTCCCTATCCAAACCCCTTAAGGCTACAAACTTGCACCTGTAATGACTGGGTGATTACAAAGAATGTCTCTTTGGTTTGGTCTCAATACTAACCTGTTACAGAAATTATTTACATTTTTTTCTATTTTTTTAATGCACACGTGCATTAAAAACATTTGATGCACACATGAAATATTATCCTATGTAAAGAGTTACAGAGACTTTGCTAGGACATCTCCTAGCAATTTATAAAATGAGCTACAATATTTGTAAAAAGAAACACCAAACTTGCATAAGAAAGAAGATTAATTCTTATAAAGATGAGCTCTTCCCAGTTATACCCTGTGCTCTTCTCAGTTGCACCCTGTGACAGGAAAAGGGGTAATGGATACAAGCTACAGCACAGGAGGTTCCACCTCAACATGAGGAGGAACTTCTTCACTGTGAGGGTCACAGAGCACTGGAAGAGGCTCCCTAGAGAGGTTGTGGAGTATTCTTCTCTGGAGAGTTTCAAGACACATCTGTATGCATTACTGTGCGACCTGTGCTAGATTCTATGGTCCTGCTCTGGCAGGGGGGGTGGACTCAATGGAGTTCAGAGGTCCATTCCAACCCCTAACATCCTGTGATCCTGTGATCTGTGATTAGGTAAACATAAGGTAAATTTACTAATATACACTACTGAACTACAATATTATTGCTGAGCCATACAGACGCTTACCTAGTTTGAAATGTATGCACTAGTACCACCCACCCTACAAAACTGTGACTCTACTACAACTAAAATACATAACTTTTCAAATGCTTGCACTACTGCAAGCAAACTTCTGAAACTGGTCTGTTTCTTTTAGTACCGCACTGACCTCTTACTACAGCCAGTGTCTGGCCAGTTTGAAGTTCCCATGCATAAAACCTACATGCCTTGTCCCCTTTGCTCCCTGGGGCATCAGCTGTCATGCAGAATAAGTACTGTGTCAGGAAACGAGCTTTGTTGCCAAGTTTATAATATCCTAGACAAACTGAAAATGGTCCAGGGCTGAGGTCTCATGCATGTCCATGCTTGGGAAATTCAGTCTTGTTTCATAGAATCACAAAATCATAAAGGTTGGAAAAGACCCTTAAGATTGTTGAGTCCAACTGTAATCCAGCTAGCATGTCTTGACACCAGGTGGTACCTTTATGTACTTCCATATGTACAACTTGTGTGCTGTTTCCTCTTAAGAGAAATGCTACAGTATTTTTTTCTAGGTACTCTATGTCATCCTGCTTGTGTTTGACACATACCACATACTCATCTGAGTCCAAGCCAACAGGCATTATCCACCATTTAGGCTAGACTGTAGGTCATCTAGAGCTTGTATTTCTTGGTCAGAAACCAAATGGTATATATATGAGAATTTTTTTAAGGAAATGGTAGGAACACAATCAGCATTTTTAATGGGATCTTCATCTCTGTCATGCCTATAGAAGAGCTAGCTATAAAGGTTATTGTTTTCCTAGTTTCATTAGAGGACATCATGAAGCCATGGTAAGTGACCCAGTGCAGAGATGCAGTAGGCAGTGGATTTATTCATATTCCACTGATCTGCTGATTCAAAAGTTTGGGAAAGAAAGCGGGTAAAACCCACCTAGTGTAAAGAGTAACCATACCTTAAGCTTGAGCTGTAACCTCTGAGAGGGACAGGGGCCATCTTTTTTCTGTAAGTCTCTGCTGTGCCCAGCACAACCAAATTAATTGTTGGTTTCTTCTTTAGTACTAATAAACAGGAATAGCAGCAAGATGAGTTATGTGAGTGCATTCATCACAAAAACTTGACAGAAACATTTACCATCTAGTCAACAGGACCATGACATGGTATCCCCTTCATTCATCTGTGGAATCCAATACTTGCATCTGAAAATGGGAGTTTCTAAGCCATTCCAAGAGACTGGATAGGCATTCAAGTTTTTTTTCTGTTCCAGAGAATAGGGCTGGCTTTGGTACAAAAGTCTTAACCCAGGGCGAATATAAAAGTGTCCTTTTTAAAGGCAGTTTCTTCTTGAAGAACATGGGACAAAAGGATTATGCCTTTCTTGAAGGGGAATTAGGACGCTTCCACAAGGAGCATTTACACTGCTGTCTGCACCTGCACCTACTGGTAAGACAAGATGTTGGAGAAGATAAGAATTAGAATAAGTTTCCAAACTGATCCTGGGAGTTTGGCTGTGATACTTATTTACATGGATATTAATCAGGATAAAATCCAGAGCCTGCCTAGAGGATAATAATGTTACTGTAGGATTTAAACTACCATAATTGGAATTTAAATCGGAATTACTGGAGTTACTCCAGTTTCATACCAGTGAAACTAAGCAAATAATCTAAGCCTTCCTATCTTGACCTCCCATGAAGATTGGGAGTGTAATGCTGAGCCTAAGAAATATACCACATTGTATAATCCAGGAGGTAGCCAAGTAAGTACACTCAGACTTTTCATAGTTTGTTTATATTCTGTCCCTGCCTTTATCTGAAATGATGGATAAAAATAAACACATTTTTAAACAACCAGAATACTCTCTCTAAAAAGATGGCTAAATTCTGATTCTTTAATCTGTTTCTGTAGGAAATATTTTTGCCGTAATGTCAAATTACCTAACACAAGCTTCCCAACACCCTTAATCTGTACTGTCTCCTTTCCCTGCTGAACACATGAAGTCTTTGGTAACACATGAGGAGCTGCTGTACTATAGTACAATGACAAAACCTTTAGGAAATAAGTGTGTTCAGACTGAAATTCAGGATGTCATTTCAGATCTGCTAACGGAAACACTTTTGTGATCAGGCCATGGAGGATGTACTTTTGGGGGCCAATGAAAAGAAGGCCATGTTACAGTGAGGATACTCTGATATCATGGGTGAGCAAGTACCCACTGCTCATGCATACATGATTTGTTTGGTCTCAGAGGTTTTCCAAGCTGCTGTATTTAAACGGGAGAGCAGTGAAGGTGAATACTGCAAGATGGACTGTGGGGTGTGGAGCTATGGGACTTACTCATTGCCACTTGGCCAGCATGTTCCAGAGTACTCCTCCTCTGCTGCATATTTCCCTTCAGAAAATTATTACAAATTATGGAAATATTTCTTAATAAAGGAAAGGGAATAAATCCATCAGCCTCTCTTCTGCCTAGTTCAGAAGCGTCCCATGGCACTTGTTAAAGCTTGTGGCTGAAATGGGACCAAAGGTAGGTTTTGATTTAATCTTGGTTCTGTTGAAGTAGACAGCAAAACCCTCACTGAACTTCAGAAAGGGAAAGGTTAATACATTAAAACCTCTGTCCCTTAATGGTTCTGCTTTGCAGAAGATAAAGTATCCCTGCATGCCTGAAGCACAGGCAAACAAACTCATGCTGTCTGTAGTTTATTTTCTAGGGTATGGAGAAGCACCTGCCACTCTGCCCCTTAGCTGCCCTTTTGAAATCTAAATCTAATTTACACCACTGTGCCAAGTTTTTGCAGGAAACAGTATGAATAGTGCAAAATAAATAATTTACACCATTCTTAACCTCCCATTAGATCAGTCTTGCACCCCAATCTCCCTGCGGTGGCAGCCTAGTGGTGGCTCAAAGGTCCTGCCTTGGTAAAACTGACCTTCACAGCCTCCCTTGGGTTGTCCCCATTTTGCAAGGCAGGCAGGGAACAAGAGTGTTACTGACATTTTAGGTCACGTTGTTCATCAGCAATGGAGGAGAAGCCACAACTGTCAGCTCAGCATTTTGGGTTCTACCACCACAGATACAAGGTAACCCAATTGCTTCCTTTCACTGGTGTCAGATTCCTCTTTGAAGAATGTCAGACATACTTGTTAGATAAGCTGTTTACATGGATTCTTGTTGTGTTCCATGCATCTTTCACCCAAAGAGTTTCAAGCTTTGGCATCCCTAGCACTAATTGATTCTTCCAGTCATTATTTCATTGTATTTGGAAAAGTTTATTTATAAGATTTCTCTTGAATGCATTGTCCTAAATCTCTACTTGATTACGATCCCAGTTACTGCATTTTCCAGTGCCCACTAAAGCATACAGAAGGGGCCCAAATGACAGTTAATTCAACAAGCTAAAACAAAAATTATTACACTGAAGAGCAAAATCCCATAATTTGAGTCCGTTTTTTCACTGCATTCAGAAAAAAAAATATATATTTTTTTTTTTTTAGAAAAATATTAAAAAGCCTTGGTTTTATCAAATTGTTGCATATTTCTTTCTGGGTAAGTGGTAGTGAGTAGAGATTTCTGACAGTTGTATATTAAATACAGGTGGCTCTGTGAATGCTATTCCTGTCTGATACACTACGTTAACCATAACCTGCAATTTCGTCCAAAAGAACTGGAATGAATTAAATTGTTTAATAAAACTTTACTTACCTGGATAAACTCATTTCTAGTTTTCACTGAGGTTGGGTTGCCCTAATGCATCTTTCCATATTATTATTTGTAACATTAAAAAAAAAAAAGAAGTGTTTACTTAGAAAACCAAACAGTATAATCTTGATAATTGTCCGAGGTTTTGCTCTTTAAAACTGAACTTTCTTATACACCTTTTCTTGCCATATTCGTAATTGTTAAATACTTCATTTAAAATTAATTGATAACTTCATTCCCACTCCACACCAAAATTCAAGGCTCTAACACATGGTCTTCTGCATAGTTAGCATTAAATGAACCTCTTTGGAGCCTGCCTATACACATGGGTTCAGACACTAAAGGCATCAAGAACTTTGGTAGTGGACATAACTCCATGCAGGTTTTTTTCATTTGTTGTTTTTGTACAATTTAAAGAAAATCCACAGAGTGGAGTCAAATGCAGCATTATGGATCTATACCTTAATAAGACTATTTCTTATTGAAAGGAAGGGGTTTAACATGGAAGCTATGCAAAGCAGTTCAATTTTATCAGGAGTACAAATCAAAAAAATATATTATTTCACTTTGTGCACAGTGAATACAATAAACTAAAAAATTTTGTGGTTTTAAAAGTTAATTTAAATGCCAGAAGAAAGCACGCTTGGGAGAGAAGAACAGCTTTATCTTGTTTTCATGGTTAAAGCAAACCATAAAATTATTTGTGACTGAGAATGGCAAAGGCACAAAATGCAACCCTGTGATTCCAAGTGTAGCATCATTTATATCCATAAACAGAGTAAATTTTAAATGTTCTTTCTACCACTGACCAAAGGAGCAATGTCATTGTTAGAAAACACACACACTGGTTACCTTATAATCAAATTTTCACTGCCCTTTCTGACAGGTTTTTAAGTTACTTAAGGGATCTATTTATATGTGGAAGCATCAACATCATGCAGTAAATCCAACCACAACTCAGTCACATATTTTATTAAGTTTAAGTTCAGTGAAAGTGCAGAGTAAACTAGGGCCCTATGTCTCTCAGTTTCATCTGATTTGCGGTTGCTATAAAAAGGCCCACATGCCGCTCTTTCAGATGTGTTTTGGATTGAAAATAGGATTAATGTGCTAAAGTGTGATTAGAATGGTTAAACACGATTAATTGGAACAGACTTGTATTGCCAAGGGAGCTCCGCTGTTACTGGCCGGCCTCCAGTTTACCAAGTGAACAAAGCAGGCCAACTGTCCAAGTTTTTCTATGTCTTTGCTTATGTGCCTTTTCCTTTGCATTTTCTCATAGCCAGCTTGTCTCAGAGCAGATTAAATACAGCTGAGAATGTTGGTCTAGGTCTGCAGTGAGGATCCTCGGGGAATAAGCAGGAACCTCAGGCCCAGACTTGGCTTCTCCAGCGCTGGTTGAAAACTGCCATGCACCTAGGGCAAGGGTCCAGGTGGATCGACTAGGGAGTGGGAGTAATTTGGGGTTTTTAAAATGATCTATTAAACCCCTGAACTTTAATCAAGCTGCTACCATACTGACAGCCGTGATTTACTCGCACACGGCTGCGAGGGGTAAAAGGGGCAAGGACTGTGAAGCAAAAGCACTTGTCCCAAGCTTTAGAGACCACGTGTGTGCCACACATGCACGCAGCACCAAATCAGCACGCGGCTGCGTTTTTGTCGTGGGCAAATTCACATAAGTCTGAAACACAGAAAATCTGGTCTGGTTTTGTTAAGAGACGTTTGGCTGGATGGTCAGCAAATCCTGTCCCTCTCCACTTACTGCCCTCCCCTGCCTTTTCCAAGCACAGATTAAGGATTTAAAGCTTAGCTAATCAAAGTTTTAAACTGATCCTGCCTGGAGAAGTCAGAATGGTTTAGTATATTGTTCTAAAACCAGAAATACCTCAGTGGTTTGTTTCATGAAGATATTAAAGTTTGCACAAATTAAACTCAGGAGTGTAGACCTTTTGAGCTAAATTCCTGACTATAAGTAACTAAAACTTTCATAGCAATTAAAAGCATGTTTGATTTTTTTTTTTTTTAATAACTCCAGGCACAATTCAAATCACGATGGGATTGCCTTTCCCAATAACTAACTCATTGTATGGCTTGTGGACTAATGCTGTTCTCTGTGGGAATGGGTTTGGGAAATGCACATTCATAGACAAGATCTCCAAGACAGCATGCACATGTGTACACAAAAGTCTTTCAATATTTAGTATCCTTTAAAAACTGTCTAGCCACTGGGGACAAAAGCATTACCATATATTAATCTGCTGGGGTTTGAGATCCTGAGGCAATTATTAGAGAAAAAAAATAGAAGATGAATTCAAGGATAATTCTTGCTGCACTCTAGTTCATTTATGTGACTGTACATAAATTTCCATTTTTCTAAACAATGGAGAGGCAAACATCATGTGTTGTCCTTGCTCATACTTAACAAACTTGCCTTGGAGTAATTTCAGTGTCACTTTCCCCTCACAGGGACACAGAGTACTTTCGCTTTCTACTGGTCTTCCTGTCTTTCATTCTCTCTGCCTCATATACAGCTTCCCAAAACTAGGCTTAGAGATACTGTTTGTGGGTAAGGACCATCCTGGCTCAGCCAGCCTAGTTTCTGATTTTTGCTATGAAGTGCATGAAGTGCATTGCACTGGATAGGTGATGTTGCTTCAGGTGCATAATAGGTTTTCTTCCACTTTTCCTTTTGAGAGGGTGAATGATGCACAAAGGAAGAAGACTAACAAGTCTTTTCAGCAGCTTTCTACCTACTCTTCAGGTAAATGTATCAACCTACTTTAGCACTGTGCAGTAAGCACTGGTGGCAGCAACCTTTTGCAGAGGATGGATTTTAAGCTGCTGTCACATGAGATGGACTCCTAAGATTTTACTGTACACATAGATACACAGCACCTTTGAAAACTGACTCCAAGTCCAGAAGAAAACAATGGCAATTGCAGACATCTAAGACATTATAAACTCTATAGTCATCTGGGAGCTCTTGAAAATACTAACCTATCATCTCAGTGCTTGCACATAAGGATATGCTCAGTGCTTACTTTTTTTAGTACTGGTGAGATATTAAAACCTTTATGGCAAGCTCAAACTATGCCTTTTCTTCTCAGTAGTTCAAGGCATGCCTCTGCAGCTTACCAAGCCTGCTACACTGACAGGTACCCTCCCAGCTATGTTCTTACTCATTTTTAACACCCCCCTCGTCAAACCCATTAACCCCACACCCAGGGCACACAGTCACACACTGTCTGGAAGAAACACACATCCAGTAACAAAGGCAAATTCACCCCCTCAAGAATGAGTGTTGAAAACTAGTTTCCAAAGCCCTACATGTGGACAATTCTTTAGAGTAGCCCAGTTTGTCACTGAAACAATTAAGTAACCATCCAGATGCTTTGAAAACATCATATAAGTGCTTCCCTTAATCCAGACACACTCAGTTCACAATGCTGGTTTCTTTGAGTGAAGTTTACAGTGTACTTGCAGACTTCCAGGGTCCAGTTCTCCCTCTGTAACTGCATGGATGAGAACACTTCCAGGGATGGGACATCTACAGTGCTGTGGGAATAAACATACAGAAGGCATAAAAGAATGATGTTAATTGCTATTGTGAAAGTAGACTGATTATATCACATCAATTTTCCTATTAACACTTCCCCAAAATAATACACTGCCATTTATAATCCACTTGACTGAGGTTGTTTTCTTTTATATAAAGCATGGACTCACAGAATCCTTGACAGTTGAATACCATTACCTGCATTTTTACAGATAAGGAGGGGAAGAAAGATCTGGAACAAAAACTTCAGGACTGGATCAAATAAGGTACTGCATGCTCCAGCCCTGTTCAAGGAAAGAACAAACACTGATTACAATGAAGCCAGTGAGTCCTTCCTTTGATTTCAATAACATGTGTAAGAGTTTTTTTTGGAAGGGGGCCAAAGTCCTCAGCATCTCACAGGACTCTGTATTCCCTGTATTGCCCAAAGTCATGCAGCAAAGCAGCAACAGAGCAGCTGTATGGTGGGGATATCATCCTCTGGATTCCTGAACAGGATGACTGAGAAATGGAATGTTAGAGTTGAGAGTCTGTCCCAGCTTTTACACAAAGCCCTGTGCATGCTTGGAGAAGAATTTGGAGAGCTCAGTTACTGCTGCCTAAATACATATTCAGAGGAAAATTCTTTTCTGCATGCACCTGGTTTGCATGAATGCCATGCTTGTGCGTGCAAGGAAGGCATGTGTGTGACTGAAAAGAGGAGCCTGAATAAAAGTAACCTCTAGCTATACATGTCACAGCAGGGGGAAAAGGCCAGCTTTACACATACAGGTGTATATGACTTTTTTTAGATCCAATATCTGATACAGGACTGAGGTTTGAGGTCTGAATATGATATCTCTGGTTAACTGGAGTGAGGCCTTTCAACTCAAGAGTGATTCTTGTCCCTTTAAGCAATGCAGCAGAAATACATCATCCACTCTTCCTGTTAAAACAGAGGGGGAAAATATAATCAGTCATAAATCCTTCAATATTTCTGCATTGTCCTACTAAATCCTCCCACTTTGGCCTGAACCACACCCTTTGGGATGGCAGAGGACTGTCATGACACATGTGGAAAACATGCAGAGCTGGATAAGCTGGAAAGATGCAGAGCAGTGTCTGGGAAGGAGGAGAGCTGACCCCAGGCCCTGGGAGCTGCTGGCAGCCTCACACAAGCATCCTCTCCTCCTGGGTGCCCCAAAGGCTTGGAGCAGAATCAGGTCCTTGAAGAAGGACTGAAAGTAACATGCAGGTAGTCAGCAGCTTTTCATACATCTTTATCTCTTCTGCTGTAAACTGCAGTGCACTGCATGGATTTAGGGGAATTCTTTCCATGTTCACAACTTACAAGTATTAATAACCCATCCAAGTTGGAAAATAATACACCATCCCTAACTTTATTAACTACAGAAAATCTGGCTTCAGTTAAAATAAGATCCCCTTTAGCGATGCCCAATATATAATAAATATTATATATATATAAAAAAAAAGCCAGGCTGCATCTTATCTGAGGTATGGTAACAGTAATGTTTTTGCCTGAGGCACTGCAAACTTCAGGCTTAAGAAGTCAAAATGACAGGGTGCAGATGATCACTGGAAAGTTATCATTTTTAGCCCAAATAGTCACCAAGGCTTTTTTTTATCTAGTAATTGTTACAGACAAATTCAGCATGCCCACAAATCTACACTGAGATATTTAAGTCGTAAGTAATTTACTCAAAAATTGATTTTTCAGTATTTCTGTTTCTGTCACTGATCTGCAAGGAAAAAAATGGCATTAGCATTTCTGCTACTGCTGTGTAAAAGCAGCTCTGAGTTTCCCAAACATGATTCATCCAGCTACCAATGTGTTTAAAACTACTTGCCTTTCAATTTTAGACAGAACTCTTCAGTCCTTATGATAACAACACTCCTGTTGCAGTCAGTGGAAGGCCTTTGGTTGAAGTAAGACTTCAGGATTCAGGTTAAGATCTTCTAAGTATTTAAATGCCAGATTTACATGTTTTCAGCAGGTGTGTGTTACCCAGATCTGGGCCACACCATTATAAAATATCTACATCAGTGTGTTATGGTATCTCAGTATCTTTCAGGATTAAATAAACCAAGAGGTGTTCTCAGGGTTACTCAGTGAATCTTTTCATTTGGAAATGCTTCAGACCAGCACAGCCTGCCTGGGGCTTCAATTGCATGACTCTCACTCTGTCTTAATCTATCAGAGGAGATTTGCTGCATACTCTGCCTTATCAGGGGTCACTTGCAAAGTCAGCTGCCAAACCTTTGCCACTACAACCTGCTGGAAAACACAAATCCTTCAATTAGTGAGAACAGTCTGCCTCTAGCCTCAAAAGTTCAATTAACCTGATATCCAGTTAATTAAAAATTTAAACCTGTCATAGTATCAGGTACTACTCAGATGCCCTTCACCAATTCCTGTGCCTCTATTACCACATTTTACCCTTTTCTCTTCCTCTTTGCTCAGGAACCCTCAGCATGGTCCCTGGGGATGGTGTTGGGGTGGTGGCCTGTCCAGGAGCTGTGTCACAGACCCCATACAAAATCCTGCTCTCTATAAAAGCATTAGCCTGTGTAGCTGTGCATAGGGGCAGGGCTTAGTGGGGGTGTCAGTACCATGACCCAGCTCAGGGGACCTGACCCATGCCCAGTCCCTTCACCAGCCTCAATAACCTGCAGGAAGGGCTGGATGCAGCCAGTGCCCCCAGTAATACAGCACAAGGAAACATTTTGGACCACTTGCAGCTTTTCCTTGATTTTTTTTTAAAATGACCACTCCAGGCATGAGTTCCTCTCAGTCCCTCAACCTCATCATCTATGAAACAAGGATGATGAAATACAGGTTTTTCACTATGTAGTATGAGATCTACATGTGATAAAAATGGGCTGGAATCTCTGCAGTGGCACAACATAGGAAAAATCTTTGTGTTTATTATTTATCACTCCATCATTATCTGTGATTACTGTTTGTTCCATAGCTGACACCCATGGCATTCATTCAAATTCCCACTCTTCTGCATTACTTTGTCACTTAATGTTAGTCGATAGGATAGATGCCAATTTAATGATTTGGGGTCCAAAATTACCCAGGATTTGCTTATGTTCTTTAAGAGAAGGAAACAAGCTAGCAATACAATTAACAGTAGCTTCTAGATCCTCTGCACCTACAGATGTTAAATCCAGAACACTGGTTTGGCTACATTTTTGTTAATCACATTCCAATACTGGCTAGCTAAGTAGTGCTTTTTCCTAGTGATTCTTATCTGAGTAGATAAAGTCAGAAAATTATTTCTTTAACAAACAAGCTTTTATTTATTATTTTTACAATTTGTTTAATATCTTTCTCCAAATAACAAGTCTAGCAAACTTAGAATAATTGAAAATTAAAGTCAGCTGAGAAACTGAAATGTTTCACCCTCATACAAGGAAGCAAACTCATGTTTAGAGTGAGATTTGAATGCGGTTATCTCATTCTCAACATGACCTCATGAACGTAGCAACTCTGTTGACTTCCACCCTTCAGAACAATTTGAACTCTAATGGACCAGAGGCTTAGTCTCTGACTCACTTTTGATTGCAAGAGTGAAAGGAAAACTCCAATAATTTTGCAGGTTTTTGCAAGCAAGTGTTAAACCATTCATTCATCAGGCTTACAAAGAGTCTGCAACTGCTGCTGTTTTTATCCACTTAGTCTATTCTTTACGTAGTTAGCCTCTAAGTGTTTTTTGTAGTTGTCAGTGGAGTGAGGAATTGCTGAAGGTTCCTGTGAATTCTGAGACAGTTGCCACCTTACCCTAGAAACACACCTTAGCCAGATTTCACAAGAGCTGAAATCCCCAGAACATGCACTTTCAGTTGAAATATGTCCATTGAAACGTAAGTCATGACATTGACTTCAGCAGGAATATTTCAGATTTGCACAGATTTATGCAAGAACAGGGTCCTCACAGTTACTGTGCACATCGCTTCTCCAGTGATGCTGGGCTTTTCAAACATAAACAGAAGCAAGCATGGCACACCCTGGCATGCATTCAGAGACACTTTGCTTTTACCATACAAAATCTGGCAAAAAACCTTTGATGCTATCCTTCCACCTTAGCACCATGTGAGCAGAGGCTTGGAAATACTGGTATTTTTTCACACAGCAAGACAGATTTCTGGTGAATGCACTAAAATTTTGATTGTTATTGTCTGTCACAGGCATGCCAGTTGGGAAAGCCAAAATTTACACGGTGCTAGGGCAATGTGATTCCACTCTCCCTTCTGTGTGCTCTGAAACCAGCTCTGCCACACCTCATTGGCCCCTCACACCCTTGCAAGGCTGCAGAGCATTATGGATAAATGTACCCCCATCCACTGCCACCAAGGGTCGTCATTTTAACCAAGGAAATGTGAGATCTGACAGAAAGATGTTTTCACCACAACTGGATGTTCAACTGCATGTTAGGAAACAGCCAACTCTGATCTTGAAGTATTTTGGGAAAGAAACAAAAGGGTAAACAATGGGAGTCTGTCAGGGTGGAAAAAGCTTTTATTTTTATTTCCCATTATAGTTTTCATCTATGACAGAGGTTTGGCCAAACTCACTGCTTTCTGAGCAGCAGCAGTCATCCTTCGGGGAAAGATACTACGAAGACTCTGGAAAAATTGGAAAGTACGTTCTTTTGTAGCAAAGTATGAAGTAGAGGGCTTGTCTGGGTTGTAAGATAATCAACAGATATTTGTGAAAGACATGAAAAACAGAAAAAGGAGGAATTTGCTTTGATCATCTGCATGGAAGAGGAGACATCTTCAGATGTTTATATTTCTAAGTTACTCTGGACTGTTATAGTAGGTTTTGAAAGTCATTGAAAAAAAAAAAAAAGGCTTGGACTGGAATTTTCTCCAAAGGGCCAAAGTTGCTTCTCTCAACCAAATGAAATTTTAAAGAGTGTCTTTAATTATGACAGTTATTGTTATGGAGACCGGATGCATTTCCTGTTAAAAACTGAAGAAAATGGGTTTTATAGGTTTCAGCTTGGGCTCAGTGGCTCTGCCTGCAGAGTATTTTAGCAGTGGGTCAGAAGCTGGGGCTAACTCTAGTGCTTGCCTAGAGCCAAGACTGGAGTGGAGTTGACAGCAGAGAGAGATATTCCAGCACAGTCCATTCCTTGAGCTCTTGCTCAACACAATGACATCCCACATCCAACACAAAGCTGATCCACAGGGCCCAGGACCCTTTCTGCAAGGGTTGAAACATCACCTGCTCCCAGAAATGTCCTTTGTTTTGTAGATAATGTGACTTAAAGATGACTCCCTTCACCCTTGTCCAGTCCTGTTTTTCCTTTAGGAGCACAGAATTGTGCTGCCAGTAGTAGTTTTCACATTAATATTAGGACTCAAATTTACAATGTCTAACCCACATACCAGTTCCTTTGAAATGAACTAGAGTTACTCACTTGTGCAGAGACTAAATCTCTTGAAAAACTGTAGAAAAAAGAGTCATGCTCTAAATAAATACTAGAAACATCCAATCCCCTTAAGCACAGCCATTTTTAGTAACTAATTTGCTATTGATGCAGTTAGTTGATTTAAAGAGTCAGATTTATTCTGATTAAAACATTTACTTCAGTGTCAGCAGAAGGAAAATTTACTGCCTCAGGAAAACATAAATGTCAAATGTGTGCTTGGATATACAGAGTACGGTAGATATAAAGAAGACGATGTTTTCACAGGCCATGTGCTTAAAGGTCAGCCAGGTTAAAGAGTACGTTTTTTTGTTGGTTTAAAGCTGCCATACCTGAAGAAGGAGTTGTGTAGTTGAAGGGAAATTGGCAAGAGAGAATGTGCTCTCATGTCCGTGGGAAGAGCAGCAGCTGCCCAAGAGGAGCACGTGCATATAAACAACAGCTGAATTTGGCCTGACGCCCATAAAGGAGATTTTTATATAACATTGTTCCAGACCCAGAACTACTACTTTTCTTTTCCAATCTAGATTACAAGTTTTTGATTTTTTTTTTTTTAGACAACAGTAACAATAGGCACTCTTGATAGATTTGCAGCATCTAAAGTAACATTATATTTGCGTAAAAAATTGCTACATCCATACAGATTCTTCTCTGGAGAGAATGCCAGCCTCCAGAGTGCTAAGCCAGGAACATTGCACCTGTATAAATTCAGTGGCAACATTAGAGAGCAATTACTGAAATAAATTAGAACCTACCCCTTCGATCCAGATATTCTTGTTGGAACTAAGAGAGCAGTGACAGTGCCTAGCTGTAGGTATTGAGTGCTGTCCTGGACCTCTGAAAGTACCTAAAACATTAGCACAAGGCCAGCAGAGATGACAGAGGACCTGTACAAGAGACTCATTCCCTTTTGGAGTGCTGGCTGGAAGCCGTCTGTATAAATGGGGACCTGAATGTCTCCCTAAGCAGTGGTAAAGATGAGTGTTTCTAAGGCAAACATCAGTACAGAAGCCATGAAATTGAGGCTAGCCTAGACAGAAATGTGAAGGGGAGGATATCTTCTGGAATTTGTGTGTTCTGGGAGCAAACTCTCACATTCCCACCAGGAGTGCTGGCATGACTGAAATCCTTCTCCATATTCCCAGTAACTTCAGCTCTCATCCTAAAACAGCCTAGGCTTTGGCTAGCTGTGATCAGTTTTGAGGCTGCTCACTCAGCACCTCAGAAGAGGTGTTGCAGGATGAGGCCATTAGCCTGTATTTACATTGCCTGGTAATGCCATCAAATGTTCTACTTCTAGCAATTAGCAAACCATCCCTCCTGCCTTTCCTTTCCCTAAGGAAGTGCTTTACAAAATCTGTCTCATGGATTTCTGTTTTTTCATTGTTGTTGTAGTCTCCCCAGTTTATCGTCCTCTTTCATTAAACAGCAGGCCACAGATACAGTTTCAACCTAACAGCCTGTTTGCAAGGAGCTGACCATTCAGGAATAAGAACACATCCTTTGCACGTTCTTTGAAAATTCATTTAACATGATTAATTGCTTCATTTTTTGCTTAAAGCATGTTTCACTTACATTAATAATATTTTACCTTTCATTTGTAAGTTTGAACACAAAGGCAGCTGCAGATCTCCAAATACATGTATACATAAAACATTACAACATTATCGCCTTCCAAAGGTCAGCTTCTTCTCTTTCCCTTAATTAGGATTCAAGATTTCCAACAATAAGTTGTTGCAGCAGATGTATAGCTCTTTTCTGTTTACTAATTCATGTTTCTGCTTTTTCACTTTGTGAAGAAGAAAAAGGAAATGGTTTTAAGTAGGATAAGTACAATTTTTTCTAAACAAAATAAGAAGAGGAAGTTCCAAGTATAAGGGGAACAGAAGTAATTGGTGATCTGATTCAGTAAGAATTTAAACAGAGAGTGTACAGAGTCTATTACTTTTTGAAAGATTTATCAGCTAGTCCCCATGAAGGCCACATTGGAGTGAAGTGGTATCAATAGCTGACGTTCTGTGTCTTTTGTGCCTGGACATGCAAGGGTTTTTTATTAGTAGAGCTGCAGCAATGAAACATATCTTCTCGCACCTAGAATGACGATATAATATCAATATCTTGACCTTAAATTAATTTTTTAAATTTTTTTTTATGCAGTAATTTTGTGACTGGATAACAGGGTCATGTTTCATAATGAAGTCTGTTAGATAATACCTAAAAGGAAATTATTATTGTTTTAAGTGTAAAAGGTGTGTTAAATCAACCACCCTGCCTGAGAGGACAAAGGCAAGCATAATGCATAGTGTTACTTCACATAACATGATTTTGCTGCATCTAAATACAGAAGTCTCTCATAACAGGAACCATGTCC
Organism: Indicator indicator; assembly: GCF_027791375.1. NCBI lineage: Eukaryota > Metazoa > Chordata > Aves > Piciformes > Indicatoridae > Indicator > Indicator indicator. The sequence continues at coordinate 19,777,301 of NC_072013.1, forward strand.
TTTGGGTCGCACAAGAACTTTCCCAAAGGGGCTAAAACTGAAAATGGGGAGAAGAGCAAGCATTCCATGCACAACGTGACGTCTTGCCATTAAGAGTTTTTCTTGATGTGATTCTTATTTTTTTAATTTCATGTGTGTACATTCCTGGTATTCCCTCTAACCTGGCTGTGCTACTAGGGAAGTGAACTTTTTGTTTGGTTATGTACTTGGACCTCAGAATCTGGGCTGGATCTCTGCCTCTATTGGAAATTATCTGTGTGTCCATGAGTAAATGTCTTCATTCCTCCCATGTCTGTTAACCATTTACAGAATACTCACATTTTCCTTCTACATCTCTGCTCTTCCCAGTTGGAAGTACAACCCCTGGGGGAATGCTGCTGCCACATGGGGACAACAGCATCTAGGAAGTGGCACCTGGAGCTTTTCAGGAGTTCAAAGCATGGTAGCTCTTCAGGGATCAGCACTGCAGTCACCAGTATCCCAGAAAAGCTCCTGCTAATTAAATATTTAGGTGCAGTTTCCTAACCTGGATGCCAATGCCTTGTTTGGGAATCCCAGATCACCTCCTCAGGAAGGAGCAGCTTTCCTGGGCAGCATGATGGCCTCTGGCTGCTCCTTGAGCCCCATGTTTCAAGATTTCCAGCTGTGCTGCAAAGAAGACTCCGTTACCTGTGAGGCTGCATCAGCACCGTGGCAGTTCACAGCCCAACGTGAAACAGCCCTGGCTTAAATTTACCTTCATAGGCTAGCTGAAATCAGTGCCAGTAACCTCCTCATTAATTCCTAGATACAGGTTTTAGGTGCTTTAATTCTTCCTCATATTTCATTTGTCCTGGATTCCAAGTCACTTTAACATCTCTTCTTTGAAGTCCTTCCAGTTTATCTATATCCTTTTTGGTAATAGAGTGCCTAGCAGTGAATGTAATTTTGTTTCCCTGTATATTTTCTAAATCCTAGCTCTTAAAACATTACTGGTTTATGTGTGCATATATATTCTATTATGTATTATAGTATATCATATTATATATAATGTGAAGAATTTGCCTTCATGTCAGTGATACCAATTTTATTGGGAGAGAAATATTAGCAGGATTCAATTTTGAGTCACCAGCTGTTTTTTCTTTAAGGATATTTCTTTCTTATTTGTGTCCCTGTGAACCACTAAAACATAAACTAAGATTTAAGCAAAACACTGGGATGACTCATAGAAGCATAAAATTATATTGGTCCAAATTTTTCTGAAGTTTTTCCAGAATAGTTTAAGTATACCGGACAGATTTTAGGCTGCTATCACAAAAGTCCAAAACTGGACTGAACCTTCTCATTGCTCAGCTATCAGCCATCTCAAAACTGCCTCTGTCATTTCTCCTATCAAGACCTACTTGCTGCCAAGCTTGGGCAGAGGACTAACAGCAATAATGGTCACAATCCAACCTAAGTTTTCAAATATCTGTGCAAACATTTTTACTCTGGGACAGTGATATTAATAGTAGACTTTCAGTCAATTTCAGTGGGAATTGGCCCTTATATACACAAAAGTGAAGTTGTATATAGCAGCAGATATCCACTGAACCATGACAGCTAATACACATTGACCCAGCAGCAGTTTGTGTCCCAGTAAGAAGTCTGTGTCCAAAAGGAAGAGCCAAACGATCCAGATCTTGGCCAGCATGATGACTCTCTTTATTATGGAAATGACAGAAATTGACTTTAGTGTCTGTGTTTCCGGGATTATTAATGGCTGCTTTTTTTTTCTTTTTTTTTTTTTTTTTTTTTTTTTTTTTTTCTTTGGTGCTTGTTTTGAACAGAAAATTCTCCAGGAACAAGGCTGTTTTTTCCCAAGTGAGATGATAGCAAAGATCCCTCGCTTGCAGCCCATTAGCAGCTGGATGGAAGGGGCTCTGCATCTCCTGAGGTGAGTAAAAATCATGGGGAAAAACTGCAGGGAGGGCATTTCAGTTGAGGAGGAGTGGCTGGAAAGCAGACACTGTTCCTGAACTCTGTTCACAGACAGAAAAAACGGGTCTCACATCTCACAAGAGACAGCATGCTGTTGGTTGCCTGGGGCTGGTATCAGCTGTGCTTTGGAAGTACCATGGAGTGAACAGTAAACTGAAACCATTCACCACTGAACAGACAGTGCTGTTCAATACACCCAGAACAAGACCAACTTGCTATAAACTTTTTATATGAACCTGGAAAAGGACTTTACAAACTTAATGATGTGTTTTAAGATAATAGTATTTCATTTTCCAATTAGCTGAAAAAAAAAAAAAACATTCTCCGCTGTCCCACAACTTCTCAATTAGCCCACCTAAAGCCTGTGAGGCAGCAACTCTCACTCATTTCGCACTGGTGTAAAAGACAGCAGAGAGTAATAGAGAATCACACTGTGAACCAGGCTGGAAAACAGACAAAACAGTCTTCCACTAACAACCGTGACTGTAAGAGGGGATTCATATAACCTCCTCAGACCAATAAAGTGCGCGTGGGGTGAGTACTGTTGTTTTGCCTGAAAAATCTTTGCCCCTGCCAGAGATAACAGATGCTGCTAATAACCTTGGTGCTGAGCTAGGTATGTTTTTTGAATGCAGGATTTGAAGGATTTAAGCAATTGTGTTAAAAAATGCCTCTTTCCTTTGTAAACTGCACAGTTACACACTGTTGCAACCTACTCTGAACCTATTAAGCTAAAGGCAAGAAATAGGAAAACATGAGGACTTTTGGATAGTGAGAATTTGCACAGGGAATCAAAGAGGTTTCAAGTTCACTTAGTGCAGATGTTTCTATAATTGAGGCACACTCGAAAAATGCATTAATGCACAAATCAGTCTTGCCTACATTTATCTGAACCATAAAAAAATGTCAATAGTCAGGATGTAATTCCCTATTAAATCCTACAGGATACTTTTTAAAAAAGTATAGGTTCTTTTTTCTTATTAAACTCTTTAGGACTTTTTCAGGAGGGGAGTCCACAGGGAGCACAAAGAAATCTAAAATCTGTTGACCAGTTCACCCTATAACCCCTTTTCATACACTCACCCACAAATATTAAGAACCTGAATTTTAATGAGGCCAGCTAAGTGCAGCTGGTGACCTGAAAGATTTATTCAGGTCCCGATCTCACTCACATTTAAATCAGTAAAACTTCCTTTGGAATTGGCTTGAGCTCCCTTTACTGCATGTGCCCACTCAGCCACCCAACCCAAGTGCAAATTCCTGCATGGAAGGGCAGGAATTGCATCTGCACATATGCTACTTATGCAAAACACAAAACTGTTTCACAGGTAGAGGGGGACCAAGAACTCTCACTGGCTTTTGACTTCACAAAGCTGTAACGTTTGAAGCATGGACAGTATTTAAAGGAAAGAAAATATCTAGGACAAATATGAGGCAAATTGAAAAGAATAACTGAGTCTCCATCTTTCTGAATACCACAGAATCACAGAATATGACATACTCCTCCACTTTTATGGGCCCCTATATATAAAGAGAACTGGCATGTTCTTTGCAGATATAAACTGTTACCTGTCTTTCCAAAATCATCAGAGACCAGCTGTGCCCTGCCACAACATCCTTCAGGAAAGAATGTCTTTCCTGGAAGTCTAAAATCCCCAGAAGTCCCTCCTACTTGCAGGTTGCACATCTATTCACTTCCCAAGAATCCCTCAGGCACAGACTCCTGCTGTTACACTAAATTTGAACAAGGATCTCCTGGCCCCAAATCCACAGATTAAGATTACCAGGTGCTGGCTCCCAAACATACCTGTTTACCCTGAATTGCTCCTCTAGAAGGAACAGCAAACACTATCTCCTTTTTTTTTTTTTCATAGGGACTATGATTACCTTGATGGATCAAAATAATTACACAGTCAAGAAGGAAATTGTGTCTCTGTCATCTTTATCTCAGCCCAGTGGGAGGTGGATGGTTAAGTATGAGTAACGAATTATCTTGGAGTGGATTCCACTGATCAGTCCCAGGGCTGGTTTAGCATTCTTAGCTATTTGCAGTGCTAGTTTAGGACCTGGGCAGAGGAACCTACCCCCTAATTAAGAACCTGTAACAAATTGGAAACAGCTGTGAATAATTAGACAATTTAAGTGCTGTTAAGAGGGAATAATTTTTGTAGCCATCGTAATAAATCTTAGGCTGTCCGAACTCATACGTTTTATGTGAACTTTTTTTCTGCTGGTGCGTTAGTGCATTACTCATAAAAGAAACACTATCCCTTTTGTTTTGATTGGGCCTGTTTAATAACAAAAGAGCATATGACTATAAGTGGAAGTGTGATGACAAAGAGAATAGCCTTTACTTTCCTTAATTTTCAATCGTGGTGGTTCAGATCTTATGTCAGATTTCTGCCGTGTGAGTTTGGTTGCAAAAAACCCAACCCAACCCAAACCAAACCAAACCAAAACCCCACCAAAATTAGAATTCCTAATTTGCACTGTAAATATCTGAGCCCAAGCTACTTAACATTTTTTAAATTTCTTTGGAAAAACACACGTCAGGAAAACGCTTCAAAATCTAACAACCAATCCTTTAGCAGATAAATTCTTGAAGTATTAACTAAGACTTCAGGAAATCTGTTTTGCTCTGAAAATTATCACTTCTTTTTAATCTTCCCACTTGTCTGGAACTCAATTAAAGTGTTTCACAGAAAGTAATTTACAGAAGGAAAGATTTCAACATGCACTACAAAACTATTCAGGACCTAGTTCAGTGACCTGTAACTGTCTTTACTAGAAATTAGTTCTGTGAGCACTAAATATCTCTTTCGTTTTTATGTCATGTATAACTTTTCTGAAGGCAATGTATCTGCGCATACATTTAATGATAATACCATTTTTAAATCCTTGTAAAATCCAGATTTTGCTTGGATAATGGCATTACTTGCAAAGAGGATATGGAATGAACTTGATTATTTAGAAGCATACTTTGGCTTTATTACTGTCTTAAAATATCCTACGTTCCCCTGTCATTTTGATGGCCTTATAGCACATAATTGCAATTTGGACACAGATTCTGAACACCCAATTTTTAGAGGATTCGTGAGATGCTATTTCAGTTTTCTTCCACTTCCAGAGAAAACAAAACAGAGCTGATCATGGCAGACGTGTTCACAGTATTCACAGCCCAGACAGCAGAAATGCATCTGTGAGGAAATACCTGATGCAGAGTACATGGTTCTACCCTCCTGTAATGTAGATTTAAGCACAAAAAAAGGAAACAAAGCATTGTGCAAAGCCTCAGAATATTAATCTTACAGAAGTGGCCAAAGTGAGGGTTGAGACTATCGTTTCTCTAGCTCATAAAGCACCAGGCAGTTCACCCCTTGCTACACACCTTTTGATGTAGGTCCTATGATACCTCTTGCTGTTCTGATTCTGCCTGGAAATGACATTTGTGACAGTTGCTCTTGTACCTGAAGTTCTCCCTGTGCTCAACAAGATTTAGCCAAGGCCCTGTGGGCCATTTCTTCAAGTTTGAATTACCCTTTGTATGATTCATCCCCAAAGTACCTGCTGTGTATGATCTCTTCAGGATGTTGCTGTACAGTGACTTCTTTCTAAGCTTTGCATGACTGTACTTCCGTACTTAGAGTAGCATTCACATGTGGCATTAGTGGCCTCTCTGCATGTGAGGAGCTGAGATTTCAATTTCAGGTGTTTTATCTCCCAGGAACCTGAGAACTACTTATAGTAATTAAGAGTGTGCTTTGTACTAAAATGTGTTTCAGAAGCTGTTGTGGAAAACCCAGGATATCTCCACACAAGCAGGGTGACAGCTCTTTGCTATGTTTTTTTGTGCAGAGTCACAGCAAATATTTCAATAACTGAAGTTATTTACAATATTCAAATTCCTTCAGGGAAAAAAAAAAGAGTGAGAGGAAGAAGGTTTTAGGTCCTAATGAAAAAGTAGCAATATGAATCCCTACTTTTCCACCCTTCATTCTTCATTCACCTACTTGCAAGTGCATGTATGAATTTCATGTTTTGAGAATGAAGGCTGAATGTCTTTCCCTGAAAAGAGGTGCAGTGACAACAAAGAGGGACTTGTTAGATTGCTCCTTCATCAAGCAGGAGCAAAGGAAATGTCAGCAGAGATCTATCTAGTCATACACACTTATCTTTTTTCCTCTGCTGGTGTCCTTCCTGGAGGACTGGTGTCTAATGAAGATGCCCAGAGGTTTTCTTATTTGGGGCTAGCATACAGCTAGAGTTTACAGCAGCCAAAACAACAGTTTAATGTTTCAACAGCACATCTTTTGGCAACCAGTTTAGGCACAAGCCATCAGTCGTATCTGCGCTTGAGGCTTGCCGTTAACCCCAGGGACAGCTTCTGAGTGGGTTAAAGCAAGCCCTTGGGGGCAGATATAGAGGGAAGTAGATGCAAATCAAAACCAGCTTCCTTGGCTCTTTTTGGGCTTGATGGAGTTGTGGTAGGGGAAGGAGGAGTTTCAGCCACAAAAGGAAATGTCTACATGCCTGCCCATCAGCAGCCACCTCTGGCCCTCAACTTCTCATTCCATAAAATGGGGCTAATAGTTCCTTACCCTGTACATGGTTGCAAAGCTTAATCGACAAAGGTTTATAAGGTGCTTTAGGAGCCTTGACTGCAAGTTGCTGCAGACTTGCTAACTACATTATTTCAAAATAAAATAAACACATTCTATACAATTGAAAGGAAAAGAAAAAAAAAAATTCCCCGCCACTTCCTCCCCTCCAAATCGGCTTCTCAGGACTTCTCCAGCATGCAATATGCTGCACACCATACTCAAGGTTTCACAAATAGACATAGCTGGTTGGCCAAGAGGTTTTTTTTTTTTTTTAACCCTGGTGTTTATAATTCCAATTGGTGTAAAATTTCCTGATGGTTAACACATCCCATTACAGACACTTTTGAATGAATGACTCATTCCCAAATAATTGACTAGCTTTGTAATTTGGGAAGTAAAAATCACATTTATGAGTCCCTTGGGGGGAGGGCCTATAATGTTGTGCGTAAAATGTAGATAAATCATAAAACCTGATTTTTTTTTTCTTTTGTAAAAGCTTCCATTAGCCTTTGTGTGCACATTAAAGCAATGGCCTCTAAATGTGTGCAGCTGCTTTAAATCACTGGTGCACTTTAAAATCAAGTCTTTTTATATCTTGATGTTAAAATTACATGTTGGTTACTGTAATTCTGTCTTGTTTTTTGTGGGACATCCTTGGATCAAATTGGCTTCTGGAGAGACCTCTCCCTTTGCACTAAGTTTTCTAATCCCTGTAAGAAGAAGAAAAAGCCTAAGTATTCTGCAGCCAGTGTAAGCGAAATTTATCAGGTAAACAAGAGAAACAAATAAAAAGCACCAGTCAATGCCAGTGTAATTAGGACCCCATCCTTACTCAGCAAATGCATGCATTTTAGGTTGAGGTTTCAAATAAATGTGCAATGTGAATCTAATGGGATTTGACAAGGGTATTTGATGGTTGCAAAGCAAATCCATTATTATCTGCAAAACATTTAGTTACAAATCCAACACACACACACACACACACACACCTGCCAAAGGTGGTACCGAAACTGTATAATATTTAAACTCCTGAATGAAATGGCCACGCCATGTGCCTTGCCTTTGCAGTCTAAACAACCTGTATACTTTTATGCTAGCAAGGCCTTTTCCCACATTTTCAGAGTACTGTAAATTAGTTTAGTATGCTTGAAAGAAGCTGTAATTGTAACTGCTCTTGTTGACACATCAGCTTGATGCCACACAGAACATGACTGGGACTATATACCCTGGGTTTGCAGCTACAGTGCATTTCAATTGCTTGACAGGTCCAGTGCTAAGATGTTCTGAATTAGATTTGAATTACAACCGCTAAATGCCCTTGTCAAAGCTTATTATGCCTGAAACTAGCCATATACATTTAACTGACTGTTCCTATGGAAGAAGGTATACTGCTTAAACAAAGACATACTCCAAAGTTTCATACAGAATTGTCAAAATATAATTGAGTTAAAAAAACAACTAAAACATAAGAAGAACGATCTTTACTGCCTTTTCCCTTGCTTTTCCTTCTTTGAAATAAATCCAAAGGACAATTTAGTGGAATCTTAGTATAAAATTAAAAAAAAAATAAAATATACAATTCCCACAGAGACATTGAAATCTATACAAATACCAGATTCATCCATACAAGTTGGTCCTAGTGTCATGAAAGGGTAAAACTTTAAAATCTTGCCCTGTAAAAAACGGTTTCATATCACATTGCTGGCATTGAAAAGCATCTGGTGCTGCAGGAATATAAAGAGCTAAAGTTATTACATATAGGAGAATCAGGATCAGGCCTTGAATTCTAGAGGACTTCAAATTTGTGCTTCAGCAAATAAGGGAGGCATAACAATTAGACATATTCACATGTGTATGCATGCATATACTTCTATGCCCATACACAATATAAAATACAGCGTTTATACAGTTTAGACACACGTACTAGAAACTTCCTTCTAATTTGCAGATGCATTTATGATCATGTACAGGTTGTGCAAGGCTGTAATCCTACATTTTTAAGCTGGAAAACAGCAACCAAAGAGTACAAATGAGATTTAGACAGTGTCTGTCTATCAGTTCATGCTGTGGAGACCTAAATAACTCTACTCAGTTGTGTTGTACTATTCCTTGCTAAAACCTTGGGCTGCATGATTGCTGAGGTTGTCCTGGCTGGAAAAGAAAGTGCTTATTCACTGTTATGTGCAAAGATGCCTGCCCAAAGTTGAAATCTGAGAGAAAAGAGTGAGGTTCTTCTATCTATAAACTATCTAGCTGTCTTAAAGGCTCTTTGAAGAAGCAAAACAGATTTGCTTAATTTAAATCCACAAAATCTCAGGCAGTGCAGAGGAGGAGGAGCAGTCTATCACATCCATTAAAGACAAGACAAACTTGGGCATACTTGTGTATGTGACACACCATCATGGGCTCCTCCTCCTAGATTCTCCTGCATGAAGGAAACAAAACATCCTGAGCAAAGAGCTGGGCTTTTACTACAGATTTCCCAGCTGAATTTGAAAGTTAACATAATCCTGCAGGTTTTATAGACTGGAGGACAAGTGTACACTATGATGAGCTCCTGGGTTTGTGTTGCCTGATTGACCTAAATGGAGACATAGCCTTTGGTGCCTTAACTCACTGCCTCTCCCTCTCTTGCAACAGGAGCTGTGATTGCAAGAGATTTTAAAGGGAAGTTGTGCACCTTCCCTAGCAAGCAGCCAGCATGTGGTAGAGGTGTATATTCAGAAGGATCCCATGTCTTTCCACCTACAGTAGACATGGATGTAATCTCAACACCAGTCCTCTATTACCAAAATCAGGATAAATGTCTTTCCTCCGTGTGCCTTGGCTTGTAGGTTGCAGTGTCTTTGGGGAAGACACAGTCCCACCCAGGGAAGTGCATAAAACACCCAGTACAACGACATGCTGTTTTATCCCTGGCCTCTAGAAGATGCTGTGAGACAAACAGAGAGCAATCCTGCCTTACAGCTGGACAAGGGTGAGGGAAAGACCAGGGCAGTTGCAGCAAGGCTGCATTGTGTCTCCAGTGGTGTGACAGTGCAAATGGATTGGGAACAAACGACCATGATTTCTCCCATCTGAAGCTGCCCTAGGCATTACCTCAAAAGACGAATTCTCCAACAACAACAACAACAAATTTCTAACCCCATTCCAAGTGCAAAATGTGGCCTGAACTGCTCAAAACCTGCTGACAGCCTTAAGCAGCATGAGAAACCTGTTTCGTGATGGCAGTTGGTTATTTTAAAACTGAGCTGAAAGATTAATGGTGAGATTTTCAAAAAATGTAGGCTCCCAATGACAGGAACCGACAATTTGCTCATGCAATTTCCCATCGCCCTGTGTGCAATAGGGAGGAACGGGTGGGCAAAATGACACACAGCCCTTCTGTGCCTATGCTTTTTTCTGGAAACCTTAGCTCTAAAAAGTCAATGAGTAAATAAGCAGAGCGTTTAAATGAAAGGCAGAAAGATTTAGACTGAGAGATACATTGATATTCTTTAATTTTTTATTCAATTAGGAGGCACATGCTGATTATTTTTAGCAGTGTCCCCCTGATACAACTCAGATGTAAATCACATTTCTCTAGTCAGCTGCTGCTGTTTAAGCAGAAATATTTTGACACTATAATTATAGGGTTGAAACTATGCTTTACATTAGTGTATAAAACACTCATTAAATTAAAATTCTTCCATGAAATCATGAAAATAAACAGTCTGTCTGAACTAGCATCAACAAATTCACAGGATGCTTCTGCGTTTTCTCAGTGCTGGCCTTCAAGTGACTGTATTACAAGGCCCTTATTTAACCGTGAAGTGTTAAAGGTTCACATTCTTTTGAAGGTCTCATTCTGCTTATTTTTAAAATTATTGCTTTAATTGTTTTTACAACTTGTAAGATTTTAAAGCTATTAAGCCTCAAAGTTGTGGGGAAAATTAAAATGGTGATTATTATAACTTGCATCAGTCTGTGAGATGGCAGTGGCACTGCATTTTTTCAAAACCATAGGTTAAATAAAAGGAGTCCGTGGCACCATATGTGACATGTCACACTGGTCTATATGGGCTGAGAAGCAGGATACACAATGCATACACAGTACCTTGTGGGACAGAAAAGAAACCAAAAGCTCAGAATGGTAATGTTGTCAGGTAATACTTGCCATCTCCTTTGCCCCCCATCATCTTCCTGCCTTTCATCCCCTCCCATCCATCACAGATCTGACAGTCCTGCACATGATGGGTCCAACTGTCTGCATCCCAGATCAGGCAGAAGTTTTCAGCAGGAGATGCCAAGATGATCAAGAAAGAAAAGGAAAAAAATTTCCCCATTACCGAATTTGAGAACTAAAATATTTTGTGGATGTCACAAGAAAGGGAAAGAGTGCACATCATCCCTGCTCTGCTAACATGGGATTCATTTACCAGGTCTATTTTCATTTACTCCACTTCCCAAGGATAAGAAGTTGCTTCTTGCCAAACCTTCAGAAATTCCAAACTGAGATCACTGTCCACAGGAAAAGGCAGTCTCCTCCAGCCTGACAGTCTCATTAGAGGGACCCACTGATGAGCAATGGCTACTCCAACACCCTCCAAAGGATTGACAAAAGTTTGGCTGGGACCATGGTCAAGACCTCACCCTGCACTCCCTGGACCTGTTAGCAAACCTGTGTATGTCAGCATACTAATAAGCCTTGAACGCGTTCTTCTTGCTTTCTCTTCATCCACACAGTATCTCTGATCTTCACAGTGCACTGAGTGAGCTGTGGCTATACTGAGCTTGGGAGTGAATAGCACAGGATCTTCAAGATGGAGATGATCTAATCATAGTGGTTTGAAATATTTTTGCTCCATCTATGTTCCATGGAACTCCATAATTATGGCTGACATTTCTTTGATTGAAGGTATTCCAGAAAGATGGACTGAGATGGTAATTTCACTGTTTTATCTTAAGATATGAATCTGAGACTGATCCCTCTGGTCTTAGGAAATTACAGTCAACATGTTATTTTCTCCATTTGTGCGTGCAATGTATATACAATGGTGGTCACCATAATGTATATTTAGTCTTAACTTGACAGAACCATCAGATAAAAAATATTCAAACCCTTCAACCATTTTTATTAATCAGAATAGTGCACAGGAAAGTCTGTTTCAAAGTGTAAGTTTTAGTACATACTGTAATTTAATAGTTTTTTTTTTTTTTTAATTTAATGCTATAGTTGTCTTTCTTCAGCAGCCACATGAATGATTTTTTTGGTCCAGCATTACTAGTATTGTGGTTATCCCTCCTGTCCCACATGGTGACATTTTCCACATTGGATAGCAACAGCCTTCTTTTCACCAGACATTACAGTCCAGTGAATTCAATTAAAGATTTCCATGAGAAAAAACCACTAATTTTTTATTCTAGCTTCACATTATCTGTTCCAGGTCATTCCACAAAATATTTTAGTTCTCAAATTCGGTAATGGGGAAATTTTTTTCCTTTTCTTTCTTGATCACCAGATTTCCAAGTCCTTATGAGAAGCCTTTGAAATTTGTAAGCACTTTGTATAGAAAGTTTGGTTGTTGAAATGGGAAAGAAAGGCTAGAATACAGAACTATTTCTTGGTTAATGTAGGCTCTTTCAGAAGAAGGGGAAAGAATTTTTAAAAATCCAAATATCTTGCCTCTTGGAAGAAAATTCAGTGCAAAAAAAATGTCTACTGAGCAATTACAAATATCCAGCATTATATTTATTGAACACATTCCATGTGCTGCCTCTGCTGGGATTACTACACAAGAGGTGTTAATGCACAGTCTTACATAGCTATGGTTTACCGTCCATCGATATTCTCAATACTCACAGAAGACAAACACAGCTGAAGTGAACTCAAGGCTTGGCTTAACAAAAATATTTTTCTAGAAATTATTTGCTGGGACTGTTTTTTATTAAATACGTTGCATGTATAAAATGTAATTTAGTGACAAGTAAGTGGTGACACATCACCATAAGGGGGAGCGTAAACTCTGAGGACAGAGTGCCTTAAAATAGTACTGAGAGATGGCAGCATAAATAGATGTTAGTAAGTACTTGCAATGACCAATACCCAAATAAACCAGATTACTCTGCAGTATGTGTGTTTATACAAATAGTAATTTTGGTTAATTTAAGGCACTTCACGTATCACAGAATCATAAGATCATTTAGGCTAGAAAAGACCTTTAAGATTGTAGAGGAGTCCAACCATTAACTTAACACTACCAAATCCATTGCTAAACCATGTCCCTAAGCACCACATCTACACGTCTTTTAAATGCTTCCAGGGATGAGTATTCAACCACTTCCCTGGGAAGCCTGTTTCAGTGCCTCACAACACTTTTGGTGAGGAATTTTTTCCTAATATCCAATCTAAACCTCCCCTGGTGCACCTTGAAGCTGTTTCCTCTTGTTACTTGGCAGAAGAGACTGGCACATGCCTTGCTACAGCTGCCTTTCAGGCAGTTGCAGAGAGCGACAAGGTTTCCCCTCTGCTTTCTTTTCTCCAAACTAAACAACTCCTCGGCTGCTCCTCAGAGGGCTTGTTCTCTATACCCTTTACCAGCTTTTCTACCCTTCTCTGGACCCACTTCAGCAGCTCAATGTCTTGTATTGAGAGGCCCAAAACTGAACACAGTATCCAAGGTGTGGTCTCACTAGTGCTGAGTACAGAGGACAATCACCTCTCTAGTCCTGTATCTGGCCACACTGTATCTGACAGAAGCCAGGATGCTGTTGGCCATCTTGGCCACCTGAGCACACTGCTGGCTCATGTTCAGCCAGTCGTCAACCAACACCTCCAAGTCCTTTTCAGATGGGCAGCTTTCCAGCCACTCTTCCCCAAGCTTGTAGCATTGCATGAGGTGATTGTGACCCAAGTGCAGGACCCAGCACTTGGTCTTGTTGAACCTCACACAGCTGGCCTTGGGCCATCCATCCAGCCTGTCCATGCCCCTGTGTAGAGCCTTCTTACCCTCAAGCAGATCAACACTCCTGCCTATCTTTGTGTTGTTTGAAAACTTACTGAGGGTGCATTCAACTTCCTCATCCAGATTGTTGATAAAGGTATTAAAGAGAACAGGCCCCAATACTGAGCCCTGGGGAATGTCACTTTTGACTGGCCACCAACTGGATTTAACTCCATTCACCACAACTCTTTGGGCCCAGATATCCATTACATTTCAGAGCTGCATGACCTCCTATTCATGACAGAGGATTTAACTGCCTGGTCCTACCTCTTCTGGAATAATGTTGAGGATGTAAATGAAGGCCACAAACATTTCCTCCCTGTGCCTGGAGCAGCAGGAAACAGAGCTACTCATGGTTGAAGACAAGTCATTGACCATCAGAAGCATACCAGCCACACATGTTTCAAGAAAAGTGCTTTGACACACATTCTCCATTCAGTTTCAGCTGCCTCTGAGTACCTTTCCTGTCTTCAGAAACGACTCTGTTTTTCTTGCTTTGTGGTAGACTTGTCCATTTATGACTCCTCACTTAACCAATAATGATGGACACATTTGAATTCCTCAGTGTCCAAAATCAACAGCTAACACCATCACAACTAGACTTCATCTTTTTGCTGATACCTGTCTCACTTATGGAAGTCAAGGAGCTTGTGGCTTCCTCAGCTTCCCTATGGCCAGGAGTGACCAACATAGTCCAAACCTTTGGGAAGTATTAGACCTTTCACTACCTTCTACACACTCTTCCACCTTTCTTTATATTCTCCAGAAAGAAATACTCTCTTGTCTTTCAGAGCTGAAAGTATAAAAGAGAGGCTAATCCCCTTTCATTGTTGACATCCTAAATGATGACTCCTGCTACAGAGTGCCTCAGGCAACTGGATAATCACCATCAGCTGGATTTGCTGCCAGGTAGTTAAAAAAACACATGGATGAAGCAGACAGGATGAGGAGTTCTGACCAAAGAATTTCTCATCTTTGGGCATGGAGTTTACTTTTTTAAAGTTGAGGAAGTTATTAACTAAGCCCTCCAGTGGTACAGACTCCATCCCCAGACAAGAAGGGCTTAGTAGAAGGCAGAAATGGAAGTGTCCAAGCAGACACCATGAACATATGACACCCTACCATTATGATAAACGATGTTAATGGAGGTGTCCTGACTACTGTCTGCCAGTTCTACAAATTGTAGCAGATTTCAATGCTCATGTTTTTCCTGAATACCAAAGAGATACCTCAGCACCTCTTCTTCAAAGATTCAGGAAATATCTGGGAGGAGAAGAGGGTGACCAGGAACTCTTTTTTGTGCCCAAGACCTCTCCTGGACTAGCTCCAGAGTGGCTTGAAGATCTAAGCAAAATGCTGGTGTCTCCTGCAGCGACCAGCAGAGAGCAAAACTTCAGTCACAGGTGAAGTGTTTTACTGTTTCTCCTCCCATTTCATTACCAACCATGAGACAGAAATAAGCAACTCAGTTGAAATAAGCAACTCAATGGTTCGCTAACTCACTCTTCTCACTCTTCAGTGCCACTGTGTGCACAAGGGGTTTGGAAGATGCTGAGCTAGGCACCTACTACCTGGTCACAGGGAAGGTGCTAGATAGCCATGCGGGCCTGAGCATGAGCGATACTGGGAAGTGACTTCAAAGAGGCATCTGACTGCCCTTTTGCAGCAGGTGTTTGGCAGCAGAGAGTTAATGGTCTTTGTCATCTCAACCCACTGTCTGCCGTTGAGGTCAGAGTATTTATGCTCAGATTGAGAAAATGAAAAATAGGTGGAAACATTATTTGGCCTTGTTAGCAGCTAGAGTCCTTTCTCTCCACCACCTCCACCCCCTTTGCTTGCTCGCATGTGCCCCTGGCATGCTTCACAACCTCTGATTGTTTTATTGCTTCCAGGGTGAGAATGATCTTCATATTTGCACAGAGCTCTGTTCCCTTCCTCACAACTCTCTCTCTTCCCATCCCCAACTCCTGAATATGTCAGTAGTACTAAATAAGCAGCACTTCAAACGGTTTTGAATCTTCCTCTGGCAAAACCATAAATTCTGTGCTGGTTATATATACATACACTTCTGTCCCAGATTTCCAATCTGTTTCCTCTAAATCCAATAAAATTTATATCATAGGGCTTAAGGGCAGAGGGCTTCATACAATTGAAACTGATTCAGTAAATGCAAAACATAAAAATAGAGTATTGGTATTTGATATTCCTATATTTCAATATTGCTTTGATATCCCACTATGAAACTTAAACTGGTTGGGGTTTTATGCATTCTTTTTTACCCTTCTTTGATTTTCCCCACTTTTTCCTTTGAATTTCATCTCTTTAATCACTGGACCATGGATCAGAAATACTTGCAACTTGTTTGTGGAAGGCCAAAGTCTAAAACAGCAGCTAGTTTACAGTGTTATTGAACCATCTGTTCTCTCTTTTTCCATTAGATGGCTGGTTTTACAAAGAGATTCATTTTATCAAGCTCTCATTCACAGACTCACACAATTGCTCACCTGTCTTTCTCTTTATACACAGTACTTATTTGTACAATGTTACATCAAGAGCAGACAACCTCAACAGGCAATATTCTCTCAACTTTCACTGATACCACATGTAACTCATTGGAACCAGGATAGGGTTTTTTCTAAAATTGTATAATAGATCCAAAGATCTGATGGCTAAAAGGAGCTGTTATGATCATCTAGTCTGACTTTTCATATAACAAAAGCCATAAAGCAGCAAAGACCAAGAAGCAATTCCTGAACATAACCGATACCTTCTGGTTGAGCTGGAGAACATTAACAGAGTTCTTCAGTTTGGGCAGTTCACTACAGCCTTGGAGAAGTTGTTCCAGCAGTTAGAGGTAACCAGTTTCTTTTTGTGAAGAAAACATCGCAGCCTTGTAAAGTTTCCCTTTTCAGCCACTGATTTTTATTCTCTTTGCACTGATAAAATCAAGACATACCTGATATCCAAAGTCTCCTCCCCATAAATGATTTTGGATGTGCGGGTGGCCCCAGAGCAGAAAGCATGTATCTGGGCCATTCTTTTCAGCAGCAGTGAGCTGTTGGAGTTCTTCATAAGGAAAGATTTATATTGTTCACTGCTAAAAGAGGAAAAAAAAATCAGGAAACTTCTTCATAATTTTTTTTTTTGCTGTTTTCTGACTAATTCTTATTTCATTTTTTTTTTTTTAATGTGATGATGTTACTAAGAGCAACACCTGGGTTATGATTTTCTCTTGTATGAAGGTGAAAGGATGTGTGTCACCTTCCTTATCCTATTTGCTGGCTGTCAGAATTTTTCAGGGTTTTATGTGATATACAATTAATCTTAGAAATTTATCTGTCAAGTATATACAGACATTGTGCAATGAGGGTTTGAAAGGGATGGAATTAATCTGGAGTATCCTGAACGCTGAAACATCCCTTTAACAAACAAATATCTGACATCTGATTATTGGAAAGACGTTCTGGATAATTCAGCCCATTTTGTGGTGCCACTGCCATTTTTAAGTCATATTATGCCTATTTCTTAGCATGGATTGTTTAACACACCCACCCATTTTAAGACAGAAAAAAAAATCTGCTTGACAAGCATTCATTATTCTGAAATCACATATTAAAGAGAGTAACATTTGCAAAAGTACCACAACTATTAAGGGAGAAGAACTTATATGAGGTATAACCTTACTGTGCAGTGGGTAACAGAAGCATTAATAGGAAAAACCTAAGTGGAAACAGTTGACAAAATAAATTAAAGCAGAGCTCTCCCCTGAAAAGTGACTAAAAATGGCATCCTAGGGTCCCATGTTTATTATGTGTTACTGACTCCAGATCAGATTTGCTCGATATACAAATAAGGGGTGAAATTCTAGCTGGGCTGAATTCAACTGGAGCTTTGCAGATGACTTCAATGGGGCCATGATTTCATTTTAAAAGACCTTTTTTTTTTTCCTTTTTTTTTTTTTTTGAGCAGCCTGTGGAGATTTGACTGCGAGTATCACAAGGCTGGTTGAAATATAAACCAGAAAAATCCTAAAAAATTTCAGAATTGTTCCCTATTTGTAGAGTTGAAAACAGGCCAGTTTTTCACTTCTGTGTTTTATGGATGAAGGTTTTGCGTACAATGTTTTTAATAATGTTCTTAGCAAGGATATCACTGACATGCTTATTAGCACACTTTACTGCCAGAAACACGGGATTTAGAAAAATGAAAAATCTAAAAGAAGGTCATGCTGGCATTGATCTTGATAATGCTTGTCAATAAAAAAGTCAACAGAAAAAAGAAGCCAAATCATGACGTGAAAAAATACAGTTTTCTCTAATGATCTTTGTCTTGAGAAGAAGTCAGCTTTTCAAAGACAAGAGGAGAGAAAGGCTTCCCCCAAAACAATGCTTGTTTCCCCAGTGTTTTGCATACCTGGACTGTTTTTATGGGTGTCTCAAGCGATTTCTCATGCTGAAGCCCATGAAGGCTGCCCACTTTGGGTATTTTAACAGGTCAGAGAAGCCAGCAGGGAAGGATAACTCCCTGTGCTTCCCACCT